>NC_041383.1:790356-871110 GCF_002162155.2 Triticum dicoccoides | reverse complement strand
CCGCGGTGTCGCTTGACGCCGTCGTCGCCCGCGCCCTCGCCTGACGCCGTCGCGCGCGCCGCCCCTGCCCCACCGTCGCCGCGCAAATGTAATTTTTAGTTATACATGCTATTTTTTACATGTTTTTACTTGTTTTTAGATTTTCGTATCACTAGGAGAAAAGGGGGCATTAGTCCCGGTTTGTAAGGGCCTTTAGTCCCGATTCTTGAACCGGGACTAAAGGGTCGTTACTAATGCCTCCCCCCTTTAGTCCCGTTCAAACTGGAACCGGGACTAAAGGTCGTGGCCACGTGGACCTCCACCTTTAGTCCTGGTTGGTAACACCAACCGGGACTAAAGGAAATTTTATGATTTTATGATTTTTTTATTTTTTTTTGATTTTTTTGTTTTTTTTATTTTCAAATTTTTGAATTATTTTAACCTCTAATCTCTAATCACCACCCCTCATCACTGCTCAATTTATCCTCTAATCTCTAATCACCCCTCATCATTCCTAATCATCTAACTTCCCGAATGGTCACCCATCCTCCCACTCCCCCAGCCTGAGCACGCTTAACTTCCGGGTTCTATTCTCCCTCGTTTCCAAGTCTGCACTTGTTGTTTTGCTGACAATAGTAAGATGTCAATCCTATTAACCCTCAGGAATTTTGCGTGAGCATGAAGTGACACATTTCACTGTTTGAGTTTGAAACTATTGTTTTAAAAAACAATAATCATTTAGTAACACTAATATTTCTTGAATAATTAGTTTGACCATTGTTTGACCACAGTTTGACCACAGTTTGACCAGATTTGACCAAAATTCAAAATAACTGAAATAATTATTTAGTAACACTAATATTCTAGAATAATTAGTTTGACCATTGTTTGACCACAGTTTGAAATTTTTTCGATTTTTTCCACTCTAGATCTTAAAAGCCCCGTAACTTTTTTTCTGTTAGGTTTTTGAGGATTCTCAAAATGTTTAACTAAGTTACCCCCGTTAAATTTGGATGTAACTTTTCGAGTAGATGATTTTTCATATAAAAAACTTTTTCATCCGAGTCAGTATGCAAAAGTTATACCCATTTTACTAAATTCTAGAGAGATTTTGCAAATAAAGTCGAAATTCATATTTGTAAATTTTCCCAACAACTAGACCACATATCACATGGGAAACTTATTTTTTTTTTGACATTTTCATCATTTTCTTTTATTTTTTTTAAAACTGAAAAGGCGATCCACAGGGGGGGTGGGGGTGGAGTTTGAAAATGGGACCTTTAGTACCGGTTCGTGCCATGAACCGGTACTAATGCCTCAAACCCCATTAGTACCGGTTGGTGGCATGAACCGGGACTAAAGGTCTAACCCTTTAGTCCCGGTTGGTGCCATGAACCGGGACTAATGGGCATCGCACCCTTTAGTCCCGGTTCGTGGCACCAACCGGGACTAAAAGGTCCACACGAACCGGGACAAATGGCCCACGTGGCCCCTGGGCGCACGAACCGGGGCTAATGCCCCCATTAGTCCCGGTTCTAGACTGAACCGGGACTAATGGGCTAACCCGGGGTGGACCAAAGCCCTCTTTTCTACTAGTGTATATGTATGTATGTATTTTTTAGATATATGTATTTTTGATGTATGTATTTTTTACATGTTTTTTATGTATGTATGTATTTTTTCAATTGTAATATGCATGATGTTTTAAAAATACATATATGCAAAAGTTAGATTTTTAGAAAAGTTTTATCTATATATGTCCTCTGATTTAGTACATTTTAGGTTAGTTTCATTTTTAGAAAAGTTCTATATATTTAGGAAGAAGGAAGAGAAGGAAGAAGATAAAATTTTATATATGCAAAAGTTACATTTTTAGAAAAAAAAAATATCTAGCTAGGAAAGGAAGAAGAAGAAAAAGAATGAGATGAAAAAGGAAAATAAGAAGAGGAAGAAAGGAGAAGAAGAGGAGAGGAAGAAGAGGAGAAATAAATAAGAAGAGGAAAAAAGAAGAAAAGGAAGAGGAGAAGAAGAAAGGAATAGAGAAGAAGAAGAAAACATAGAAATTCTTCTTCTCTATTCCTTTCTTCTTCTCCTCTTTTTTTTCTTCTTTTTTTCTTGGATCTTCTCTTCTCTATTCCTTTCTACTTCTCCTCTTTTTATTTCTTCTTTTGTCTTCTTATTTTTTATCAGGTATGTCGTTGTAGATATACCCCTCCCGGTAACTTCAACACGAGGGGGGGGTGGTCGATATAACCCCCTCCCGGATAACTTCAACATGAGGGGCGGTTGATATAGATACCCCCTCTCGACCGTGATAACTTATACCATGGAAGCACCCCCCCCGGCCCTCTCGCTCGACCAAAACTCTCGAGGACACCCAAACCCTAGAAAAAAACGATGTCGGTCTCTTACCCCCTCCCGCCGCGCCCCTACCCGACAAACTCTCTCAAGGCCACCCAAATTTACGAAGTTAAAAGTGCGTTGTCGTCGAGGCCACCCCAAACCCTTGAAGCATTGTCGAGGCCACCCCAAACCCTTGAAGCGTTGCTGTAAGTGCATCTAGTGCCACCCCTAGTTGGTTTTGGAGTATTGTCGACAAAGTTGGTTGAGGGACTAATGCGTTTGTGAGAATTGCAGGATAACGCAGGTAGTGTCCCTCATTGATTCGGTTTACCTACCGGAGATGACCCCTAAAAATGTATGAAGACATTGAAGACAATGGTGGTGTGTGAAGATATTCACACTGAAGTCTATGACATGAGAAGACATTGAGTGAAGACTATGGAGAGCGAAGACTGAGTCGTTTCGTTGTTTCCTTTTCTTCTTTGTTGAGTCATAGGAACCACCGTACTGTTAAGTGGGGTCCAAGTGAACTAAGTCAGAGTGACTGAAGTGATGCTCAACCCAAATCCTATGTCTTCGAGCGAAGACAATGTGAGAAAATCTTATCCAGAGTTGGATGAGTCAGCTTTGCTTGTAGCCCAAGTAAAGTTGCCGTGTGTGTTTGAAATCTGACCGTTGGAACACGTGTCAATTCCTTAGTGACCTAGGGTCATTTCGGACATACCAGGTCGGGTTGCATTGTGGCTATAAATAGCCCACCCCCTACACTATAAATTGATGGCGGCTTAGAGTTAGTTTACGGCTTCTGTCGTTTTGAGAGCAACCCACCTCGAAGCCTTTGAGAGAGAAATCCTTGCGAGGACAAAGCCCAAACACCCAGAGCCAAAGAGTGTTAGGCATCACTGAAGTCTTTCTGTCTGTGTGACCTGAAGACTTATTACACTTGAGGACTGTGTATCCTCCAGCCGGTTAGGCGTCGCGTTCTAAGCATCCAAGAGTCATTGTGGATTGCCAGGTGAACGAAGTCTGTGAAGGCTTGGAAGTCTACCTTGAAGACTTACCAGAGTGATTGGGCGAGGACTGGGTGTCCTTAGCTCAATGGGAATAAGGTGAAGACACGGTCTTCTGAGTGGAATCTTAGCCTCCCTAACCAGACGTACAGTTGTCACAACAACTGGAACTGGTCCAACAAATCCTGTGTCTTCGACAAGTGACTGGTTCTATCTCTTCCCTCCTTTACTTTGAGTTTGTCTTCGTGAAGTCATTGCTTATCTGTCTTATTTGATTGACTTCATTGCTTGACTACTATTGTTGATTGGCTTCATACTATCTTCCATCCCGATCCTACTACCTAGCTGCTATTAGTCTTCGTACGTTAACACTATTGCATACTTGACTATGGCTTGCTTGTTGTAGTTTATCTTCCGCTGCATATCAATTAGGTAATTTCTATTGTTTGTATTTGAAACTTCCACGTTTTGAAGACTTTGATAAAAATCACCTATTCACCCCCCCTCTGGTCGATAACTAGCACTTTCAATTGGTATCAGAGCAAGGTACTCCCTTGTTCTGTGTGATTCGGTTTAACCACCTGGAGTTTAGCTATGTCGACTGCAGGATTGAGGAATGTATCTTACCCCACCTCTGACGGTCATGAATATCCTCGGTGGAAAGCCATGATGAAGAAGCGACTCATGGCTATGGACAACAAACTGTGGACCGTCACCGAGATTGGTCTTACCGATCTATGCAAGATGGCGGAGGCTGATGACATTCGCAAGTACACTCTACTGAACCTCACATCAAAGGATGTCATCTGCTCCTGCTTGTCCCAAAACCAGTTCAGGAACGTCATGCACCTCAATCACGTGAAGCTAATCTGGGACCGGCTTTCTGAGGTCTATGAAAGTCATCTTAATCGTCATGATCCTTGGCTTGATGACTACAAGGAATCTCTTAAAGAGATGACCTTTCCACCTGAATTGTCTTCATCTTCACCATGCCTCATGGCAAGGGGTGCTAAGGTAACTGAATGCTATCTCTTTGAAACTAGTGATGATGAATCAGGTGATGAATTTGGCCCCAGCTATGTCAAACTTGCTTCCCTTGCCACTAAACAACAAAGAGCTTTGGAAAAGATTCAAAACATGCTTAGTAAGAGCGATGATATGTTGGGCGATGAAATGGATCAGTGAAAAGCTTTGGCTGAGAGTCTTCAGAGACTTCATTCCAAGTTTGACGCCCTTCAAGATCAACATAATGCTCTCTTGTCTGATCATGAGAAACTTTCTTCTAAATGTCTTCAAAGAGAGCAAGATCTTGAAAAGATAAGACTGGATTATGAAGTTCTTCTGAAGAAGCACGATTCATTACTTGCTCAACAAATCAGCGTTGCTCAGGATGAATTTGAACCACCATGTTTAAAATGCATTGAGCGTGATAACGCTGCCTCTGTTGCTGAATGTTCCACTACTGCTACTGTTGCTTTGTCTTCAACTACTGATGTGGTAACTAACCCCTCTTCTGAGGATACCACTACTATTGCTGATGAAAATGCTAGGTTGAAGACATTGCTTAAAACAGGGATGTACAAAAGTCTGAAAGGGCATCCTACACTTTGCGATGTCCTCAAGAAGCAGATTCTGAACCGAAACCCTAGGAAAGAGGGTGTTGGGTTCGAGAGGAAAATGAATGCTGATGGTTCCTACTGGAAGACTGAGCAGTATCCCAAAACCACATGGGTTGCTGCAAAGGAACCTTCAGTGGATCCATCCACTTTATCTAGCTTTACCTGTGCTAATCCTATTATCATTGATGAATCCTTTGATGCAAACTATAAACTGTTCAAAAATCAGAATGGTGAAGTGTTTGCCAGGTATATTGGTACTAACTGCAGGAATGGACCGCCAATGAAGAAGATCTGGGTTCCCAAAAGCTGTGTTGAGAATCTTCCTGTGAATGTTGTCATGACACCACCAGGGAAGAAGACAAACCCCAGACCAAAGGCGTCACATGGTCCAACGGCTTCATACGGAAACATGACTCACTTGAGTCACCCTAACGCCAATGTTTTCAGGGAAATCACACTCAAACTTATGAATATGAGCGTGTGTCTTCAAACCGCTATGTTCATAATACTAAGAACTTTTATGCTTATTCATATGAGTATCATTCATCTCCTGCAAGGCTATTTTCTAGGGCTCCAAAGCCGAAGTTCTCAGATGCTGCACTTAGACTCATTGCTTCTACCCCTAAAGATGTGGGCGGTGAAGAAGAACTAACTCTCTTTTGCAGAACATGGTCTCCAGCCAGCAATCAAAGGCGTCCGATATTATTGCTGGGGACCTAAAGCACAAAGGGACGCATGATAGAATGACTTACTATGTATTCCACATATGAATCGCTTACCTGTCATACTGTGTGCTAACTTTCATCTATGCTGTGATAATCCAAGTGTGCATCAACTGCTTATGCTTCACAACATACATTGTGAAGCCTATCCTCCTAACTGCACTGTAGGGTATGACACCTCGTGCTTCAGAATGGATTATGGACAGCGGATGCACTAATCATATGACTGGTGATCGAAGTCTTCTCATGGACTCAACCTTACGTCCATCCGACAAGAGTCAAATCACATTTGCTGACACTGGTAAAGGCAAGGTATTGGGTCTAGGTAGAGTTGCAATCTGAAAGGATCAACACATGGATAAAGTGATGCTTGTTGAATCCCTTGGATTCAACTTAATGTCTGTCTCAATGCTTTGTGACTTAAACATGATTGTGATATTTGGAAAATATCGTTGCCTTGTACTAATGGAATCTGACAAGTCTCTAGTCTTTGAAGGGTATAGGAAAGGTGATCTATACATGGTAGATTTCTCAGCAGGTCCACAACTTGCCGTATGTCTTCTTGCAAAAGCTTCAGAATACTGGCTCTGGCATCGAAGGCTGGGGCATGCTGGCATGAGGAACTTGCACACACTCGTCAAGAAGAAGCATGTCATAGGCATCGAAGGTGTCAAGTTCAAGAAAGATCATTTGTGTGGTGCTTGCGAAGCTGGGAAGATGACGAGGGCCAAGCACCCCTCGAATACAATCATGACGACATCTCAACCCTTTGAGCTGTTGCACATGGACTTATTTGGCCCTACTCACTACTCCACCCTCACAAGAACGGCGTGTCTCTATGGCTTCGTCATTGTTGATGACTACTCAAGATATACATGGGTGCACATAATTCTCTACAAGACTGAAGTACAAGATGTCTTCAGACGATTCGCCAATCGAGCAATGAACAATTATGGCGTCAAGATCAAGCATATCAGAAGTGATAACGGCACTGAATTCAACAACACCGGCCTTGATCTTTATCTGGATACAATGGGAATCACTCATGAATTTTCTGCTCCATATACACCTCAGCAAAATGGCATTGTTGAGCGCAAGAACAGAACCCTCATTGAGATGGCTCGAACTATGCTCGACGAGTACAAGACACCAAGAAAGTTCTGGCCTGAAGCTATTGATACAGGTTGTCACATCATCAACCGTGTCTACATCCATAAGCTTCTGGGCAAAACATCCTATGAGCTCCTTACTGGAAAGAAGCCAAATGTCAGCTACTTCAGAGTTTTTGGTGCTAGGTGCTGGATCAAGGACCCCCATCACAAGTCAAAATTTGAACCCAAAGCTCACGAAGGCTTCATGCTCGGCTATGGAAAGGATTCACACTCTTACAGAGTCTTCAACCTCTTCCACTACAAAATCGTTGAAACAGTGGATGTGCGATTTGATGAAACCAATGGTTCACAACGAGAGCTCCTGCCAAGCACACTAGATGAAGCTCCTTCCAGTGAATCTATCAAGCTGATAGGAACTGGTGAAATCATGCCCTTTGAAGCATAGCCTGAAGAGGAACTTATCATCTCTGCAACAAACCAACCTGAAGACAATGCTCAGACCGAAGACAATCCTTCCAATGATGACAATGATCAGCATGAGCAAGGTCTTCGTCCAGTTCATCCTCGTGTTGCAAATGAAGTACAAATTGAGAAGATAATTGATAGCATCAACGCACCTGGTCCGCTTACTCGATCAAGAGCAACACAGTTAGCAAATTTCTGTGGGCATTTTTCATTTGTATCAATATCTGAACCCAAGAAAGTTGCTGAAGCCTTTATGGAACCTGAATGGATTCAAGCCATGCAAGAAGAACTTCAACAGTTCATGCTGAATAATGTTTGGGAACTTGTCAAGCGCCCAGGCCCTCGCAAGCATAACATTATTGGCACAAAATGGATATATCGGAACAAACAAGATGAGCATGGTCAAGTCATCAGAAACAAAGCACGTCTTGTGGCACAAGGATATACTCAAGTTGAAGGAATTGACTTCGATGAAACATTTGCTCCTGTGGCTAGGCTTGAAGCTATTCGCATACTGCTAGCCTATGCTAATCACCACAACATCTTGCTATATCAAATGGATGTGAAAAGTGCTTTCCTCAATGGCAAGATTGAAGAAGAAGTGTATGTTGCTCAACCACCTAGCTTTGAAGATCCAAAATATCCTGATATGGTGTACAAACTAAACAAAGCACTATATGGCCTCAAACAAGCTCCTCGCGCTTGGTATGATACAATCAAAGACTTCCTGAACAGCAAAGGCATCAAACCAGGATCTCTAGATCCCACACTCTTCACGAAGACATATGATGGTGAACTGTTTGTGTGCCAAATATATGTGGATGACATAATCTTCGGTTGCACCAACCAGAAGTATAGTGATGAGTTTGGATACATGATGCAAGAGCAATATCAGATGTCCATGATGGGTGAGCTGAAGTTCTTCCTTGGTCTTCAAATTCGTCAGCAAAGAAATGGCATCTTCATATCTCAAGAAAAATATCTCAAAGATTCTCTGAAGAAGTTCGGCATGCAAGATTGCAAAGGTTACACGACACCAATGCCAGCCAAACATCATCTTGGCCCCGACGACAATGGTAAAGAGTTCAATCAAGAGGTATACCGCTCCATGATTGGTTCTTTACTTTACCTATGTGCATCTAGGCCAGATATTATGCTTAGTGTTTGCATGTGTCCTCGATTCCAAGCGGCACCAAAGGAATCGCATCACTTAGCTGTGAAGCGAATTCTTAGATATTTGTCTTACACCCCAACACTCGGATTATGGTATCCAAAGGGCTCAAGGTTTGATCTGGTTGGATTCTCGGATGCTGATTATGCTGGTGACAAGGTGGATCGCAAGTCAACATCAGGAACATGTCACTTTCTGGGACGATCACTTGTCTGTTGGTCTTCAAAGAAGCAGAACTGTGTATCACTCTCAACTGCTGAATCTGAATACATTGCTGCTGGATCTTGTTGTGCTCAGCTTCTGTGGATGAAGCAAACTCTCAAGGACTATGGCATCAATCTGAAGCAAGTCCCTCTCTTCTGCGACAACGAAAGCGCCATCAAGATTGCCAACAATCCAGTTTAGCACTCGAAGACAAAGCACATTGAAATTCGTCATCATTTTCTCGAGATCATGTCATGAAGAAAGATATTGACATCATTCACGTCAACACTGAAGAGCAACTGGCAGATATCTTCACAAAGCCCTTGGATGAGAAAAGGTTTTGCAAGTTACGGTGTGAGCTAAATATCTTGGAATCCTCAAATGTCCTGTGATCAGGCACACATCCTAACACTTATGCATGTTGATGACTTAGATGCGCAACACACGAAGTAAAGTATATCTTCAGTCAATGAAGACTTACATTCTAAGTGTGAATACATTAACATGGAATTTGACTTCGGAGCGCCACGATAATTGTGCGTCGTGTCTGGGTCTAATACTTCCTATACGGTGGGTAACGCCACCACCAAAATTTCTTGGTTTGAAGTGTTTCACTCATGGCGTTATTGTTGAATATCTTCGCATATTGATTTGTCTTCAACTTTCAACTTATCTTCATGATTTACTTCACTATGTTGAGTTGATTGCTTTCTCACACACATATATATATACTAGTATTCTGTCCTCTATAGCATTCACTTATAGCTATGTCTTCACTGTTGAATCTTTTGAACTAAGTGAATGTGATCGGACCCTAATCTCTCTATGCTTACTATCTCAAACTCTATCTGTCCAAATCATATGCATTCTATTGAAACTGTTGAATGTCTTCTCTACATCCTTGTCAGCAGAAGACACAGAGACAAACATCAAGTCCTATTTAAATGATTCATCTTTATTGTCGATATCCGGAGAAGCCGGAACAACCATCCGACAAACTTGGCGGGCGTGGGAACATGGGACAACTCTGAGTATGTTGCATGCTTGCCACGTGTCCCACGGATGTGAACAGACAGGGGCACCTGCGTAATTGCGCTGTGCCGCACACCTACTTATAAATACGTGTCCCCTGCGGTCAAGAAAACCTTCTTCCACCTCTCCACCTCGTCAAAACCCTAGCGCCACCGCTAGCTCTCGATGACGCTGGCGACGAAGCGCTTACCTGCCGCGACTTCTCCGACGCCGTCCTCACGCCGGCCGCGGGCATCATCCTCTCCGCTGCCGTCGTAGGTGTCCTCCGTCGCCAAGTTAGGGCACGGTGGATTGAACTGCTCGGTCTCCTTTCTTCCCATCTAGCAGTTCTTCGTGTGGTAAATATAACTCTATTTTTACCAGCTTTTTGATCCTCAATGATTCATCCAATTTACCAAAATTGGTTTCTGTCTATACAAAGTTAGATCTACTCTGTCTGCATCTCATACTGCCTAGTATATTCACTTAAGCTTCACATATAGTTAGATTCCTCACTTGTACTTATTCACGGATTCGTACAAATCTGGAACCGACTCTCAACATATAAGTGAATGTCTTCGCAACATGAGGTCAATGTCTTCAAACTGATTTATCTTCAAAATCTTCTGAGAATGCATATGACCTCTTCCCCTTCCCTCTCATCTCTAATGCTGTCACAGGTACATGTCCGTGGGAGAATCCCTAGGTTCTCATAGTCTGCATTCGTTTGAAGAATTCTTACAGCAACACATTGATTCTCCTGAAGCCAGTTCCTGTCTGACCAGCAAGCGAAAGCCTTTGAAGCCTTTGAACATATTGAAACCGTTCAGTTTGAAGTTCATGGCTACGGAGAAATCTGTCAGGAAGGGTGGCAGACAGCGTCGTGGGGGAACTTCAAAGGATCTGCCTGATGATCTTGCAGAAATCTACAAAACAGATCCTGAAGAAGATTACAATCAGCGCAAGACTCGAATCCAATGGACTTGATGCTATTGGGCTGAACAGTGGTTCAAGTACAAGTTCGTGACCCAGGAGTATGCAGAGAAAAATGCTATCAAGAGCCCTTGGGGTGATATTCTCTATCGAGGCCTTCCCCCCAAGAACAAAGATGAAGTCATTCGCAAGAATTCTATCCTTGCATGGTCCGTGGACCACAGCCTGAAGAAGCCGACCCATCATCATTGCTCTGGTGTCGTGACGACAATCTCTTCAAGCGCAATTTTCAGTATGCTAAGGCTTCGGCAAAGGAAAACAGGAAGTCATGGGGATTAGACTTCAATCCTGGTCCTTCTGCTCCCCGTGATGATGGCACACGTGAAGCTGAAGAAAACAGAATTGGCCCCTTTG
The DNA here is from genome assembly GCF_002162155.2 of Triticum dicoccoides. Taxonomy (NCBI): domain Eukaryota; kingdom Viridiplantae; phylum Streptophyta; class Magnoliopsida; order Poales; family Poaceae; genus Triticum; species Triticum dicoccoides. The sequence continues at coordinate 860,127 of NC_041383.1, read as the reverse complement.
CAAACCTTGATGGCCTCATCTCTTACATCTTGGTACAAGGTGCCAAAGTGGATCATTCTGACAATGATGCTGATTCTGATGAAGCCCCAGCTCCTACTCCAAGGCCGCAGAAGCCAAAGAAGATTAAGGCTTCATCATCAGCTGCACCTCCAAAAGCTTCTCGTGTGGAGCCACTGGCCACTGCACCTCCTGAAGCTAGTGTGCAGTCTGAAGATCTTTCACGCATCTCCAAGAAGACGGAGAAGAGAAAGAAAATCGTCAAGAGTACTGATCAGGCTTTGACTCCTGCTGCTATTCTGCGTGAAGAGCCCATTGATCTGTCCAGCGATGACGATCTTGCAGATGATGCTCTTGAGCAACTGATCAAGAGCAAGGAAGAAGCAGAGATCTTCAATAACTTGCCTCTCTTTGACATGGCAATCATCTATAACTTCATTGATGCGTGGTTTGACACACCAAATCTCAGCTTTGATGATCTGCAACTTCCAATTGGCCTCAGCGTCGCCTTCAATGGCGCCATTGCTTCTGAGCTAGCTATTGCTCAGCGCATCGTCGAACTAAAGCACAAGATTGACTATGAAAAGGCTCAGTTCAAGAAGCATGTGGCCACGCTCAACATGCAAGATGTCAGGAACTTCAAGATCATGCTGCACAAGCTCAAAGAAGCCTTTCACAAGAAGCGTGAAGAAGCTCGAGGCTCCAGAGAGCCTATGAAGAGTCTGGCTGACAAGTGTGTGCTTACCTATAATGAGGCTGAGAAGCGCAAGGCTCTTGGTTGTCCTGGCATCGACCCCAGGATGGCTGCAAAGAAGAAGAAATCGACTGTCCCATCTGCACCTTCAAGGCCAGATGAACCTCGCATTGTCTTCCCAAGCAGCATGACTGGCTCGAAGCCAAGAGTCACGTCAACCGCTTCAGAATAGAAGAAGACGAGGGCTGCAGAGGCTGAAGCCAGAAAACGGAAAACCTCAGAAGCCTCTGATGCTGCTCCCTCCAAGAAGAAGCGCAAGACCAAGAAGAGTCGGGCTGCTCCCACAGAGCCCCTTGTCGTTGAACCCATCTCAGTGGTTCGTCCTACATCTGCATCCCAAGAACTTCGCATGACTGTTCATGAGCCTGCTTCCACAGAGGCTCCTGAAGCTGAAGGGATTCCAGCAGTTGATCCCATCACTGCTGAAGACATTGGTCATCATGACAATGTTGAAGATGATGAAGTTCTTCCTCAAATTGAATATAATGTGGTATCATCGCCTGTTCGTATGAACAACGAAATCATCAGCATTGGTCGTTCTCTGACGCCAATTGTTCAGGATGCTTCATGGGCTGCTCGCTCGCAAGAACAAGACTCCCCCAGCACTCCCCAACAACAACAAACCACACCATCCGTACAAGTTGAAGAGGATGAGGACCTGCCCACTCCATCTCCAAAGGCGTTTCCTGTACTACAAAGGCTTCGGAAAGGACCAAGGCCTCAAGCCCCTCTTCCGAGCGTTCCAAAAGGAGAAGTACACCATCAACTTGTTGCACGTCAAGTGTTTTCAGAAGCCACTCCTGCTGTGAATGTCTCTGAGTCTGAAGCACCAGCTGCTGAAGACAATCCGGCTGCATCAGCCGATGACGAACGTCAAGAAGAACGTGTCTCTACACCCCCCATTCCTGAAGAAGTTGCTCACGATGTGAACGTGTCTGTGCCTGACCCTCCATCTTAGCAAGTGGAGGTTGAAAACCTTGAGGCTGCCACCACCAACACCAATGAAGCCTATGACATAGTCATGGCTGAAGCAAATGTGGAGCCTGTCCCAAGCCCCATACCAGAAGCCAATGCTGATAATGCACCTGAAGCTTCTGATGTGCAGCCCGAAGCCACTGTTGCTGCCACTGCTCCTGTTCCGCCACCAAGGCCCTATACAATTGAGCAAGCATACAACCATGGCGAGCTAATCATCGTAAGATGGCCTGTTCTGGTCCCTCCGCCTACTGTCTCTGGTCCTCAATTTGACTATCACATTGAGCATAGGCCTCAGGTCCAGAAGCCAAAACCAAGACTGCCAAGGTTTCCTGGTACTGCCACATCTGTCGGGTCTTTCAATGCAAATGGATTCAAGAGCCACAACACATTCTTTGACAGCTCATAGAACCCCTACACGAAGCCAAGAATATCATCAGATCGGTTCTGGAGTCATCAGCAGCGAAGCTATTACTCCTGTGTTCTGTATGATCAATGGCACATTTTCCCTCATATGCGCCTCGACACTGAAGCCATTGCTGGACTGCCCTGCTTAGAAGAAGCACTTGACTGCTTTCGTGATGCTGGTCTGCTCAGCTTTGTCACAGACAAAGAACATTGGAATGAAGAGCTATTGCTTCAATTCTATGCTACACTCCACATTCGCGGTTATAACAGAGATACGAAGACATGGGTTCTCGAGTGGATGACAGGAAATGTTCATCATGAAGCCAAAGCTCTTGACATCATTGAGCTTACAGGCCTATCCACTCCCGGAGAGCTATATGAACCTGGTTGTCAAAACCACCGCAATGCACTGGAGAGCATCTTCCATAAGCCTGAACCCAATATGAGCCAGATGTTGAGCATGATGAAGCCTTTGCCACGTGATGCTGAATATCCAAAGGAGTTCTTTGTTGATGACCTTGAGTATCTGCCGCGCACCATATATCACATCATCAGGCGGACTCTATGGCCTATCAAAGGAAATTCATCAGCTGCAAAACTCGAAGGAGCCATGAAGACATTGGTCTTTTACATCCTCAATGGCATCAACTTCAATGCGCAAGATTTCTTCATCAGGCAACTGGCTGCATCTGGATCTAACCTCTTCGGACTGAAATTCTATGCTGCATGGGTCATGCGCCTCATCAAGCGACACTCTGCTATCAACTATCAACCATCTGCTCGCAATCATGTGATCTTCCTTCCAGAGGTTGATATGTCAGTTGAAGCCATATATCCTAAACCTACCAAGAAGCCTCTTTGTCTTCAGAATGCTGAACATCAAAGCTTCACTCAACCTATGGAAGGTGTCCAAGTTGTCACGCGTGTCTATCCAATGGCTGGAAATATTCGTCTGCCTCATCGTGCATCAACTGAAGCCACTGCGAGCACCATTGCTCACAGGCCTTGGAAGCGCTCTCGGGTCCTCAATGACCGAGAACTTCTTGTGGCCCTACACCAGAAGCAAGATAAGCACCATTTTTGGCTGAAGCGTCAGATGCAAAGCCTCTTGGTGGATGTAAATCGCATTCGAAACATTGCCACCAAGAATGCATTTGTCACTCACGAAACTTGTCGGCGTTCATGGAAGAGTTTGACCCTACTCAGTGCTGAAGCTGATCTTCAAGACGATGGCTTCACTGAAAGATTCAAGTTTGACTCCACTCCTCCATGAAATGCTGTCCTATGAAGAACTCCATCTCTTGAAGACTGACTATTCTTCCTCCGCGGCAACTGTCAATGCCAATGTGATCGATGATGAAGACGATGCAACTTCACCGCCCCCTACTTCTGCACGCATCGACACTGCACCAAGTTCGTCTGCACCGCCAAACGCCAACGACAACCCTACTGCTTCAAGTACTCCTCCTGAGGACGAGTAGATGCTCTATGTCTTCAAACCTTTTTGGTCATTACTGACAAAAGGGGGAGAAGCATATGAGTTGATAGTCTTCAAGCGGGTTCATAAGGGTGGTTGCTTTATATTTTTGCCTAGTGCTTACAACTCTTGCCTTTGATACACTTCGTTCTCTGAGTTGTAACACTTAAACTTGATGGTCATCTGCTACTTATTTGCGTTTCCACGTGCGATGATAACTTCCGCACTTAGATCATTCTGCAGACGTCCATTTTTCATTATGCATGTCATTCTCTTAGCTATATCATTTCATGCATGATGAATTATCTTCATAAATTGAAGAGGATCTCCACAAGTACAACCTGCCATGTGCATTTGCATTCCAAAAGCAAATTATTTATATGCACATCTTCAGGGGGAGCCCTTGCCACTTATGAAGACAATACGCTATCCTTTACAATTTCACATACTTCTTTCCCGTTGAAAACTTCAACCAGTTTGTCATCAATCACCAAAAAGGGGGAGATTGTAAGTGCATCTAGTGCCACCCCTAGTTGGTTTTGGAGTATTGACGACAAAGTTGGTTGAGGGACTAATGCGTTTGTGAGAATTGCAGGATAACGCAGGTAGTGTCCCTCATTGATTCGGTTTACCTACCGGAGATGACCCCTAAAAATGTATGAAGACATTGAAGACAATGGTGATGTGTGAAGATATTCACACTGAAGTCTATGACATGAGAAGACATTGAGTAAAGACTATGGAGCGCGAAGACTGAGTTGTTTTGTTGTTTCCTTTTCTTCTTTGTTGAGTCATAGGAACCACCATACTGTTAAGTGGGGTCCAAGTGAACTAAGTTAGAGTGACTGAAGTGATGCTCAACCCAAATCCTATGTCTTCGAGCGAAGACGATGTGAGCAAATCTTATCCAGAGCTGGATGAGTCAGCTTTGCTTGTAGCCCAAGTAAAGTTGCCGTGTGTGTTTGAAATCTGACCGTTGGAACACGTGTCAGTTCCTTAGTGACCCAGGGTCATTTCGGACATATCAGGTCGGGTTGCCTTGTGGCTATAAATAGCCCACCCCTACACCATAAATTGGTGGCTGCTCAGAGTTAGTTTACGACTTTTGTCATTTTGAGAGCAACCCACCTCGAAGCCTTTGAGAGAGAAATCCTTGCGAGGACAAAGCCCAAACACCCAGAGCCAAAGAGTGTTAGGCATCATTGAAGTCTTTCTGTCTGTGTGACCTGAAGACTTATTATACTTGAGGACTGTGTATCCTCCAGCCGGTTAGGCGTCGTGTTCTGAGCATCCAAGAGTCATTGTGGATTGCCGGGTGAACGAAGTCTGTGAAGGTTCGGAAGTCTACCTTGAAGACTTAACAGAGTGATTGGGCGAGGACTGGGTGTCCTTAGCTCAAGGGGAATAAGGTGAAGACACGGTCTTCTGAGTTGAATCTCAGCCTCCCTAACCAGACGTACAGTTGTCACAGCAACTGGAACTGGTCCAACAAATGCTGTGTCTTCAACAAGTAACTGGTTAGATCTCTTCCCTCCTTTACTTTGAGTTTGTCTTCGTGAAGTCATTGCTTATCTGTCTTATCTGATTGACTTCATTGCTTGACTACTATTGTTGATTGACTTCATACTATCTTCCATCCTGATCCTACTACCTAGCTGCTATTAGTCTTCGTACGTTAACACTATTGCATACTTGACTATGGCTTGCTTGTTGTAGTTTATCTTCCGCTGCATATCAATTAGGTCATTTCTATTGTTTGTCTTTGAAACTTCCACGTTTTGAAGACTTTGATAAAAATCACCTATTCACCCCCCTCTAGTCGATAACTAGCACTTTCAGTTGCCAAGGCCACCCCAAACCCTAGAGAAGCAGTGTCGAGGCCACTATATGATTCCTTATTGTGATTAGCTAGCTAGTTCTACTTTTGCCACTAATATATCCATCTGTCATGTTTGAATAATAATTGCCATGTTGCAAATATTTGCAGAAATTATGGAGCACCCCCGAGACGAAGCAACAGAAGCGATGTTGGGGGACATAATCACAAAAGGAAGTGATGTCGTTGCGTCATTTCTCAATGACATCGATGGTCTAGAAAGACAGGGTAGTGAAGAAGAAGGCTATGATTATGATGGTTCCGGTGACCCATTAATGCCGGTACAAGAAGAAGGCTATGATTATGATGGCTCCGGTGACCCAATGTCGGTGCAAGAAGGAGACCGTGTTGACGGCTCCGGTGACCGAACCGAGTCCGGCCAGGTATATATATTAGTTAAGCCTGTGCTGACTAGCTAATTGATGCATTCATTGTTTTCGTATGTACACATTTAATTAACTCTCATCTGGATCGAGCACAACTTCGGCAAAGAGATGAGGCCCGAAGAAAAAGTTGCGCTCGAATGAAAGGATTGAGATCACAGCAATCGCGCGCGATGGCAAGCCGATTGAACCGTACCGGACAAAGGAAGCATTTGCTAATCAGTGCGCGGTTCTTGTTAGGGACAAGATCCCGATCTGTATCCAGCAATGGTTAAAGCCTAAGAATGAAGACCCTAAGTTGTCTTATGTCTCCGATATGCAGAAAGAAGATCTTTGGACAACACTTAAGGCAAATTTCACCCTACCGCCAACGGAGGATCTGGAGAAGCCAGTTATAGAGCAATTGATCAAGTCTCATGCTCTTAAGATGACAGAACTATTCAGCAGGTGGAAGAATGAGCTGAAAACGTTTGTCGACAAAGAAATTACACCAGAATTCACCGGCCGGTTTGAGAAGATCAGAGATCACTAGCCCGCATTTGTGGCCCAGAAGACATCAGAAAAGATTAAGAAGATGTCAATGACAAACAAGCAAAATGCTGCGAAGAAGAAGCATCACCATCGCACGGGGTCGGGTGGCTACCTCAAAGCCCAACTGTTGTGGGCCAAGGCTGAGAATGACCTGATTGATAAAGGGGTCCAACCAGAGACATTGAACTGGCCAGACCATTGCGGGACTTGGTTCTTCGGGGTTGGCGGAACCTTGGACCCTGTATCAGGGAAGTGCGTTTGGACGGACGAGCAACTATGAATACCTGTCACGAGGCTTCAGGAGTATATCGAGGCAGCGCAGCAAGGGACGTTCGTTGCAGACAGAGAGAAGGACAAGCTCACAATGGCCCTCGGGAATCCTGAGCACCCTGGACGGATTCGAGGCACGCCAGGCTCCGTTCTGTGGAAGGCTGGGTTTCTAGACGCAGGGGGTTACAAATGCGAGGAGAGGAGGAAGAAAGTGGAGCATAGCCAACTGCAGGCACTGCACGCAAGGGTAGCCATGATAGAGGAACAAGAAGCAAATTGCAGCAAACGAACTGCCAAAGCTTCCCCTGAAGCTACTCCGCCATCTCAGCGGAGAAGCAGCGTGGCTTCCACCGAGCAGCTTCAGCTGGAGCCTGTCTTCACTGCTCCTGCTAGCTACCCCATGGATGCTATCACGGAGTCTCAACATTGCCACCTTATGACGCCATGGATGAAATTGAAAGTCAAGGTGGCTATTGGCTCTGTTTTACCTACTAAACCTGGCGCAACCTACCACTGCCGGCCGATTCCACAAGGATATGCTACGGTGATGGTGGATAAAATAACGGAAGGATTTGAGGACCTCGAGATTGACCACCCTATGGTTGAAGGGAAGATTCGGCTGGGTTCTTCTCTGAAGACTCCATGCCTATGGCGGAAGGAGCTCATCAACCTTCCGAACTGGACGCCTCCGCCTCCTCCTCCTCCTCCAGCAAGTCAGGGCACTCCACCTCCTTCTCTGCCTCCTCCTCCGCGAGTGATCAGGGCACTCAGCCTCCTTCTCCGGCGCGTGGCGGCACTCCTCCTACGCTGGCGCGCCCGAGCAGCCAGCCTCCTCCTTCTCCGCCTCGTCAACAAGGGCGGAAGAGACCCGCCGCCGCTCCGGCTGCTCCGGCGCGTCGTCATTCTCCTCCGCCTCGTAAGAAAGGAAAGCCAGCCGCAGCCGCTCTATCTGCTCCGGCGTCTAATAGTACAGCCAGAGGTGGGAGGCAATACAGATACGGTCCTTCTCTGAAGACTCCAGAGAAGTTACCATACGAGAGGAGCCAGGAGGAAAACACGAAGATCGTGTAAGCCAAAGTGAACAACTTCTTTGAAGGGGTGAGAGCAAAGAAACATCCACCTCCAAAGGAGAAGATAGATCTGGTAAAAGCAAAGCGTACTCTGGCTGCCCTGAAGAAACCACCAAAGTCTCCGGCAAAAGGCAACTATGAGCGCATTATTAAAAAGTCATTTATCGAAGCGGAGCGGTCGGGAAGTACTGTCAATGACCAATCACCCCCCCCCCGCTCCAGGTGTCTAGCATCGTCGCTAATGATCCGAGGATGGTGCCCGGTTATAACGATCTTGGAGATTACCTGCCCGTTGATGTATATTATGATTTCTTGGAGGTGGACGAACACAAATACAAGTACGGGAAGCCTCTCATCAAAGATGAAAGATCTCCAACAACGATGATGCGAAGATTCCATGATTGGTACATCAAAACCTGCAGAGAGTCTGAGGGGAGGAATACTTTGACGCTGAGAGTTAGAGAGGAGCATGACCTCGTTGGAATTGAACTGTTGAATGTTCCATTTGAGGAGTTCTTCGCGTTTTTCAATCAAAAGGCCATCGATAAATTAACAGTCACTTGCTACTGTCTGTAACTAGTACTACTTCTGTCATTTAGTCTCTATATATAGGTCAGCTCTTTCATTGCATGTATTTTTAATTATCCTCACTATATTATGCAGATTGAAGATCGCCGAATTGAAGAAAAGACAAATCAGTGATATTGGGTTCATTAACACAAATCTCATAGATGCATATATGGTTAAATTTCATGCCAGAGATACCGAGGACAAGCTGCTACAATCATTTGTATTAAATCAAAACAAAGCTATAATACTCTTTCCTTACAACTTCAAGTGGGTGTTACTGCCTTGTTCCCTTATTAGTCGAGGTTATAGTAATGTAATAGATGAGTTATGCATGCGTGCGCAGCTTCCACTATATTCTCCTACAGATTAAGCTTGAGCAGGGACTAGTAACCATCTTAGACTCAAGACGAAAAGATCCCAAGGAGTATGCGGACATGACTGAAATTCTAGAGAAGTAAGTTAAATCGATCATTATCGCACCATATCGGCAACTTCAATTTGTTCATTTCCTGATATCAAGTAATTTTTTTCTTTGTCTTGCAGGGTTTGGAAAAAATTCACCTCAAAACTCTGGGACTGCCGAAGAAGCTGCAATTTGAACACCCGAAAGTAACTACTATAGTAGCATGTTCCGTGCATCTCCTAGTGATTCAAGCGCTAGTTTAATCAATACCATTTGGCATGATTACTTATCAGTTTGATTGATCTCTATTTTTTTAAAGTGGTTGTGGCAGGAATCTGGGAATAATTACTGTGGATACTACATTTGCGAGTCCATCCGCCACACGACCTGTGAGCGGGGCTACTCTGACAAACAATATTAAGTGCATACATAATAATATTCACAATTTTATTTTATTACCATCATTTGTGTTGAGTTTCATTTATTCATATATATGTATTGACCCCCTTTCTTCAAATTAGATATTTCGGCTGCGGGATGAACTTCTAGCACCAGATCGTATGCGAGCAATTCAAGAGGAATTGGCGGCATTCTTTCTTGACCACGTGATCGATAAAGCCGGAGAATACCATGTGGACCATGAGTTCATATGGAATTAGGAGATTATATTGTAAGAGATAATTATATTGTATATATGTAGAACTTGTTGTTCGACCAATCTCTCAGAGAAGGAGAGGTGGTCGATATCACTTCTCTCTGTGTGCATACGTTCATGACGATCTTCTATTTCCTTCATTTGCTTACTAACTAGCGTGTCTAGTCCTCTCTATACGTATAGTACGCGTAGCATCGACCAAGCACGGAGATAAGAGAGGACACTTCTCTCTATTAATTAGCTAGCTAACACAATATATGAAACACCTAAATTACCCCCCAAAACCCCCACCCACCCCCCTTCAAAAAAATAAAATAAAAACCCCAGCCCCTGAAATGCTGACGCGTGGATGCCTATTGGTCCCGGTTGGGACCAAAGGCCCCCCTGCCTGGGCTAGCCGCAGCGGCCACATGGAGGCCCATCTGTCCCGGTTCATGTAAGAACCGGGACTAAAGGTCAAGGACATTAGTAACGACCTTTTAGTCCCGGTTTCTAAACCGGGACAAAAGGCCCTTACGAACCGGAATAATTGACCCTTTTTCTACTAGTGGACAATGACGGCGGACGGGCCGCCCACGCGCACGAGGTCACCGCCCGCACAAGCTAGTGAAGGGTTTCTCTTTTAGGTTTTAAGACGGACAAAATACCATCGTTTTATCTAAATTATGCCCGAACTTTAGTGTATCCCATCTTAATTACATGAATATCGTCTGGTTTGTTCAAAACTATGTTGAAATGTATATGGGTATGGCTAGGTGGATGGCTCCCAGAAAAATAAAGTGTCTGTTTTAGGGGGTCAACGTTGGAGGAGATGCCCTAAACCGCTTTCGAAGTTGGGAGATGTCATTTTTGGCTACAAGTTTCTTCCATGAATTATAGAAATCATACCAGGGAGTGCACCTGTAGCAGATGGATTCCCAACAAGATTTTTACCGAAGACATTGATGTACTGTAAAGAGCAATGTGATCACAAGAATTAAATAATTATTTGCTGATGTTTCAATGTTGTAGGGCATTATTCTCAAAACAAAAAGTGTTGTAGGGCATCAATGAAATTATCATTGTGCTCATCCCTGAGAGAATCTGAACACCCTAACTAAAGACCCATCATCTTATGTAACGTAGGATACAAAATTCTGTCGAAGTGTTTAGTTCATAGAAAGCGGCTTCTCCTTAATGATTTAATCTCCCTGACTCAAAGCACCTTTCATACCAGGGAGAATAACTACGATGATGCCCTCATAGATTTTGAACGCATTGATACTATCCAGAAAAGTTCAGATGCAAAAGGAAAATTATGTACCTGTAAGGTCTTATGAGAGAGTCGAGTGGGCGTATCCGGAGAGGGATCTGGAAAAGTTGGGTTTTATGGATAAATGCATGCAATGGGTCATGAGATCTGTCAAGTCTGTCAAATACTTTGTCTGCTACAATGGAAACCTGCTCGAGAGTTTTTCGCCGACGCGTGGCTGGAGACAGGGAGACCCCTCTCTGACTCTCTCCATACCTCTTCCTTTTTGTTGCAGATGGACTCTTATGATTGGTAGAGAGAAGAGTTTGATCAGGTGAATTACAAAAGCTAAGAACTTTTCGCCAAAGCCCAAGAATTTATCATCTCATGTTTGCAGACAATAGCTTACTTGTTTTTGAAGCTAGTCCAGATTAAGCCAATATTGTGAAGAAAGTACTGAACAATTATAGTAGAACTACTGGTCAGCTGGTTAGTCCATCAAAATTGTCACCACTTCTTGAAAATAAGTGGTCACCATAGGAGGGCCAAGAAGTGACATCTCTCTGAACACCTTTGTCGGTATCAAAACCGGCGGATCTCGGGTAGGGGGTCCCGAACTGTGCGTCTAGGCGGATGGTAACACGAGACAAGGGACACGATGTTTTTACCCAGGTTTGGGCCCTCTCGATGGAGGTAAAACCCTACTCCTTCTTGATTAATATTGATGATATGGGTAGTACAAGAGTAGATCTACCACGAGATCAGAGAGGCTAAACCCTAGAAGCTAGCCTATGGTATGATTGTTCTTCCTCCTACGGACTAAAACTCTCCGGTTTATATAGACACCAGAGAGGGCTAGGGTTACACAGAGTCGGTTACAATGGGAGGAGATCTTCATATCGTATCGCCAAGCTTGCCTTCCACGCCAAGGAAAGTTCCATCCGGACACGGGACGGAGTCTTCAATCTTGTATCTTCATAGTCCGGGAGTCCGGCCAAAGGTCATAGTCCGGCCATCCGGACACCCCCTAATCCAGGACTCCCTCAGTAGCCCCCGAACCAGGCTTAAATGACGACCAGTCCGGTGCGCAAGTTGTCTTCGGCATTGTAAGGCGGGTTCTCCTTAGAATTCCCTGTACCCGTCGAATTGTGTCCGGCTTCTAGTGCGTGCTGTCCTCCTCGGCTTCTGTGTCCCATAATGATCATCTTCCACGCGTCAAACGAATGCGAAAAGCCAGGGGATTTTTTTTCATTTACCCCCGGGTTGCGTTAATGAGCCGCCCATAAAAGAGACGGGGACTTAGATCCAATTCGCAACATCTTCCCTCCGCGAGTCTTCATCAGAGCGCCTCCGACAGGGATCGATTCCACCATGGCCGGTCGGTGCAGCTCCTCCTCTCGCGGGCTTCGTGGCTCTCTGCGAGCTGTTCTTGGGCGTTGAGGCCCATTTCGCACTGTGGAAGAGGTTGTTTTGCCTTGTGCCCCCTTCTTAGGAGGGGTCTATTTATCAGGTGGGCGGAGCCAAACTATGGCCCATCGCCGGGACCGGATATCTATCCGGTACCCCAAAGAGGGCGTCCGAAGACTGGCCCTCGGAGTGGTTTTATATAGATGACGTCCCCCTGCTGGACCCTGTACGGATCGGCCTCCCCGAGTTCAATAATGCCCCGTTGAAGAAGCGCCTGAGTTGGCTCCTGCGGAACCCTTAGAGGGAAGCTGACAGGGACATCCTGTACCTGATGGGCCGGATAATGTTGTTGGCTCATTCCGGAATGACCATGATCAAGGTCATGGCCATATGCATTACGCGAGGGGTGCAGCTGCTTCAATACAGAGGCCACCCCATGTGGGATTTCAACGGGGAGGATGACGCCACCCGGTGCGGTCGCAAGGGGCCAGATTCGGCCGCCACTTTAACGAGAATCTTATCCGCTTTGTACAAGGGAGAAGAAGAAGAATTCCTCCGTGTCAACCCGGAGGGCGGATTCTCCATGTACAATCCATTTAGTTGGGTGAGCGGACACTTTCACTTGCCTATCCGCTTTTGAAATTCCCATAGTTGAGTACTTAGTCTAGTAATGTTTAAACGCAGGAGCTGCGCCAGGCTGTGAAGGAAATAAACAGCCCTCCTCCACAACTAGAGGACCCGGAATGGTCCCTCGATCCGGACTCCCTAGAAGATCCGGACTTATGTGTGGAGTTAATTAATGGAGTATTTCATCAATTGAGCAAGGACAACGCCTTAGTGGCCATCACGGCCGACTATTCCAGACTACTTCCAGCCTCAAAGGTAACCAAGACCGAAGTCCCAGTATTCTCATGCTTTATCTTGCATGCCGTAAACTAATAGCGTTTCGTAGGGTAAATCCTTGAGGCGGAAGGCCGAGCCCACGGTGGGCAGCCAACAAGGGTCGCTGAAGCCAGGCAGGCCAAAAAGAAGTGCGGACCAGATCGAGATTCCGGCGCAACGGTACGGCGTGCGAATTTAACGCCTAGGGTTTATGCCCTTGAGTCTTACTAATGCTCATGATTTTCATAGAATGAAGAGAGCCCGCCGGACTATGTCTGCCGGCCAAGGTTCAAGGACGGGTCTGGAAGCGGAGACGGACACGGGGCGCGCCTCTGGCGCTCCTCCGACAAAGGACGCCGACGGGCTATCTGCCACCAATTCAGAGGTGGAGAGCACCCTGAACCACAGGCGTCGCCGGACTGTTCTTCGTGACGCGTGTTTTTCCCCAGAGGCGTTGGACGCCTTTAATACAGGAGATGCGTATCTCCGTGTTGCTCAAAATGGTCTAGCCAGAGCCACGGAGCAGTATGTAAAAGACATATAGGTGAGTAGAATTGAAGGTTATATATGTCAGTAGCCCTCGAGACTTGAAACAGTGAAGATAACTGTTTTAAGGATCATGTGCAATGCAGTGTCTTACAAAGAAGAATACGCAACTGTCCCAGGAGCTTGAAGAGTGCAAGGCCCAGCTCGAGGCTGCACTGTCCACTTCAGAAAATGCCAAGGGGACGCCCGCAGGGAATATATGCTTCGAAAGATAATTCCATTTTGAAATGCGGCAGGTGTGCAATCCTGACGATAATAGTGCAGATGGAGCCGGAGTAAATCCGGACAAGCAACAACTCCTACGCCAACTAAAGGCTGGCGAGAGCGTGCTGACGAGGGTGAGGCAAGAGAAGAACAAGCTTCAAGACGCCAATACCCAGCTAGGCGAGGAACTGAAAGATGTTCGTATTCAGCTGTCTTATGCCATGAAGGAGAATCGGCGACTTCGACGCGGCATTTTTAGTAAGTGCTTGAACGAATCTTCGAAAAAATAATTCAGCGAGGAAGTCGATTGACAGAGCTATGTCTGTAGGTCTGCTGACAGGTCGTCCTGTGGAGGAAATGCCCGGTTCAACGGGAGACCTTCTTCCCGAGCTGTTGCAACTACACGAACGAGTTCGGCAGGCAATGGAAAGCGTCATCCAGGCTATGTGGCCGTCCCTCTCCGTGCCCGAAGGCCTTGAGGAGCTTAAAAAGAAGCTGGAGGGAGTGCGGCAGCGCTTCCAGTTGTGGAAGATATCGGCTTGCCGTCAAGGTGCCAGGGAGGCCTGGGCCATGGTGAAGACTCGGTACACGAAGGCTGACCCAAACCACATGGCCGAGGTCGGCCCTGTAGGTCCGGACGGAAAGGAGATCCCAGTCAGCTTAGTATATGGCCAGGTGGAGCTGGCTGCAAAGTATTCCCAACAGGACTGTAAATTAGACCGCCTGTTGGATGGTATTGAAGAAGAATATGCCGAGTCGGATTGGCTCTGTAATTTAAAATGACATGAAAAATGCCTTCTAGCCGGATTGTAGATCGTTTGTCATTGCGGACCTTTTCGCTTCGACCTCTGGACCCTATAGTCCGGAGTGTGTCCGAATACCCTCTCGATTATGTAAGAACCGGGGCATGCATGGAGACAAGGCGTAGGGGTCATAAGTGCTTTAGCAGACAAGTGCCCAACTAGTTATGTTATATTACATGGTTAGTAAGAAACATCTTCCAGGGAGAATAGTTCCGTTAGGGGTTCCTTTCCCTGGGAGGCATGCCCTAAAGTGCATGTCCGAACTGCCAGAAAGAGCAGAAAAGCATCTGGGGGCAGATGAATAAATACGAAAGATCATCTTTTAGTTCACCGACCGAATATTCCCTTAAGAACGCTAGCTTTCGGCTTCACCCAGTCTAAGGTACACATACGGCTGACCCGGCAGTAACAATCGCAGAGGTGCTCCCTTTACCACCTAGCCGAACGAACGAGAACGTAGGGGTAAGCACAGGAGCCAGGCAACCCAGCTTGGCCAAAACTTAAGTCATATCGATGCATATAATGGTGTATAAAAGGTTCATGCGGAAGTATCACACATGTTTTGGGCATGAGGCCCGTTTTATATAAACTTCTTGGTAAAGAAGCCCCCATGTATTATGAGCGCGGGTAGCGCGTCGGATATGTGCGAACAATGAACAGGCAAGCCCCTAAGGGCTTGGGAGAAGAAAAAGGGTAGGGAGAAGGAACAAAATCCCGGACAGCTAATAAAAAATAAAAATAAAAATAAAACAAAGGGACAGAGGAAGGAAACGAACACGGAGTCCGGCGCTAGGCGTAGAATCTTCGTAGGCGTGCTGCGTTCCATGGGTTCGGCTCGAGTCGGTTGTCCGATGTGTTTCGCAGACGGTACGCTCCGCCGGTCAGTACTTGGTCGATTGTGAAGGGGCCCTCCCATTTGGGCTTTAATTTATCCTTTTTCTTGTCCGGCATGCGTAGAACTAGTTCGCCAACGTTATAAGTTTTGGCCTGTACTTCTCTGCTTTGGTATCTTCGAGCCTGCTGTTGATAGAATGCGGAACGAGCTTTTGCCACGTCGCGCTCCTCTTCCAATGCGTCCAAGCTGTCCTGCTGATCGAGCTCGGCTTCTCTTTCTTCGTACATGCGCACTTGAGGTGAGTCATGGATTATGTCGCATGGCAGTACTGCCTCTGCGTCGTATACCATAAAAAATGGTGTGAATCCGGTAGTGCGATTCGGCGTGGTCCGCAGCCCCCAGAGTACGGAGTCAAGCTCCTCTACCCAGTGCATGTTAGATTCCTTGAGGGATCGCACTAGTATAGGTTTGATGCCGCTCATAATGAGACCGTTGGCCCGTTTGACTTGACCGTTAGTTTGAGGGTGATAGACTGAAGCGTAGTCGAACTTGATGCCCATGTTGTTGCACCAAAGTTTGACTTCATCGGCCGTGAAGTTTGTGCCATTGTCGGTAATGATGTTGTGGGGGACGCCGTAACGGTGTACGACCCCAAATATGAAGTCTATCACTGGTCCGGATTCGGCCATCTTTACAGGCTTGGCTTCTATCCATTTGGTGAATTTATCCACCATGACCAGTAGATATTTTTGCTTGTGGGTTCCTCCTTTAAGGGGTCCAACCATGTCAATCCCCCAGACTGCAAAAGGCCAGGTAATGGGTATAGTTTGTAGGGCGGTAGGCGGCATGTGGCTTTGGTTGGTGAATAACTGGCAACCAACACATCGTTGCACTAAGTCCTAAGCGTCTGCCCAGGCCGTTGGCCAATAAAATCCGGTACGGAAGGCCTTGCTTACAAGGGCCCGGGCTGCGGCGTGGTGCCCGCCGAGTCCGGCATGAATTTCAGCCAAAAGGTCTTGGCCTTCCTCTTCGGAGATACACCTTTGAAGGACTCCGGTTGTGCTTTTCTTGTAAAGCTCTCCCTCGTGGACTTTGTAGGCTTTAGATCGCTGCACTATGCAGCGGGCCTCATTTTGGTCCTTGGGAAGTTCCTGCCTAGTTAGGTAGGCTAGGAATGGTTCTGTCCAATGGGAAATGACTGCCATTATTGCGTGGGCTCACGGCGTTGTTTCGTTGGCGGAGCCCCCAACTGTGTCAGAATGTTCGGTGAGGGGCAGCGTGGTTGTGTCCGGACTATTGTTTCCGGACTCTCCTTCCCATGATACGGATGGCTTGAACAACCTCTCTAGGAAGATGTTGGGAGGGACGGCCTCGCGCTTGGCGCCAATGCGTGCCAACATGTCTGCTGCTTGGTTATTTTCCCGGGCTATGTGATGAAATTCGAGCCTCTCAAACCGAGCTGACATCTTTAAGATGGCGTTGCGGTAAGCTGCCATTTTCGGATCCTTGGCGTCGAAGTCTCCATTTATTTGGGATATTGCAAGGTTTGAATCACCGCGGACCTCTAGGCGCTGAATGCCCATGGAGACTGCCATCCGGAGACCATGTAAAAGGGCCTGGTATTCGGCTGCGTTGTTGGAATCGTGTACATTATCTGAAGTACGTATTGGACTGTATCTCCGGTTGGGGACGTCAGAACAACGCCAGCCCCCAGGCCAGCCAACATTTTGGAGCCGTCGAAGTGCATGATCCAGTTGGAGTATGCGTTGTACTCTTTAGGGAGTTCGGCTTCAGTCCATTCGGCGATGAAGTCAGCCAAAACCTGCGACTTAATAGCTCGCCTTGGCTTGTAAGTTATGTCGAACGGGAGGAGATCGATGGCCCATTTGGCAATCCGGCCCATTGCGTCGCGGTTGTTTATAATATCATTAAGGGGTACTTCGGATGCCACTGTTATTGAGCACTCTTTAAAGTATTGTCGCAGCTTCCGGGATGCCATGAACACCGCGTACGCTATCTTTTGATAATGCGGGTACCGTGACTTGCATGGAGTTAGTACAGTGGACACGTAGTACACTGGTTTTTGGAGGGGGAACTTGTGTCCGTCCGCTTCTCGTTCGACGACGAGCACCGCGCTTATAACTTGATGGGTTGCCGCAATGTATAATAGCATTGGTTCGCTTGTGTTGGGCGCGGCCAGGACCGGATTTGTTGCCAGTATGGCTTTTATTTCTTCGAGTCCATCCGTGGCGGCATCCGTCCACTCGAAGTGTTCGGTGCACCGCAGGAGGCGATAGAGGGGTAATGCCTTTTCTCCTAAGCGGGAGATAAAGCGGCTTAGAGCCGCCACACATCTTGTCAATATTTGTATTTGTTTGAGGTCCTTTGGGGTATCCAATTGTGACAGAGCTCGGATCTTGGCTGGGTTTGCTTCAATTCCTCTACCGGATACGATGAAGCCCAAGAGCTTTCCAGCTGGTACGCCGAAAACGCATTTTTCCGGGTTGATCTTACTGTCATATGTTCGGAGATTGTCGAACGTGAGCCTCAAGTCGTCTACTAGAGTATCGACGTGTTTCGTTTTGATGACCACGACATCTACGTATGCTTCAACTGTTTTGCCGATCTGGTTGGCCAGACATGTCTGAATCATGCGCTGATATGTTGCGCCGGCGTTTTTGAGCATGAAGGGCATCGTGTTGAAACAGAATGGGCCGTATGGGGTGATGAATGCCGTTGCGGCTTGGTCTGACTCTGCCATCTTGATTTGGTGGTAGCCAGAGTATGCATCGAGGAAACACAATGAGTCGTGTCCTGCGGTGGTGTCGATGATTTGATCAATTCGGGGGAGTGGGAAAGGGTCCTTTGGGCAGGCCTTATTTAGGTCTTTGAAATCAACACATAGGCGCCAAGATTTGTCCTTCTTTGGCACCATCACCAGGTTTGCTAGCCAGTCCGGATGTTTTATGTCTCTGTTGAATCCGGCTTCCAGCAGTTTTGCTAGCTCCTCTCCCATGGCTTGTCTCTTGGGTTCGGAAAAATGCCGTAGAGTCTGCTTGACGGGTTTAAACCCTTTTAGGATGTTCAGGCTGTGCTCAGCTAGCCTGTGTGGGATTCCTGGCATATCTGAGGGGTGCCAGGCGAAAATGTCCCAATTTTCTCGCAGGAATTCTCTGAGTGCGGCGTCTACATCAGGTTTTATTTGTGCCCCGATGGAGGCCGTTTTTGTGGGGTCCGTTGGATGGACTTGGAATTTGACTATTTCGTCCGCTGGTTTGAAAGAGGTGGACTTGGATCTCTTGTCTAGTATCACATCGTCCCTGTCCACCGTGGAGCGCAACGCAGTTAGTTCCTCGGCCGCTAGGGCCTCGGATAATGCCTCCAGGGCCAGTGCGGCTGTCTTGTTTTTGGCGCGGAGCGCTATGTCCGGATTACTTGCGAGAGTGATGATTCCGTTGGGTCCAGGAATTTTGAGCTTCATGTACCCGTAATGGGGTATGGCTTGGAAAATTGTAAATGCTTCTCGCCCTAGCAGAGCGTGGTATCCGCTACTGAACGGGGCCACTTGAAACGTGACCTCCTCGGATCTGTAATTATCCGGCGTGCCGAACACCACATCGAGTGTGATTTTTCCTGAACGGCACGCTTCCTGGCTTGGAATTATTCCACTAAAGGTTGTGTTGCTTCGCTCAATGCGGCTCCAGTCAGTTTCCATTTTTTGCAGGGTTTCCTCGTAGATGAGGTTGAGTCTGCTGCCACCGTCCATGAGTACGTTTGTAAGTCGGAAGCCGTCCACTATCGGACTGAGGACCAATGCGGCTGGTGCTCGGGCTGTCCAGAATTTAGGTTCGTCACTGGCATTAAAGGTAATAGCCGTGTCACTCCATGGGTTTATTGTTGCTACTTGGTAGACTTCGGCAAGGTTGCGGAGCGTTTGTTTCCTCGCATTGTTTGATGTGAAGGTCTCAAAGATTGTCGACACTGTACTGGCATTTCTGGGGAGGTATTCTTTGGGTGCTGGAGTTAGAAGCTTCTCGCCACTTCGGGCCACCTACCGGAGTATCCAACATGCTCTAAGGCTGTGAGTTGGTGTGGTGTCCCCGGAATTATGAATTTTACAGGGTCCATTGAGCCATCCCTCCAGTACGGTCCCATACCCTGTAGAGGGTTTTTGTTTTTTGATGTTTGGCTCAGATGCCTGGCGATAATGCGCCCTTTTGTTTCGGACTCGTGTTGTATTCGGGGCCGGATTGTCCCAGAATTTATCTTCGGTTTTCCGAACGCTTTCAGTCGCACAGCACTTTCGTACTATGGATGTTAAGTCGGCGAATCATGTAATTTCGCGGCGACTTATGGCGTTGAGGATTCCGATGTCCGTGCAGTTGTTACAGAAGAATGAAATTGCTTTCTCGCGGCAGTCCTTTATCCTGTTCATAACCAGGAGGAATCTGGCCCCATAGTGGTGTACTGTTTCCCCGGGCTCTTGCCGTATTTGGGATAAATCCCGCATAGTTGGGTGGGTGGGTGGCTTTAAATCCGGAGCCTTGCCCGATGTAAGATTCAGGGGCCAAGAGGTTTCCGAATTCGGAAGCTTGCTTTCTTGGACATTATTCAATGAATCAGGCCTGCTGCCTGACTTTAGGTTCAGGGTTTGGGCGACATCTCGGGTAGGGGGTCCCGAACTGTGCGTCTAGGCGGATGGTAACAGGAGACAAGGGACACGATGTTTTTACCCAGGTTCGGGCCCTCTCGATGGAGGTAAAACCCTACTCCTGCTTGACTAATATTGATGATATATGGGTAGTACAAGAGTAGATCTACCACGAGATCGGAGTGGCTAAACCCTAGAAGCTAGCCTATGGTATGATTGTTGTTCGTCCTATGCTAGGGGGTACCGACAACCATGACAGTTGGTTCAATGAGAAATATGTTGTTTGCCAGTCCCAAAAGGAGGTGTGATAAATGGTAAATTCCAGCCAATCAAAGATAAGGGAAAAGACTGAATGACTCTGTTTAAATTAGTGACGCATACTATTCCCACCTATGCAATCAGTGTGTTCAAATTCTCACCATGCGTGTGTAAGGAGCTGCTCACTTGACAGGAGAATTTTGGTGGAGCAATGAAACTTAGCGACGACGCACGCATTGGTCAAGTTGGGAGAAACCGAATAAGGGCCAAGGAGGTATGAGATTCAAGGACCAAAAAGTGCTTAACCAAACCTCCTCAGAAGGCAGTTTTGGTGACTCGTAGAGTGCCTTCAGAGTCTATGTGCGAGGGGACTAAATGCTAAATACTATCCCATGATATATTCTCTAGGCATTGCGTTTAGTTGTAATGCATCTCTGGGATGGCAAGGATCATGCATACACTAATACAGTTTATTGAGAAAAAACAATTGCAAAAGAATTAACCAGCTTATTTTGCAAGAGCCTTTTCTTTTTTGAAGAACTAGTGCCTTTATTGTTGCGTCGTCGGAGAAAAAAAAATTGGCAAGGCATGAGCCCCACCTTCCCTTTTGACCACAAGGAAGTCCGACAAACACGCACACACAACTTACACAGATGGGTAACGCAGACGCGTTAGAACAAAAGTTCAACCAGAGTTTCTAGTTTTAGTGAACTAGAAATGATTTCTCGTGCGTTGTTGCAGAAATTATTTACAATGATTTCAATGAGATTGGTTATATGAAAGCTTCGCCCGTTTCGAACTGGGCTCGGGCAGCACCCAAGCCTAGGAAACACAGGAAGGGACCTCGAAGACCATGTACATGAGGCCATTATCTACTCAGTGAGTCAGCACAGGTAATTTTTGTTTGTTACACATTCGTCTCGTCATTTATTTTATATTTACTATTATTTTATCTCTAAAATGAAAAATACCATACTATATAGTTTAAAACTTCTTAGCATGTTCAGAAAATGTTGATAGCATTAAAAAATGATGCTGGCATTTATAAATGTCCACGGGTTTTAAAAAATGTGTTTCGCCACATGTAAAAAGTTATATAAAGAAAAAAATGAGTAATTAAAAAATAGAACTTCTAAAAATTGTCGATAGAATTAAAAAAATGATGTTGGCATTTAAAAATGTCCACAGGTTTCAAAAAATGTATTTCTTGACATCAAAAAATTTATAAAATAATTAAAACAGTTCTTTGGACCATTAAAAAAATATACGTGACATTTGAAGAAAAAAATTCGATAAAGGATTTGACGAAAATATGTTGTGAAACAAAATGTACGTGACTACAAAAAATAGTAAGCAAAAAATGTTGTGAAAACAAACGCATTTGAAAGCAGCCTGCAACAAATTTGTCACATAGGTGCTTTCCCTAGAGTGAGCCAGTCAGTTGGCCAATTAAGAACACCTTTTCAAATTCGTGAACCTGTATTAGTATTCAAAAATATTTTGAAATCCGTGATCATTTTACAAATATCTGAGTATTTTATAAATAAGTGAACATTTTCAAAATCACAAATTCTACTAAAATTGTGTGAACAACTTTTAGAATTCTGAATTGATATTTCTTATAAATCGGTAAAATAAATGCTAGCAGTGCATCTTTAGGGAAAACCATAAAAATAAGAAATGCAAAAAAGGTTGTGAAAGAAAAACACATTTGGATTTTTTTAGTAGAAACCGCCTTTGGAGGGAGCCTGCATGAAACACCAATATGGGCTAGGCCGCGGAAGAACATTTTGTGCATTTGCTCGACTACGATGCTATGATTGCCAGATAGACGTTTTCCCAATATTGTCCCAATCATTACAGCCCATTAAGAACACTTCTGCAAGTTCATGAATTTATTTCATATTAAACAAGATTTTGAAGTGCGTGAATATTTTCTAAATATTATGAATAATTCGGCCAATTAGTAATCAATTTTTATAAAACTGAATTAGGAATTCATTATCAAACTCATGAAAATTTTAACAAAATCATATTATTTTTTACATTGTGTGAGCATTTTTCGAAATTATCATTTGATACTTTGGAAATCTGTAGAAAACATCTAGTAGCCGGTTTTTATGGAAAACATTTTTTAAAATGTTTTTAGGGAAAACTTAAATGAAAGAAACTGAGCAAAAGAAGACTGTGAAAGAAACTGTATTTTGGAACGAGCATGCAATATTGGTCTATTTGGAACGATTGTTGCGCCAATATTGGCCGGTCCACGGAAGAACTTTGTGTGCATTTGATCTACTACTTGACGTAGCGATAGTCACATAGATCCTTTTTCTATAGCGTCAATATACTTTTTAAAGTGCTAAGATTTTTTTCTATATGGTTATGTATTTTAAAAAGTGACCACATATCTTTTTTAAGTTTTGATGTATTTTTTCAAAATTGTTGGTCAATTTTAGTAACTATTCATACATTTATCGTGGATGAAGTCGGTGATGTCTGCATTCTACGCCAAGTAATAAAAGTATTCATAAATTCCAGCGACTCTCAAGAATGCATCACAAGGCCATTCACACGGCGGAACCTCCGCGGTGCGGTGAAGATTGTACTTGGGCTTTTTATTCTCTTCATTCTTCTTTTCCTTTGAACTTCGGCTCGAGAAGCCTCTCAACAATCTCTTCAACATTTTCTTCCTCTGAAAATTTCTGAACTTTGTAGTGACTCAAAATAAAAGTGGACCAAACTCAACAAGATTGACAGCTACTATTCTCACAAGTGCCTAGAGACTATATCATGCATCAAACTACTTTAGACCATATAAATTTGACATGCAAGCTCAAGAACAGGGTCACCTCAGCAGCAAAAATTTGCAATAAATAAAGCACTAGAACAAAAACTAATTGGACCATTGGAGGAGTCACATACCGAAGTGCAATATCCCAAAGCAGTTTTGTGAATGGAGCTTTAAGCAAGGAGATCGAAAATGGCAGCAAGACACACAAGAACATGAGTTTGAGCTATATGATGATTTTTTCTGGAGGAAGACGAAGTGTGTGGGTACCGGAATAAGTGGAGGGGGGCACGTGGGGCCCACGAGGTAGGGGGCGCGCCCTCCACCCTCGTGGCCAAATGATGGGTCCCCCTGGTGTGTTCTAAGTGCCAGAAATTCTCAAATATTAGATAAAAAATCATACTCAATTTTCAGGGCATTTGGAGAACTTCTTTTTTCAGGGTATTTTATTGCAAGGATAATTCAAAAAACAGACAGAAAATACTATTTTTGCTTTATTTAAACTAAATAACAGAAAGTAAAAGGTGGGTACAGAAAGTTGTGCTTTCTAACTTCTTCGATCTCATGCTCATCCAAAGGAATCCACTAACAAGGTTGGTCAAGTCTTGTTAACAAACTTCTTCTGAATAACATGAAACCGGATAATTTTCGAATAACACTAGGTTACTTCAACACGGATATGCATGTCCCCAACAATAGGAATATCATATCCCTTTTTAATAGTAGGAAGAGGGAATTCAAAACCTCCAATAGTAATAGTTGAAATTTTTCCAATAGAGTTGATACGATGAACTTGAGGTTGTTTCTTCGGAAAGTGTATCGTGTGCTCATTACCATTAACATGAAATGTGACATTGCCTTTGTTGCAGTCAATAACACCCCTGCAGTATTTAGAAAGGGTCTACCAAGGATGATCGACATACTGTCGTCCTCGGGAATATCAAGAATAACAAAGTCCATTAAAATAGTAAAGTTTGCAACCATCATAGGCACATCCTCACAAATACTGGTGGGTATAGAAGTTGATTTATCAACCATTTGCAAAGAGATTTCAGTAGGTGTCAACTTATTCAAATCAAGTCTATGATACAAAGAGAAAGACATAACACTAACACCGGCTCCAAAATCACACAAAGTTTTAACATAGTTTTTTAATGGAGCATGGTATAGTTGGTACTTCTGGATCTCCAAGTATCTTTGGTATTCCACCCTTAAAAGTATAATTAGCAAGCATGGTGGAAATTTCAACTACCGGTATCTTTCTTTTATTACTAACAATATCTTTCATATACTTAGCATAGGGATTCATTTTAAGCATATCAGTCAAACACATACGCAAAAAGATAGGTCTAATCATTTCAGCAAAGCGCTCAAAATCCTCATCATCCTTTTTCTTGGATAAATTTGGAGGAAAAGGCATGGGTTTCTGAACCCATGGTTCTCTTTCTTTACCGTGCTTCCTAGCAACCAAGTCTCTCTTATCATAACATTGATTCTTTGGTTGTGGGTTAGCAAGATCAACAACAGGTCGAATCTCTACATCATTATTATTACTAGGTTGAGCATCAACATGAACATCATCATTAACATTATCACTGGGTTCATGTTCATCACCAGATTGTGTTTCAGCATCAGAAATAGAAATATTATTGGGATTCTCAGGTCTGTCAATAACAGGTTCAGTAGAAGCATGCAAAGTCTTATCCTTATTCTGTTTCTTTTTCTTAGTAGGATCAGGTGCATCAACATTAGTCCGCTGAGAATCTTGCTCAACTATCTTAGGATGGCCCTCAGGATACAAAGGTTCCTGTGTCATTTTTTCACCTCTAGTCATAACTCTAACAACATTATCATTGTTCTTATTATTGTTCCTGGATCAGGATGAGGCTGACGTTGCATTAACAAAGCCATGAATCGACGAGGAGTACGCAACCAACAGATTACAAAGGAATATAAAAACAGAAATGAAGCGGTTGATACGAAGTGCCTAGGCGATAACTCGGCAAATGGATGAGGCCCCATACCAATGACTAACTATGTAATCTCTGATTAATTAACAACTTCGTCATAATTCCCATTGTTTTTTTACAATTTCATCAAAGGAGAGAAAAACTTTATAGCTAGTTGTGGGGCCTAGGGGATAGTATGTTGCTGCCTTTTGGAAGTAGCTGCTGCTTTAGTGCCATTGAAAGTGAAGTCCAGTTTGCTGGGAGTGTGAAGCATTGCACGTGCATCTGGCGACCGGTGCTATTTCAAAACCATATATATGTTGAACTTATGGCCGAATCTAACTTGCAACACATTTGCAAACGGTACAATTTTATATTCTATAAGGTTCTGTAAATACGCACACCTTATAATAGACTAGAAATTACTATTAAGATATTAGTTGAACATTATTCTTTAGATAGTTATAACATCAATATATGCATTAACCATAGGTGAATATATGCCCATACAGAAAAATATAGATATGTGCACTATCCCCACAAAATTAATTTTAAGATAACTTATGATACATCACTTAATTAAATTTAGCATAAGGAAAATAATTAGTGATATGCATTATAATTGATAAAAAATAACATTGCTTAACAACACCAATTAAATTATGTGGTTAAATATAGCAACTTAATAATAAAAATTATAATCCTTAATACTGTAGTATGATAAAAAATTGGTATAAAGCTATTTATTTATTTCATCCACGGGTAAAAGCACACACTATCACGCACACAACACACACCAAAAGCAAGATAAAAAGTGGCGGTGGCGGCATGCTCTCTCGTGCCTTGGATTTCGCCGTCAAGATTTTTTACCTATGCTACGCGCGAGTGTATCACTTCACTGCAGCTAGTGTGGTAAAAGTGCATGCACTTCACCATTTGAATTAACCTGGGGAGGGGTGGGGATGGTGGTAAAAATAGGGAGGAAGATGGTACATGGCACATGGCGTAACTGCCGTCCACGCTAGCTGGCTTCGCACGCGCAGCCCTACTGGGTGAGTTGAGCTGCTGCCTCACGCTCTCTTCTTCCCAACATCAAATCGCCTTCTTGCGACGCAAGCCATTTCCCAAACCAGCAAGAGTTTCTATAACACGAGACCCTATACCCGTCGCACTGCCCGGACAGAGAAATGTCACCTAAGCAGCGCTGGGAAATCCAGTCCAAATGCCCGGGCTGACCGGCACATCTTGTATTCACCTCATATGAGAGACGGACATAGGCAATCCCGGCATGTGTTCGTCACGTCGGATCCGGCTCACATCAAGGTGAAAGGCGCCATGCTTCACGACACGTCCACCGGGCATTGAGAGGCAGCCGCAAGGCTTGCCCTCTATGTGAGGCAGAGGACGAGGGAGGCCGCGGCAGCCCTCGCGGCATAGGACGTTTTATTGTTATAACTTTTCTCTTTGTTTTAATTTTTTATTTTTTCCATGGGTTTAGGTTATCATTTTTATCCTTTTTAAAAATGTTCACGACTTTGCAAATTTTCAAAAATGCTCATAGATTTGTTCGTAGATTTTTTGAAATTATACACGCTTCGTTAACAAAGGGAGAGGAGATTCATTTGACCCTTTGTGACCCACCCATTTATCATGTCATCAGCAGTAGCTAGGAAACTAGTTTCACTATTATGGGGCTGCCAATTAGGATTGGTAATATATATTTCAAAAAAATTGTGCACGCATTGTTAAAGATTGTTCGCATATTTCTAAAAGATTGTTCATGTAACTACAAAGATGTTTAACATATTTTTTTTGAATAATCATGCTTTTATTCTAACGGCGGTTCCTATATTTTGTTGAGAAATTCATTTCTTGCATATATTGCCCAATACTCGCTCAGAATAACGGCCTAAAACGCAGACTTGCCCAATTTGAGCCTCTATCCGGGCATGTCAGCGGACAACAACGGCCAACCCCCTCTTTTTCCCGCATAACCGTGATCCCATATTCGAATCCTCAAATATAAAACAATCTCATGCAAGGTTGATCGTCACACATGAAATTTGTGGTTTCCACATGCCCCTCATGCCCCCGCATTGCCCCAGGCGACATTGGGGAGCCCTAGCGCCGTCGCTGCCAGTTCCCCCACTCCTTCGATCCCCCGCTTAATTGCCACTGGAGGGCCGGCCAACGAAGTACGTGTGTGCCCCAAGGAAGGTGGCTGTAAGGTGTTTGCCCTCTCTGTGGCGATGTGCGTGCACGCGCTGCCTGCATTGCCTTGAGCACAGGCGAGATGCGGGGCTGCGGGAGCGGCGTTAGCATGGGGAGAGGTCGGAACCTAGTAGGGCTTGGCCGGATCTAACTTCTCCGCCCTCGTTGGCCGCCCTTGATGTGGTGCTCGTCGCGTCGGTGGGTAGTGCTCGATGGCTCCATGGTGGGGTCGCGGACGTTGGTCTACGACAGGCAGCGTCCGAGGTGCGGCTCGATGGCCTCGTGGTAGGCTGGGAGATCCAGCGGGCGGCAAGGGCTGGACCACGGGGCGGCGGCCCTGGGACGGTGAAGGATGTGTCGGCGGCTGTGGACTCGTGACGGACCCGTGCACAAGACGTTTGATGGAGGTTATTGGAAACAGATCTGGGTGAAAACCTGCTCTCGGCTACTACCAAGTCTAGTGATGGCGGCGCTATTCAGTGTCGTTCCCTTGTTAAAGGCATCGTAGTTGAGAAGTTCCAGGCCACTGTCTGCTACCTCCGCGGGAAACCCTAGATCAATAGATCGGATGATGGTGGCATTCTTGTGTCATTTCCCCCTTGGGGGCATCATTCTTAGAGGTGTACACGGGATCAGGGACCCGTGGACGACATATTTGGTGGAGTGGTGCTTCATCATACACTTTGATGGTGGCGTATCTTGGTGGCGTGGCCCAATGGAGACTCGGCGTCAGATGTATGGTGAGGGACTCACGTAGGAGGGCAACGCTGTCTGGCATCGTGGTGGCGTCAATGGCAGAGAGAGGCTTGGCAAGGTCGACGCATCCGTTTTTCTCTGAGGATGGATCAATGGAAGATGGAGGTGGCGACCCTTGCAGCTTGCGCATGTAGTGCTCACTGGAGTGCGCCAGACTAGTATCTGACCCAGCCCAGGTAGTGGCTTGGATGGTGCATCTAGCTTTAGATGTTAAGCTTTGGTGTGATGTCTGTTTGGTATTAGGCTCAGACAATCGGCACCCCTTCATCAAGGGGATAGGAGTAGCGACAGGGGTTGCCAAGATGGTAGTTTTAGGCTTATTGATGTATTACCTGTTGTGGGAACAGATCTGACAGTAGAGGTTAGGGGTACGTATGAGAGGGCAGAGCATAGTGATAACCCACAAGTATAGGGGATCACAACAGCTTTCGAGGGTAGAGTATTCAACCCAAATTTATTGATTCAACACAAGGGGAGCCAAAGAATATTCTTGAGTATTAGCAGTTGAGTTGTCAATTCAACCACACATGGATAACTTAGTATCTGCAGCAAAGTATTTAGTAGCAAAAGTGGTATGATAGTAATGGTAACAGTAGCAACAATAAAGATAGATTTTTTTGGGTTTTTGTAGTAGTTGTAATAGTAGCAACGGAAAAGTAAATAAGCGAAGAACAATAAATGAAAAGCTCGTAGGCAATGGATCAGTGATGGATAATTATGCCGGATGCGATTCCTCATGCAATAGTTATAGCATAGGGTGATATAGAACTAGCTCCAGTTCATCAATTTAATGTAGGCATGTATTCCGTAAATAGTCATACGTGCTTATGGAAAAGAACTTGCATGACATCTTTTGTCCTACCCTCTCGTGGCAACGGGGTCCTAGTGGAAACTAAGGGATATTAAGGCCTCCTTTTAATAGAGAACGGGACCAAAGCATTAACACATAGTGAATACATGAACACCTCAAACTACGGTCATCGCCGAGAAGTGTCCCGATTATTGTCACTTCGGGGTTGTCGGATCATAACACATAATAGGTGACTATAGACTTGCAAGATAGGATCAAGAACACACATATATTGATGAAAACATGATAGGTTCAGATCTGAAATCATGGCACTCGGGCCCTAGTGACAAGCATTAAGCATAGCGAAGTCATAGCAACATCAATCTCAGAATATAGTGGATACTAGGGATCAAACCCTAACAAAACTAACTTGATTACATGGTAAATCTCATCCAACCCATCACCGTCCAGCAAGCCTACGATGGAATTACTCACACACGGCGGTGAGCATCATGAAATTGGTGATGGATGATGGTTGATGATGATGACGACGATGAATCCCCCTCTCCGGAGCCCCGAACGGACTCCAGATCAGCCCTCCCGAGAGAGATTAGGGCTTGGCGGCGGCTCTGTATCATAAAATGCGATGAAACTTTCTCTCTGATTTTTCTCTCCGCGAGACGGTATATATGGAGTTGGAGTTGAGGACGGAGGAGGTCCGGGGGGCCCACGAGATAGGGGGGCGCGCCCTAGGGGGGGGCACCCCCCTCTCTCGTGGACAGGCCTTGGGCCCCCTGGCCCTGATTCTTTCGCCAAAAATTCTTATTAATTCTGAAAAGTCCCTCTGTGGATTTGTAGGTCATTCCGAGAACTTTCCTTTTCTACACATAAAACAACATCATGGTACTTCTGCTGAAAACAGCGTCAGTCCGGGTTAGTTTCATTCAAATCATGCAAGTTAGAGTCCAAAAAAAGGGCAAAAGTGTTTGGAAAAGTAGATACGTTGGAGACGTATCAACTCCCCCAAGCTTAAACCTTTGCTTGTCCTCAAGCAATTCAGTTGATAAACTGAAAGTGAAAAAGAAAAACTTTGACAAACTCTGTTTGCTCTTTTTGTTGTAAACATGAAAAGCCAGCATTCAAGTTTCAGCAAATATTACGAACTAACCATACTCACAATAATATCAATAACATAATCATCTAGCGAGTCATAATAATAAAACTCGGATGACAACACTTTCTCAAAATAATCATCACATGATATACCAAAATGGTATCTTGCTAGCCCTTTCTGAGACCGCAAAACATAAATGCAGAGCACCTTTAAAGATCAAGGACTGACTAAACATTATGATTCATGGTAAAAGAGATCCAGTCAAGTCATACCCAATATAAACCAATAATAATGAATGCAAATGACAGTGCACTCTCCAGCATGTGATTTTAATAAGAAGGGTGATGACTCAACATAAAAGTAAATAGATAGGCCCTTCGCAGAGGGAAGCAGGGATTTGTAGAGGTGCCAGAGCTCGATTTTAAAATAGAGATTGAATAACATTTTGAGCGGCATACTTTTGCTGTCAACACAACACCTATGAGATGGCTGTATCTTCCACACTAAATTCAATATAGGCAGTTCCCAAACAGAATGGTAAAGGTTTATACTCCCCCAACCACCAACAAGCATCAATCCATGGCTTGCTCGAAACAACGAGTGCCTCCAACATACAACAGCCCTGGGGGAGTTTTGTTTAATTATTTTGATTTGCATTGATCTTTTTGGATCATGGGACTGGGCATCCCGGTTACCGGCCCTTTCTTGTGAATGAGGAACGGAGTCCACTCCTCTAAGAATAACCCACCTAGCATGGAAGATATAGGCAGCCCTAGTTGTTACATGAGCTGCTCGAGCATACAAAACAGAATTTCATTTGAAGGTTTGGAGTTTGGCACATACAAATTTACTTGGAACAGCAGGTAGATACCGCATATAGGAAGGTATAGTGGACTCATATGGAACAATTTTGGGGTTTAAGGAGTTTGGATGCACAAACAGTATTCCCGCTTAGTACAGGTGAATGCTAGCAAAAGACTAGGAAGCGACCAACTGAGAGAGCGACAACAGTCGTAAACATGCATTAAAATTAATTCACACCAAGTACAAGCATGAGAAGGATATAATCCACCATGAACATAAATATCATGAAGGCTGCGTTGATTTGATTCAACTACATGCGTGAGCATGTGCCAAGTCGAGTCACTCAATTCATTTAAAGGAGGATACCATCCCATCATACCACATCATAATCATTCTAATAGCATGTTGGCACGCAAGGTAAACCATTATAACTCATAGCTAATCAAGCATGGCACAAGTAACTATAATCTCTAAATGTCATTGCAAATATGTTTACTTCATAATGCTGACTCAGGAATGATGAATCATCATATTTACAAAAACAAGAGAGGTCGAGTTCATACCAGCTTTTCTCATCCCAATAAGTCCATCATATATCGTCATTATTGCCTTTCACTCGCACGACTGAATGAAGTGTATAATAATAAGAGTGCACGTGCATTGGACTAAGCTGGAATCTGCAAGCATTCAACTCAAGAGAGAAGACAAGTAATATGGGCTCTAATTATAAATAATCAATCATGCATATAAAAGTCACTAAGCATTTCCAATATGGTCTTCTCGACCCCCAAAGGAAAGAAAATAAAATTAAACTATTTACACGGGAAAGCTCCCAACAAGTAAAAGAAGAATAAGAAATCTTTTTGAGTTTTCATTTTAATTTCTACTACAGGCAAGGAAATTAAACTAACTATTTTTTTTGGTTTTTCCCAAGGTTTATCAAACACACAAGAAGAAAACTAGAAAAAGAAATTTAAACTAGCATGGATAATACAATGAAAGAGTATGAGCACCGACGACTAGTGTGTGAACATGAATGTAAAGTCGGTGAGAAATACGTACTCCCCCAAGCTTAGTCTTTTGGCCTAAGTTGGTTTTATACCAATGACCGCCTGACTGATATCCATAAGTGAAATTGGGGTAGTACCATTGTTGAGGAAATCGTTAACTGGTAGCTGCTCGGTTGGCTAGCGAGTAGGGGATTAATCGGCTAATCGGCAAGTTAATCGGCTATTTAATCAATAAATCGAACAATTTATCGGTTTAAAGGCTACTCGATGACCCTACGAGGCTACGAGTAGGGATTAATCGGCAAGTTAACTGGTTAATCAGATGAATTCTTGAACATGGGGTAGTACTGAGATGCAGAGGCGACCGCCTCCTGGGCAATAGCGTGTTGGCGAGCTGCCTCCATTCCCTTCTCGTAATCAGCTGCTTCTTCCCTAGTGATAACATATCTTCCTTTTGCCTGATAATCAAAAAGGTAGGGAGCAGGAAGAGTACCATGGACGATGTTGCGTCTGTCATAGATTAGTCCATAATGGAGGAATTGTTCATTCCTCTCAAGAAAATGATGATCAAACATAGCTTCTTTATCCAAATAAACAGGAGGTACAATCATATCCCCCTCTCGTGGAGCTATATTAAGAAAATTAGCCACATGGGTTGCATAAATTCCTCCAAAGAAATTTCCCCTTTTACTATTATTCTGCAACCTACATGGAACTATTGCCCCCAAGTTATAACCTTTATAACCTGACACAACACTCTTGAGGACACAAAGATCAGGGGCACACATGTGACATACCTCGTCCTTGCCGTTAATGCATCTACCAATAAAGAGAGCAAAGTAATGTAAAGCAGGAAAATGAATGCTCCCTATGGTAGCTTGTGCTACGTCCCTAGATTCTCCCACAGTAATACTAGCAAGTAAATCTCTAAATTCAGATTTGCGAGGATCATTGATATTACCCCATTGAGGGAGTTTGCAAGCAGTTGTGAAATCCTCTAAATCCATGGTATAAGATGTATCATAGATATCAAACATGACACTAGGAGAATTACGCGCAGAAATATATTCGAACCTCCGCACAAAGGAATCGGTCAATTGATAATATTGAGGACACTTATCTTGTAAGAAGTCCTCCAACTCGGCATTACGCACATACGCATCAAATTCTTCCTTAAAGCCTACTTCGACCATAAAATCATTGGATGGCCACTCACAAGCCCGTACAATTGTGTCCCTTGGCAAATTAACATCTTGTTCATGTATAGCAATTCTTGGCCCTTTCTTTGTTGAGGAACCTGCTTGGTACATTCTTCTAAGCATATTTCTTTTTATGAAAATTTCTGAAATATTAGTAACTTCACAATAAAAGTGCATAAAACTAAACAAGATTGATAGCAACTACTCCTGCAAGTGCCTAGAGCCCATATCATGCATTAGAATTACTTGGGACCTAAAAAATTTAACATGCAAGCTTAAGAACAGGGTCACCAAGACAGCAAGGATTCGCAATGAATAAAGCACTAGAACAAAAACTAATTGGACCAATGGAGGAGTCACATACCAAGCAACAATCTCCCAAAGCAGTTTTGTGAATGGAGCTTTGATCTAAGAGATCGAAAATCACAGCAAAACGAGCTAGAACTCGTGCTTGAGCTGGATGGGGATTTTTTTGGGTAGAAGATGGAGTGTGTTGGTGCTGGCATAAGTGGAGGGGAGCCACCAGGGGCCCACGAGACACGGGGGCGTGCCCTATAGGGGGGCGCGCCCTCCACTTTCGTGGCCTGGTGCTTGCCTCTTTTGCAGTGTTTTCAGTGCCTAAAATCCTCAAATATTCAAGAAAAAATCATACTAAATTTGCAAGGCATTTGGAGCACTTTTATTTTCGGACTAGTTTTTTTATTGCACGGATAATTCAGAAAACAGATGGAATACTATTTTTCTTTATTTAATCTAAATAACAGAAAGTAAAAAGAGGGTACAGAAGGTTGTGCCTTCTAGTTTCATCCATCTCATGATCATCAAAATGATTCCGCTAACAAGGTTGATCAAGTCTTGTTAACAAACTCATTCCGAATAGCACGGAACCGGAGAAATTTTGAATAACACTAAGTTACCTCAACGGGGATATGAAAATCCCCAACAATAAGAATATCATACTTTTTCTTGACAGTAGGGAGAGGAAATTCAAAACCTCCAAAAATGATAGTTGGAACTTTTTCAATAGAATTGATGCTATGAACTTGAGATTGTTTCCTCGGAAAGTGTACCGTATGCTCATTACCATTAACATGAAAAGTGGCATTGCCTTTGTTGCAATCAATAACAGCCCCTGCAGTATTAAGAAAAGGTCTACCAAGGATAATAGACATACTATCGTCCTCGGGAATATCAAGAATAACAAAGTTCGTTAAAATAGTGACATTTGCAACCACAACAGGCACATCCTCACAAACACCGATAGGTATAGTAGTTGATTTATCAGCCATTCGCAAAGATATTTCAGTAGGTGTCAACTTATTCAATTCAAGTCTACGATATAAAGAGAGAGGCATAACACTAACACCGGCTCCAAGATCACATAAAGCAGTTCTAACATAATTTCTTTTAATGGAGCATGGTATAGTTGGAACACCCGGATCTCCAAGTTTCTTTGGTATTCCACCCTTAAAAGTGTAATTAGCAAGCATGGTGGAAATTTCAGCTTCCGGTATCTTTCTTTTATTTGTGATGATATCCTTCATATATTTAGCATAAGGATTTACTTTAAGCATATCAGTTAAGTGCATACGTAAGAAAATAGGTCTAATCATTTCAGCAAAGCGCTCAAAATCCTCATCATCCTTTAACTTGGATGGTTTAGGAGGAAAGGGCATGGGTTTCTGAACCCATGGTTCTCTTTCTTTACCGTGCTTCCTAGCAACTCTCTTATCATAACGTTGGTTTCTTGATTGTGGGTTATCAAGATCAACAGCAGGTTCAATTTCTACATCGTTGTTATTACTATGTTGAGCATCAACATGAACATTATCATTAGTATTATCATCAGGTTCATGTTCATCACCTGATTGTGTTTCAGCATCAGAGATAGAAGTATTATTGGGATTCTCAAGTGTTTCTATATTAGGTTCACTAGAAGTTTGCACAGTCCTATCATTCTTCTTTTTCTTCTTCTTAGAAGAACTAGGAACATCTAGATTATTATTCTGAGAATCTTGTTCAATTCTTTTAGGGTGGCCTTCAGGATACAAAGGTTCCTGAGTCATTCTACCAGTTCTAGTAGCCACTCTAACAGCAAAGTCATTTTTATTATTCAACTCATCAAGCAAATCATTTTGAGCTTTGAGTACTTGCTCAGCTTGAGTAGCAACCATAGAAGCATATTTGCTAACGTGGTGAAGCTCATCTTTAACTCTAGCTAGATTATCACCTACGCGTCCTATCTCGAAAGCATTATTCCTTAACTCTCTACCAACATAAGCATTAAAACTTTCTTGTCTAGCCATAAAGTCATCAAATTCATCTAAGCATGGGCTATGAAATTTAGTAGAGGGTATTTCAACTTTATCGTATCTATAGAGAGAATTTACCTTCACTACCTGTGTTGGGTTATCAAGACAATGTGGTTCTTCAGGCGGTATATTCAGATCATGTATTTCTTCAATAGGTGGTAAATTCTTAACATCTTCAGCTTTAATACCTTTTTCTTTCATTGATTTCTTTGCCTCTTGCATATCTTCAGGACGGAGAAATAAAACACCTCTCTTCTTTGGAGTGGGTTTAGGAATAGGCTCAAGAGTTGGCTCAATTGGTTCAGGAATTACTTTAGGAACTGGCTCGGGAAGAGTCCAATTATTTTCATTAGTCAACATATTGTTCAATAATATTTCTGCTTTGTCGACTGTTCTTTCCCTGAAAACACAACCAGCACAACTATCCAAGTGGTCCTTGGAAGCATCGCTTAGTCCATTATAAAAGATATCAAGTATTTCATTTTTCTTAAGATGATGATCGGGCAAAGCATAAAGCAACCGGAGAAGCCCCCCCCCCAAACTTGTGGGAGACTCTCTTCTTTGATTTGCACAAAATTATATATACCCCGCAAGGCAGCTTGTTTCTTATGAGCAGGGAAATATTTAGCAGAGAAGTAATAAATCATATTCTAGGGACTACGCACACAACCAGGAGCAAGAGAATTATACCAAGTCTTAGCATCACCCTTTAATGAGAACGGAAAAAATCTTAAGGATATATAAATAGCGAGACTTCTTATCATGAGTAAATAGGGTGGCTATATCATTCAACTTGGTAAGATGTGCCACAACAGTTTCAGATTCAAGGCCATAAAAAGGATCAGATTCAACTAAAGTAATAATATCAGGATCAACAGAGAATTCATAATCCTTATTAGTAACACAGATAGGTGAAGTAGGAAAAGCAGGATCGGGTTTCATTCTAGCATTAAGAGACTGCTGCTTCCATTTAGCTAATAATTTCTTAAGGTCATTTCTATCATTGCAAGCAAGAATAGCTTCAACAGCTTCTTTGTTCATAACATAACCCTTAGGAACAACAGGTAATACATAATCATTGGGAGAACGTTCATCATCACTACCATCAATAATAGGTTCTTCAGTATTTTCATTCCCCCTAACTCTAGCAAGTTGTTCATCTAGAAATTCACCTAATGGCAAAGTAGTATCACACACAGAATTAGTTTCATCATAAGTATCATGCAAAGCAGAAGTGGCATCATCGATAACATGCGACATATCAGAATTCATAGCAGTAGCAGGTTTAGGTGTCGCAAGCCTACTAATAATGGAAGGAGAATCTAGTGCAGAGCTAGAGGACAGTTCCTTACCTCCCCTCGTAGTTGAGGGAAAAATCTTGGTCTTAGCGTCTTTCAAGTTCTTCATAGTGATCAACAGATATAAATCCCAAGTGACTCAGAGAATAGAGCTATGCTCCTCGGCAACGGCGCCAGAAATTATTCTTGATAACCCACAAGTATAGGGGATCGCAACAGCTTTCGAGGGTAGAGTATTCAACCCAAATTTATTGATTCGACACAAGGGGAGCCAAAGAATATTCTTGAGTATTAGCAGTTGAGTTGTCAATTCAACCACACCTGGATAACTTAGTATCTGCAGCAAAGTATTTAGTAGCAAAAGTGGTATGATAGTAATGGTAACAGTAGCAACAATAAAGATAAATGTTTTTGGGTTTTGGTAGTAGTTGTAACAGTAGCAGCGGAAAAGTAAATAAGCGAAGAACAATATATGAAAAGCTCGTAGGCAATGGATCAGTGATGGATAATTATGCCGGATGCGATTCCTCATGCAATAGTTATAGCATAGGGTGATATAGAACTAGCTCCAGTTCATCAATGTAAGGTAGGCATGTATTGCGTAAATAGTCATACGTACTTATGGAAAAGAACTTGCATGGCATCTTTTGTCCTACCCTCCCGTGGCAGCGGGGTCCTAGTGGAAACTAAGGGATATTAAGGCCTCCTTTTAATAGAGAACCGAACCAAAGCATTAACACATAGTGAATACATGAACTCCTCAAACTACGGTCATCACCGAGAAGTGTCCCGATTATTGTCACTTCGGGGTTGTCGGATCATAACACATAATAGGTGACTATAGACTTGCAAGATAGGATCAAGAACACACATATATTGATGAAAACATAATAGGTTCAGATCTGAAATCATGGCACTCGGGCCCTAGTGACAAGCATTAAGCATAGCAAAGTCATAGCAACATCAATCTCAGAACATAGTGGATACTAGGGATCAAACCCTAAGAAAACTAACTTGATTACATTGTAAATCTCATCCAACCCATCACCGTCCAGCAAGCCTACGATGGAATTACTCACACACGGCGGTGAGCATCATGAAATTGGTGATGGAGGATGGTTGATGATGACGACGACGATGAATCCCCCTCTACGGAGCCCCGACGGACTCCAGATCAGCCCTCCCGAGAGAGATTAGGGCTTGGCGGCGGCTCTGTATCGTAAAACGCGATGAAACTTTCTGTCTGATTTTTTCCTCCGGGAGACGGTATATATGGAGTTGGAGTTGAGGTCGGAGGAGGTCCGGGGGGCCCACGAGATAGGGGGGCGCGCCCTAGGGGGGGTGCCCCCTGTCTCGTGGACAGGCCTTGGGCCCCCTGGCCCTGATTCTTTCGCCAAAAATTCTTATTAATTCTGAAAAGTCCCTCCGTGGATTTACAGGTCATTCCGAGAACTTTTCTTTTCTACACATAAAACAACATCATGGTAGTTCTGCTGAAAACAGCGTCAGTCCGGGTTATGAAGGGGTCCTCCCATTTGGGCTTTAATTTATCCTTTTTCTTGTCCGGCAGGCGTAGAACTAGTTCGCCAACGTTATAAGTTTTGGCCTGTACTTCTCTGCTTCGGTATCTTCGAGCCTGCTATTGATAGAATGCGGAACGAGCTTTTGCCACGTCGCGCTCCTCTTCCAATGCGTCCAAGCTGTCCTGCTGATCGAGCTCGACTTCTCTTTCTTCGTACATGCGCACTCGAGGTGAGTCATGGATTATGTCGCATGGCAGTACTGCCTCTGCGTCGTATACCATAAAAAATGGTGTGAATCCGGTAGTGCGATTCGGCGTGGTCCGCAGCCCCCAGAGTACGGAGTCAAGCTCCTCTACCCAGTGCATGTTAGATTCCTTGAGGGATCGCACTAGTCTGGGTTTGATGCCGCTCATAATGAGACCGTTGGCCCGTTTGACTTGACCGTTAGTTTGAGGGTGATAGACTGAAGCGTAGTCGAACTTGATGCCCATGTTGTTGCACCAAAGTTTGACTTCATCGGCCGTGAAGTTTGTGCCGTTGTCGGTTATGATGTTGTGGGGGACGCCGTAACGGTGTACGACCCCAAATATGAAGTCTATCACTGTTCCGGATTCGGCCGTCTTTACAGGCTTGGCTTCTATCCATTTGGTGAATTTATCCACCATGACCAGTAGATATTTTTGCTTGTGGGTTCCTCCTTTAAGGGGTCCAACCATGTCAAGCCCCCAGACCGCAAAAGGCCAGGTAATGGGTATAGTTTATAGGGCGGTAGGCGGCATGTGGCTTTGGTTGGCGAATAACTGGCAACCAACACATCGTTGCACTAAGTCCTAAGCGTCTGCCCAGGCCGTTGGCCAATAAAATCCGGTACGGAAGGCCTTGCTTACAAGGGCCCGGGCTGCGGCGTGGTGCCTGCTGAGTCCGACATGAATTTCAGCCAAAAGGACTCGGCCTTCCTCTTCGGAGATACACCTTTGAAGGACTCCGGTTGTGCTTTTCTTGTAAAGCTCTCCCTCGTGGACTTTGTAGGCTTTAGATCGCCGCACCATGCAGCGGGCCTCATTTTGGTCCTCGGGAAGTTCCCGCCTAGTTAGGTAGGCTAGGAATGGTTCTGTCCAATGGGAAATGATTGCCATTATTGCATGGGCTCACGGCGTTGTTTCGTTGGCGGAGCCCCCAACTGTGTCAGAATGTTCGGTGAGGGGCAGCGTGGTTGTGTCCGGGCTATTGTTTCCGGACTCTCCTTCCCATGATACGGATGGCTTGAACAGCCTCTCTAGGAAGATGTTGGGAGGGACGGCCTCGCGCTTGGCGCCAATGCGTGCCAACATGTCTGCTGCTTGGTTATTTTCCCGGTCTATGTGATGAAATTCGAGCCTCTCGAACCGAGCTGACATCTTTAAGATGGCGTTGCAGTAAGCTGCCATTTTCGGATCCTTGGCATCGAAGTCTCCATTTATTTGGGATATTGCAAGGTTTGAATCACCGCGGACCTCTAGGCGCTGAATGCCCATGGAGACTGCCATCCGGAGACCATGTAAAAGCGCCTCTTATTCGGCTGCGTTGTTGGAATCCGTGTACATTATCTGAAGTACGTATTGGACTGTATCTCCGGTTGGGGACATCAGAACGACGCCAGCCCCCAGGCCAGCCAACATTTTGGAGCCGTCGAAGTGCATGATCTAGTTGGAGTATGCGTTGTACTCTTTAGGGAGTTCGGCTTCAGTCCATTCGGCGATGAAGTCAGCCAAAACCTGCGACTTAATAGCTCGCCTTGGCTTGTGAGTTATGTCGAACGGGAGGAGCTCGATGGCCCATTTGGCAATCCGGCCCGTTGCGTCGCGGTTGTTTATAATATCATTAAGGGGTACTTCGGATGCCACTGTTATTGAGCACTCTTTAAAGTAGTGTCGCAGCTTCCGGGATGCCATGAACACCGCGTACGCTATCTTTTTATAATGCGGGTACCGTGACTTGCATGGAGTTAGTATAGTGGACACGTAGTACACTGGTTTTTGGAGGGGGAACTTGTGTCCGTCCGCTTCTCGTTTGACGACGAGCACCGCGCTTACAACTTGATGGGTTGCCGCGATGTATAATAGCATTGGTTCGCCCGTGTCGGGCGCGGCCAGGACCGGATTTGTTGCCAGTATGGCTTTTATTTCTTCGAGTCCATCCGTGGCGGCATCCGTCCACTCGAAGTGTTCGGTGCGCCGTAGGAGGCGATAGAGGGGTAATGCCTTTTCTCCTAAGCGGGAGATAAAGCGGCTTAGAGCCGCCACGCATCCTGTCAATTTTTGTATTTGTTTGAGGTCCTTTGGGGTATCCAATTGTGACAGAGCTCGGATCTTGGCTGGGTTTGCTTCAATTCCTCTACCGGATACGATGAAGCCCAAGAGCTTTCCAGCTGGTACGCCGAAAACGCATTTTTCCGGGTTGAGCTTAATGTCATATGTTCGGAGATTGTCGAACGTGAGCCTCAAGTCATCTACTAGAGTATCGACGTGTTTTGTTTTGACGACCACGACATCTACGTATGCTTCAACTGTTTTGCCGATCTGGTTGGCCAGACATGTCTGAATCATGCGCTGATATGTTGCGCCGACGTTTTTGAGCATGAAGGGCATCGTGTTGAAACAGAATGGGCCGTATGGGGTGATGAATGCCGTTGCGGCTTGGTCTGACTCTGCCATCTTGATTTGGTGGTAGCCAGAGTATGCATCGAGGAAACACAATGAGTCGTGTCCTGCGGTGGTGTCGATGATTTGATCAATTCGGGGGAGTGGGAAAGGGTCCTTTGGGCAGGCCTTATTTAGGTCTTTGAAATCGACACATAGGCGCCAAGATTTGTCCTTCTTTGGTACCATCACCAGGTTTGCTAGCCAGTCCGGATGTTTTATGTCTTTGATGAATCCGGCTTCCAGCAGTTTTGCTAGCTCCTCTCCCATGGCTTGTCTCTTGGGTTCAGAAAAACGCCGTAGAGTCTGCTTGATGGGTTTAAACCCTTTTAGGATGTTCAGACTGTACTCAGCCAGCCTGCGTGGGATTCCTGGCATATCTGAGGGGTGCCAGGAAAAAATGTCCCAATTTTCTCGCAGGAATTCTCTGAGTGCGGCGTCTACATCGGGTTTTATTTGTGCCCCGATGGAGGCCGTTTTTGTGGGGTCCGTTGGATGGACTTGGAATTTGACTATTTTCGTCCGCTGGTTTCAAAGAGGTGGACTTGGATCTCTTGTCTAGTATCACATCATCCCTGTCCACCGTGGAGCGCAACGCAGTTAGTTCCTCGGCCGCTAGGGCCTCGGATAATGCCTCCAGGGCCAGTGCGGCTGTCTTGTTTTCGGTGCGGAGCGCTATGTCCGGATCACTTGCGAGAGTGATGATTCCGTTGGGTCCATGCATTTTGAGCTTCATGTACCCGTAATGGGGTATGGCTTGGAAAGTTGTAAATGCTTCTCGCCCTAGCAGAGCGTGGTATCCGCTGCTGAACGGGGCCACTTGAAACGTGACCTCCTCGGATCTGTAATTATCCGGCGTGCTAAACACCACATCCAGTGTGATTTTTCCTGAACGGCACGCTTCCTGGCTTGGAATTATTCCTCTAAAGGTTGTGTTGCTTCGCTCAATGCGGCTCCAGTCAGTTTCCATTTTTCGCAGGGTTTCCTCGTAGATGAGGTTGAGTCCGCTGCCACCGTCCATGAGTACCTTTGTAAGTCGGAAGCCATCCACTATCGGACTGAGGACCAATGCGGCTGGTGCTCGGGCTGTCCAGAATTTAGGTTCGTCACTGGCATTAAAGGTAATAGCCGTGTCACTCCATGGGTTTATTGTTGCCACTTGGTAGACTTCGGCAAGGTTGCAGAGCGTTTGTTTCCTCGCATTGTATGATGTGAAGGTCTCAAAGACTGTCGACACCGTACTGGCATTTCTGGGGAGGTATTCTTTGGGTGCTGGAGTTAGAAGCTTCTCGCCACTTCGGGCCACCTACCGGAGTATCCAACATGCTCTAAAGGCTGTGAGTTGGTGTGGTGTCCCCTGAATTATGAATTTTACAGGGTCCATTGAGCCATCCCTCCAGTACGGTCCCATACCCTGTAGAGGGTTTTTGTTTTTTGATGTTTGGCTCAGATGCCTGGCGATAATGCGCCCTTTTGTTTCGGACTCGTGTTGTATTCGGGGCCGGATTGTCCCAGAATTTATCTTCGGTTTTCCGAACGCTTTCAGTCGCACAGTACTTTCGTACTATGGATGTTAAGTCGGCGAATCGTGTAATTTCACGCCGACTTATGCCGTTGAGGATTCCGATGTCCGTGCAGTTGTTACAGAAGAATGAAATTGCTTTCTCGCGGCAGTCCTTTATCCTGTTCATAACCAGGAGGAATCTGGCCCCATAGTGGTGTACTGTTTCCCCGGGCTCTTGCCGTATTTGGGATAAATCCCGCATAGTTGGGTGGGCGGGTGGCTTTAAATCCGAAGCCTTGCCCGATGTAAGATTCAGGGGCCAAGAGGTTTCCGAATTCGGAAGCTTGCTTTCTTGGACATTATTCAATGAATCAGGCCTGCTGCCTGACTTTAGGTTCAGGGTTTGGGCGACATCTCGGGTAGGGGGTCCCGAACTGTGCGTCTAGGCGGATGGTAACAGGAGACAAGGGACACGATGTTTTTACCCAGGTTCGGGCCCTCTCGATGGAGGTAAAACCCTACTCCTGCTTGACTAATATTGATGATATATGGGTAGTACAAGAGTAGATCTACCACGAGATCGGAGTGGCTAAACCCTAGAAGCTAGCCTATGGTATGATTGTTGTTCGTCCTATGCTAGGGGGTACCGACAACCATGACAGTTGGTTCAATGAGAAATATGTTGTTTGCCAGTCCCAAAAGGAGGTGTGATAAATGGTAAATTCCAGCCAATCAAAGATAAGGGAAAAGACTGAATGACTCTGTTTAAATTAGTGACGCATACTATTCCCACCTATGCAATCAGTGTGTTCAAATTCTCGCCATGCGTGTGTAAGGAGCTGCTCACTTGACAGGAGAATTTTGGTGGAGCAATGAAACTTAGCGACGACGCACGCATTGGTCAAGTTGGGAGAAACCGAATAAGGGCCAAGGAGGTATGAGATTCAAGGACCAAAAAGTGCTTAACCAAACCTCCTCAGAAGGCAGTTTTGGTGACTCGTAGAGTGCCTTCAGAGTCTATGTGCGAGGGGACTAAATGCTAAATACTATCCCATGATATATTCTCTAGGCATTGCGTTTAGTTGTAATGCATCTCTGGGATGGCAAGGATCATGCATACACTAATACAGTTTATTGAGAAAAAACAATTGCAAAAGAATTAACCAACTTATTTTGCAAGAGCCTTTTCTTTTTTGAAGAACTAGTGCCTTTATTGTTGCGTCGTCGGAGAAAAACAAATTGGCAAGGCATGAGCCCCACCTTCCCCTTTGACCACAAGGAAGTCCGGCAAACACGCACACACAACTTACACAGATGGGTAACGCAGACGCGTTAGAACAAAAGTTCAACCAGAGTTTCTAGTTTTAGTGAACTAGAAATGATTTCTCGTGCGTTGTTGCAGAAATTATTTACAATGATTTCAATGAGATTGGTTATATGAAAGCTTCGCCCGTTTCGAACTGGGCTCGGGCAGCACCCAAGCCTAGGAAACTCAGGAAGGGAACTCGAAGCCCATGTACATGAGGCCATTATCTACTCAGTGGGTCAGCACAGGTAATTTTTGTTTGTCACACATTCGTCTCGTCATTTATTTTATATTTACTATTATTTTATCTTTAAAATGAAAAATACCATACTATATAGTTAAAACTTCTTAGCATGTTCAGAAAATGTTGATAGCATTAAAAAATGATGCTGGCATTTATAAATGTCCACGGGTTTCAAAAAATGTGTTTCGCCACATGTAAAAAGTTATATAAAGAAAAAAATGAGTAATTAAAAAATAGAACTTCTAAAAATTGTCGATAGAATTAAAATAATGATGTTGGCATTTAAAAATGTCCACAGGTTTCAAAAAATGTATTTCTTGACATCAAAAATTTTATAAAATAATTAAAACAGTTCTTTGGACCATTAAAAAATATACGTGACATTTGAAGAAAAAAAATTCGATAAAGGATTTGACGAAAATATGTTGTGAAACAAAATGTACGTGACTACAAAAAATAGTAAGCAAAAAATGTTGTGAAAACAAACGCATTTGAAAGCAGCGTGCAACAAATTTGTCACATAGGTGCTTTCCCTAGAGCGAGCCAGTCAGTTGGCCAATTAAGAACACCTTTTCAAATTCGTGAACGTGTATTAGTATTCAAAAATATTTTGAAATCCGTGATCATTTTACAAATATCTGAGTATTTTATAAATAAGTGAACATTTTCAAAATCACAAATTCTACTAAAATTGTGTGAACAACTTTTAGAATTCTGAATTGATATTTCTTATAAATCGGTAAAATAAATGCTAGCAGTGCATCTTTAGGGAAAACCATAAAAATAAGAAATGCAAAAAAGGTTGTGAAAGAAAAACGCATTTGGATTTTTTTAGTAGAAACCGCCTTTGGAGGGAGCCTGCATGAAACACCAATATGGGCTAGGCCGCGGAAGAACATTTTGTGCATTTGCTCAACTACGATGCTACGATTCTCAGATAGACGTTTTCCCAATATTGTCCCAATCATTGCGGCCCATTAAGAACACTTCTGCAAGTTCATGAATTTATTTCATATTAAACAAGATTTTGAAGTGCGTGAATATTTTCTAAATATTATGAATAATTCGGCCAATTAGTAATCAATTTTTATAAAACTGAATTAAGAATTCATTTTCAAACTCATGAAAATTTTAACAAAATCATATTATTTTT
This sequence comes from Triticum dicoccoides, assembly GCF_002162155.2. NCBI lineage: Eukaryota > Viridiplantae > Streptophyta > Magnoliopsida > Poales > Poaceae > Triticum > Triticum dicoccoides. The sequence goes on along the minus strand of NC_041383.1, from coordinate 815,302 downwards.
TACATTGTGTGAGCATTTTTCGAAATTATCATTTGATACTTTGGAAATCTGTAGAAAACATCTAGTAGCCGGTTTTTATGGAAAACATTTTTTAAAATATTTTTAGGGAAAACTTAAATGAAAGAAAGTGAGCAAAAGAAGACTGTGAAAGAAAACTATATTTTGGAACGAGCATGCAATATTGGTCTATTTGGAACGATTGTTGCGCCAATATTGGCCGGTCCATGGAAGAACTTTCTGTGCATTTGATCTACTACTTGACGTAGCGATAGTCACATAGATCCTTTTTCTATAGCGTCAATATACTTTTTAAAGTGCTAAGATTTTTTTCTATATGGTTATGTATTTTAAAAAGTGACCACATATCTTTTTTAAGTTTTGATGTAGTTTTTCAAAATTGTTGGTCAATTTTAGTAACTATTCATACATTTATCGTGGATGAAGTCGGTGATGTCTGCATTCTACGCCAAGTAATAAAAGTATTCATAAATTCCAGTGACTCTCAAGAATGCATCACAAGGCCATTCACACGGCGGAACCTCCGCGGTGCGGTGAAGATTGTACTTGGGCTTTTTATTCTCTTCATTCTTCTTTTCCTTTGAACTTCGGCTCGAGAAGCCTCTCAACAATCTATTCAACATTTTCTTCCTCTGAAAATTTCTGAACTTTGTAGTGACTCAAAATAAAAGTGGACCAAACTCAACAAGATTGATAGCTACTATTCCCACAAGTGCCTAGAGACTATATCATGCATCAAATTACTTTAGACCATATAAATTTGACATGCAAGCTCAAGAACAGGGTCACCTCAGCAGCAAAAATTTGCAATAAATAAAGCACTAGAACAAAAACTAATTGGACCATTGGAGGAGTCACATACCGAAGTGCAATATCCCAAAGCAGTTTTATGAATGGAGCTTTAAGCAAGGAGATCGAAAATGGCAGCAAGACACACAAGAACATGAGTTTGAGCTATATGATGATTTTTTCTGGAGGAAGACGAAGTGTGTGGGTACCGGAATAAGTGGAGGGGGGCACGTGGGGCCCACGAGGTAGGGGGCGCGCCCTCCACCCTCGTGGCCAAATGGTGGGTCTCCCTGGTGTGTTATAAGTGCCAGAAATTCTCAAATATTAGATAAAAAATCATACTCAATTTTCAGGGCATTTGGAGAACTTCTTTTTTCAGGGTATTTTTATTGCAAGGATAATTCAAAAAACAGACAGAAAATACTATTTTTGCTTTATTTAAACTAAATAACAGAAAGTAAAAGGTGGTTACAGAAAGTTGTGCTTTCTAACTTCTTCGATCTCATGCTCATCAAAAGGAATCCACTAACAAGGTTGGTCAAGTCTTGTTAACAAACTTCTTCTGAATAACATGAAACCGGATAATTTTGGTATAACACTAGGTTACTTCAACGCGGATATGCATGTCCCCAACAATAGGAATATCATATCCCTTTTTAATAGTAGGAAGAGGGAATTCAAAACCTCCAATAGTAATAGTTGAAAATTTTCCAATAGAGTTGATACGATGAACTTGAGGTTGTTTCTTCGGAAAGTGTATCGTGTGCTCATTACCATTAACATGAAATGTGACATTGCATTTGTTGCAGTCAATAACACCCCTGCAGTATTTAGAAAGGGTCTACCAAGGATGATCGACATACTGTCGTCCTCGGGAATATCAAGAATAACAAAGTCCATTAAAATAGTAAAGTTTGCAACCACCGTAGGCACATCCTCACAAATACCGGTGGGTATAGAAGTTGATTTATCAACCATTTGCAAAGAGATTTCAGTAGGTGTCAAGTTATTCAAATCAAGTCTACGATACAAAGAGAAAGACATAACACTAACACCGGCTCCAAAATCACACAAAGTTTTAACATAGTTTTTTAATGGAGCATGGTATAGTTGGTACTTCTGGATCTCCAAGTATCTTTGGTATTCCACCCTTAAAAATATAATTAGCAAGCATGGTGGAAATTTCAACTTCCGGTATCTTTCTTTTATTACTAACAATATCTTTCATATACTTAGCATAGGGATTCATTTTAAGCATATCAGTCAAACACATACGCGAAAAGATAGGTCTAATCATTTCAGCAAAGCGCTCAAAATCCTCATCATCCTTTTTCTTGGATAAATTTGGAGGAAAAGGCATAGGTTTCTGAACCCATGGTTCTCTTTCTTTACCGTGCTTCCTAGCAACCAAGTTTCTCTTATCATAACATTGATTCTTTGATTGTGGGTTAGCAAGATCAACAGCAGGTCGAATCTCTACATCATTATTATTACTAGGTTGAGCATCAACATGAACATCATCATTAACATTATCACTGGGTTCATGTTCATCACCAGATTGTGTTTCAGCATCAGAAATAGAAATATTATTGGGATTCTCAGGTCTGTCAATAACAGGTTTAGTAGAAGCATGCAAAGTCTTATCCTTATTCTGTTTCTTTTGCTTAGTAGGATCAGGTGCATCAACATTAATCCTCTGAGAATCTTGCTCAACTATCTTAGGATGGCCCTCAGGATACAAAGGTTCCTGTGTCATTTTTTCACCTCTAGTCATAACTCTAACAACATTATCATTGTTCTTATTATTGTTCCTGGATCAGGATGAGGCTGACGTTGCATTAACAAAGCCATGAATCGGCGAGGAGTACGCAACCAACAGATTACAAAGGAATATAAAAACAGAAATGAAGCGGTTGATACGAAGTGCCTAGGCGATAACTCGGCAAATGGATGAGGCCCCATACCAATGACTAACTATGTAATCTCTGATTAATTAACAACTTCGTCATAATTCCCATTGTTTTTTTACAATTTCATCAAAGGAGAGAAAAACTTTATAGCTAGTTGTGGGGCCTAGGGGATAGTATGTTGCTGCCTTTTGGAAGTAGCTGCTGCTTTAGTGCCATTGAAAGTGAAGTCCAGTTTGCTGGGAGTGTGAAGCATTGCACGTGCATCTGGCGACCGGTGCTATTTCAAAACCATATATATGTTGAACTTATGGCCGAATCTAACTTGCAACACATTTGCAAACAGTACAATTTTATATTCTATAAGGTTCTGTAATACACACACCTTATAATAGACTAGAAATTACTATTAAGATATTAGTTGAACATTATTCTTTAGATAGTTATAACATCAATATATGCATTAACCATAGGTGAATATATGCCCATACAGAAAAATATGGATATGTGCACTATCCCCACAAAATTAATTTTAAGATAACTTATGATACATCACTTAATTAAATTTAGCATAAGGAAAATAATTAGTGATATGCATTATAATTGATAAACAATAACATTGCTTAACAACACCAATTAAATTATGTGGTTAAATATAGCAACTTAATAATAAAAATTATAATCCTTAATACTGTAGTATGATAAAAAATTGGTATAAAGCTATTTATTTATTTCATCCACGGGTAAAAGCACACGCTATCACGCACACAACACACACCAAAAGCAAGATAAAAAGTGGCGGTGGCGGCATGCTCTCTCATGCCTTGGATTTCGCCGTCAAGATTTTTTACCTATGCTACGCGCGAGTGTATCACTTCACTGCAGCTAGTGTGGTAAAAGTGCATGCACTTCACCATTTGAATTAACCTGGGGAGGGGTGGGGATGGTGGTAAAAATAGGGAGGAAGATGGCACATGGCACATGGCGTAACTGCCGTCCACGCTAGCTGGCTTCGCACGCGCAGCCCTGCTGGGTGAGTTGAGCTGCTGCCTCACGCTCTCTTCTTCCCAACATCAAATCGCCTTCTTGCGACGCAAGTCATTTCCCAAACCAGCAAGAGTATCTATAACACGAGACCCTATACCCGTCGCACAGCCCAGACAAAGAAATGTCACCTAAGCAGCGCTGGGAAATCCAGTCCAAATGCCCGGGCTGACCGGCACATCTCGTATTCACCTCGTATGAGAGACGGACATAGGCAATCCCGGCATGTGTTCGTCACGTCGGATCCGGCTCACATCAAGGTGAAAGGCGCCATGCTTCACGACACGTCCACCGGGCATTGAGAGGCAGCCGCGAGGCTTGCCCTCTATGCGAGGCAGAGGACAAGGGAGGCCGCGGCAGCCCTCGCGGCATAGGACGTTTTATTGTTATAACTTTTTTCTTTGTTTTAATTTTTTATTTTTTCCATGGGTTTAGGTTATCATTGTTATCCTTTTTAAAAATGTTCACGACTTTGCAAATTTTCAAAAATGCTCATAGATTTGTTCATAGATTTTTTGAAATTATTCACGCTTCGTTAACAAAGGGAGAGGAGATTCATTTGACCCTTTGTGACCCACCCATTTAGCATGTCATCAGCAGTAGCTAGGAAACTAGTTTCACTATTGTGGGGCTGCCAATTAGGGTTGGTAATATATATTTCAAAAAAATTGTGCACGCATTATTAAAGATTTTTCACATATTTCTAAAAGATTGTTCATGTAACTACAAAGATGTTTCACATCTTTTTTTTGAATAATCATGCTTTTATTCTAACGGCGGTTCCGATATTTTGTTGAGAAATTCATTTCTTGCATATATTGCCCAATACTCGCTCAGAATAACGGCCTAAAACGCAGACTTGCCCAATTTGAGCCTCTATCCGGGCACGTCAGCGGACAACAACGGCCAACCCCCTCTTTTTCCCGCATAACCGTGATCCCATATTCGAATCCTCAAATATAAAACAATCTCATGCAAGGTCAATCGTCACACATGAAATTTGTGGTTTCCACATGCCCCTCATGCCCCCGCATTGCCCCAGGCGACATTGGGGAGCCCTAGTGCCGTCGCTGCCAGTTCCCCCGCTCCTTCGATCCCCCGCTTAATTGCCACTGGAGGGCCGGCCGACGAAGTACGTGTGTGCCCCAAGGAAGGTGGCTGTAAGGCGTTTGCCCTCTCTGCGGCGATGTGCGTGCACGCGCTGCCTGCATTGCCTTGAGCACAGGCGAGATGCGGGGCTGCGGGAGCGGCGTTAGCACGGGGAGAGGTCGGAACCTAGTAGGGCTTGGCCGGATCTAACTTCTCCGCCCTCGTTGGCCGCCCTTGATGTGGTGCTCGTCGCGTCGGTGGGCAGTGCTCGATGGCTCCATGGTGGGGTCGCGGACGTTGGTCTACGACAGGCAGCGTCCGAGGTGCGGCTCGATGGCCTCGTGGTAGGCTGGGAGATCCGGCGGGCGGCAAAATCTGGACCACGGGGCGGCGGCCCCGGGACGGTGAAGGATGTGTCGGCGGCTGTGGACTCGTGACGGACCCGTGCACAAGACGTTTGATGGAGGTTATTGGAAACAGATCTGGGTGAAAACCTGCTCTCGGCTACTACCAAGGCTAGTGATGGCGGCGCTATTCAGTGTCGTTCCCTTGTTAAAGGCATCGTAGTTGAGAAGTTCCAGGCCACTGTCTTCTACCTCCGGGGGAAACCCTAGATCAATAGATCGGATGATGGTGGCATTCTTGTGTCATTTCCCCCTTGGGGGCATCATTCTTAGAGGTGTACACGGGATCAGGGACCCATGGACGACATATTTGGTGGAGTGGTGCTTCATCATACACTTCGATGGTGGCATATCTCGGTGGCGTGGCCCAATGGAGACTCGGCGTCAGATGTATGGTGAGGGACTCATGTAGGAGGGCAACGCTGTCTGGCATCGTGGTGGCGTCAATGGCAGAGAGAGGCTTGGCAAGGTCGATGCATCCGTTTTTCTCTGAGGATGGATCAATGGAAGATGGAGGTGGCGACCCTTGCAGCTTGCGCATGTAGTGCTCACTGGAGTGCGCCAGACCAGTATCTGACCCAGCCCAGGTAGTGGCTTGGATGGTGCATCTAGATTTAGATGTTAAGCTTTGGTGTGATGTCTATTTGGTATTAGGCTCAGACATTCGGCACCCCTTCATCAAGGGGATAGGAGTAGCGACAGGGGTTGCCAAGATGGTAGTTTTAGGCTTATTGATGTATTACCTGTTGTGGGAACAGATCTGACAGTAGAGGTTAGGGGTACGTATGAGAGGGCAGAGCATAGTGATAACCCACAAGTATAGGGGATCACAACAGCTTTCGAGGGTAGAGTATTCAACCCAAATTTATTGATTCGACACAAGGGGAGCCAAAGAATATTCTTGAGTATTAGCAGTTGAGTTGTCAATTCAACCACACATGGATAACTTAGTATCTGCAGCAAAGTATTTAGTAGCAAAAGTGGTATGATAGTAATGGTAACAGTAGCAACAATAAAGATAGAATTTTTTGGGTTTTTGTAGTAGTTGTAATAGTAGCAACGGAAAAGTAAATAAGCGAAGAACAATATATGAAAAGCTCGTAGGCAATGGATCAGTGATGGATAATTATGCCGGATGCGATTCCTCATGCAATAGTTATAGCATAGGGTGATATAGAACTAGCTCCAGTTTATCAATTTAATGTAGGCATGTATTCCGTAAATAGTCATACGTGCTTATGGAAAAGAACTTGCATGACATCTTTTGTCCTACCCTCCCGTGGCAACGGGGTCCTAGTGGAAACTAAGGGATATTAAGGCCTCCTTTTAATAGAGAACGGGACCAAAGCATTAACACATAGTGAATACATGAACACCTCAGACTACGGTCATCGCCGAGAAGTGTCCCGATTATTGTCACTTCGGGGTTGTCGGATCATAACACATAATAGGTGACTATAGACTTGCAAGATAGGATCAAGAACACACATATATTGATTACATGGTAAATCTCATCCAACCCATCACCGTCCAGCAAGCCTATGATGGAATTACTCACACACGGCGGTGAGCATCATGAAATTGGTGATGGATGATGGTTGATGATGACGACGACGACGAATCCCCCTCTCCGGAGCCCCGAACGGACTCCAGATCAGCCCTCCCGAGAGAGATTAGGGCTTGGCGGCGGCTCTGTATCGTAAAACGCGATGAAACTTTCTCTCTGACTTTTTTCTCCACGAGACGGTATATATGGAGTTGGAGTTGAGGACGGAGGAGGTCCGGGGGGCCCACGAGATAGGGGGGCGCACCCTAGGGGGGGCACCCCCTCTCTCGTGGACAGGCCTTGGGCCCCCTGGCCTGATTCTTTCGCCAAAAATTCTTATTAATTCTGAAAAGTCCCTCTGTGGATTTGCAGGTCATTCCGAGAACTTCTCTTTTCTAGACATAAAACAACATCATGGTACTTCTGCTGAAAACAGCGTCAGTCCGGGTTAGTTCCATTCGAATCATGCAAGTTAGAGTCCAAAAAAGGGCAAAAGTGTTTGGAAAAGTAGATACGTTGGAGACGTATCAACTCCCCCAAGCTTAAACCTTTGCTTGTCCTCAAGCAATTCAGTTGATAAACTGAAAGTGAAAAAGAAAAACTTTTACAAACTCTGTTTGCTCTTGTTGTTGTAAACATGAAAAGCCAGCATTCAAGTTTCAGCAAATATTACGAACTAACCATACTCACAATAATATCAATAACATAATCATCTAGCGAGTCATAATAATAAAACTCGGATGACAACACTTTCTCAAAATAATCATCACATGATATAACAAAATGGTATCTTGCTAGCCCTTTTTGAGACCGCAAAACATAAATTCAGAGCACCTTTAAAGATCAAGGACTGACTAAACATTATAATTCAAGGTAAAAGAGATCCAGTCAAGTCATACCCAATATAAACCAATAATAATGAATGCAAATGACAGTGCACTCTCCAGCAGGTGCTTTTAATAAGAAGGGTGATGACTCAACATAAAAGTAAATAGATAGGCCCTTCGCAGAGGGAAGCAGGGATTTGTAGAGGTGCCAGAGCTCGATTTTAAAATAGGGATTGAATAACATTTTGAGCGGCATACTTTTGCTGTCAACACAACACCTATGAGATGGCTGTATCTTCCACACTAAATTCAATATAGGCAGTTCCCAAACAGAATGGTAAAGGTTTATACTCCCCCAACCACCAACAAGCATCAATCCATGGCTTGCTCGAAACAACGAGTGCCTCCAACATACAACAGCCCTGGGGGAGTTTTGTTTAATTATTTTGATTTGCATTGATCTTTTTGGATCATGGGACTAGGCATCCCGGTTACCGTCCCTTTCTCGTGAATGAGGAACGGAGTCCAAACATCTGAGAATAACCCACCTAGCATGGAAGATATAGGCAGCCCTAGTTGTTATATGAGCTGCTCGAGCATACAAAACAGAATTTCATTTGAAGGTTTGGAGTTTGGCACATACAAATTTACTTGGAACAGCAGGTAGATACCGCATATAGGAAGGTATAGTGGACTCATATGGAACAATTTTGGGGTTTAAGGAGTTTGGATGCACAAACAGTATTCCCGCTTAGTACAGGTGAAGGCTAGCAAAAGACTAGGAAGCGACCAACTGAGAGAGCGACAACAGTCGTAAACATGCATTAAAATTAATTCACACCAAGTACAAGCATGAGTAGGATATAATCCACCATGAACATAAATATCATGAAGGCTTCGTTGATTTGATTCAACTACATGCGTGAGCATGTGCCAAGTCGAGTCACTCAATTCATTTAAAGGAGGATACCATCCCATCATACCACATCATAATCATTCTAATAGCATGTTGGCACGCAAGGTAAACCATTATAACTCATAGCTAATCAAGCATGGCACAAGTAACTATAATCTCTAAATGTCATTGCAAATATGTTTACTTCATAATAGCTGACTCAGGAATGATGAATCATCATATTTACAAAAACAAGAGAGGTCGAGTTAATACCAGCTTTTCTCATCCCAATAAGTCCATCATATATCGTCATTATTGCCTTTCACTCGCACGACTGAATGAAGTGTATAATAATAAAAGTGCACGTGCATTGGACTAAGCTGGAATCTGCAAGCATTCAACTCAAGAGAGAAGACAAGTAATATGGGCTCTAATTATAAATAATCAATCATGCATATAAGAGTCACTAAGCATTTCCAATATGGTCTTCTCGATCCCCAAAGGAAAGAAAATAAAATAAAACTATTTACACGGGAAAGCTCCCAACAAGTAAAAGAAGAATAAGAAATCTTTTTGGGTTTTCATTTTAATTTCTACTACAGGCAAGGAAATTAAACTAACTAATTTTTTTTGGTTTTTCCCAAGGTTTATCAAACACACAAGAAGAAAACTAGAAAAAGAAATTTAAACTAGCATGGATAATACAATGAAAGAGTATGAGCACCGACGACTAGTGTGTGAACATGAATGTAAAGTCGATGAGAAATACGTACTCCCCCAAGCTTAGTCTTTTGGCCTAAGTTGGTTTAATACCAATGACCGCCTGACTGATATCCATAAGTGAAATTGGGGTAGTACCATTGTTGAGGAAATCGTTAACTGGTAGCTGCTCGGTTGGCTAGCGAGTAGGGGATTAATCGGCTAATTGGCAAGTTAATCGGCCATTTAATCAATAAATCGGACAATTTATCGGTTTAAAGGCTACTCGATGACCCTACGAGGCTACGAGTAGGGATTAATCGGCAAGTTAACTGGTTAATCAGATGAATTCTTGAACAGGGGGTAGTACTGAGATGCAGAGGCGACCGCCTCCTAGGCAGCAGCGTGTTGGCGAGCTGCCTCCATTCCCCTCTCGTAATCAGCTGCTTCTTCCCTAGTGATAACATATCTTCCTTTTGCCTGATAATCAAAAAGGTAGGGAGCAGGAAGAGTACCATGGACGATGTTGCGTCTGTCATAGATTAGTCCATAATGGAGGAATTGTTCATTCCTCTCAAGAAAATAATGATCAAACATAGCTTCTTTATCCAAATAAACATGAGGTACAATCATATCCCCCTCTCGTGGAGCTATATTAAGAAAATTAGCCACATGGGTTGCATAAATTCCTCCAAAGAAATTTCCCCTTTTACTATTATTCTGCAACCTACATGGAACTATTGCCCCCAAGTTATAACCTTTATAACCTGACACAACACTCTTGAGGACACAAAGATCAGGGGCACACATGTGACATACCTTGTCCTTGCCGTTAATGCATCTACCAATAAAGAGAGCAAAGTAATGTAAAGCAGGAAAATGAATGCTCCCTATGGTAGCTTGTGCTACGTCCCTAGATTCTCCCACAGTAATACTAGCAAGAAAATCTCTAAATTCAGATTTGCGAGGATCATTGATATTACCCCATTGAGGGAGTTTGCAAGCAGTTGTGAAATCCTCTAAATCCATGGTATAAGATGTATCATAGATATCAAACATGACACTAGGAGAATTACGCGCAGAAATATATTCGAACCTCCGCACAAAGGAATCGGTCAATTGATAATATTGAGGACACTTATCTTGTAAGAAGTCCTCCAACTCGGCATTACGCACATACGCATCAAATTCTTCCTTAAAGCCTACTTCGACCATAAAATCATTGGATGGCCACTCACAAGCCCGTACAATTGTGTCCCTTGGCAAATTAACATCTTGTTCACGTATAGCAATTCTTGGCCCTTTCTTTGTTGAGGAACCTCCTTGGTACATTCTTCTAAGCATATTTCTTTTTATGAAAATTTCTGAAATATTAGTAACTTCACAATAAAAGTGCATAAAACTAAACAAGATTGATAGCAACTACTCCTACAAGTGCCTAGAGCCCATATCATGCATTAGAATTACTTGGGACCTAAAAAATTTAACATGCAAGCTCAAGAACAGGGTCACCAAGACAGCAAGGATTTGCAATGAATAAAGAACTAGAACAAAAACTAATTGGACCACTTGAGGAGTCACATACCAAGCAACAATCTCCCAAAGTAGTTTTGTGAATGGAGCTTTGATCTAAGAGATCGAAAATCGCAGCAAAACGAGCTAGAACTCGTGCTTGAGCTGGATGGGGATTTTTTTGGGTAGAATATGGAGTGTGTTGGTGCTGGCATAAGTGGAGGGGAGCCACCAGGGGCCCACGAGACAGGGGGGCGTGCCGTACAGGGGGGCGCGCCCTCCTCTTTTGTGGCCTGGTGCTTGCCTCTTTTGCAGTGTTTTCAGTGCCTAAAATCCTCAAATATTCTAGAAAAAATCATACTAAATTTGCAAGGCATTTGGAGCACTTTTATTTTCGGACTATTTTTTATTGCACGGATAATTCAGTAAACAGATGGATAATACTATTTTTCTTTATTTAATCTAAATAACAGAAAGTAAAAAGAGGGTACAGAAGGTTGTGCCTTCTAGTTTCATCCATCTCATGATCATCAAAATGATTCCGCTAACAAGGTTGATCAAGTCTTGTTAACAAACTCATTCCGAATAGCACGGAACCGGAGAAATTTTGAATAACACTAAGTTACCTCAACGGGGATATGAACATCCCCAACAATAAGAATATCATACTTTTTCTTGACAGTAGGGAGAGGAAATTCAAAACCTCCAAAAATGATAGTTGGAACTTTTTCAATAGAATTGATGCTATGAACTTGAGATTGTTTCCTCGGAAAGTGTACCGTATGCTCATTACCATTAACATGAAAAGTGGCATTGCCTTTGTTGCAATCAATAACAGCCCCTGCAGTATTAAGAAAAGGTCTACCAAGGATAATAGACATACTATCGTCCTCGGGAATATCAAGAATAACAAAGTTCGTTAAAATAGTGACATTTGCAACCACAACAGGCACATCCTCACAAACACCGACAGGTATAGTAGTTGATTTATCAGCCATTTGCAAAGATATTTCAGTAGGTGTCAACTTATTCAATTCAAGTCTACGATATAAAGAGAGAGGCATAACACTAACACCGGCTCCAAGATCACATAAAGCAGTTCTAACATAATTTCTTTTAATGGAGCATGGTATAGTTGGAACACCCGGATCTCCAAGTTTCTTTGGTATTCCACCCTTAACAGTGTAATTAGCAAGCATGGTGGAAATTTCAGCTTCCGGTATCTTTCTTTTATTTGTGATGATATCCTTCATATATTTAGCATAAGGATTTACTTTAAGCATATCAGTTAAGCGCATACGTAAGAAAATAGGTCTAATCATTTCAGTAAAGCGCTCAAAATCCTCATCATCCTTTGACTTGGATGGTTTAGGAAGAAAGGGCATGGGTTTCTGAACCCATGGTTCTCTTTCTTTACCGTGCTTCCTAGCAACTCTCTTATCATAACGTTGGTTTCTTGATTGTGGGTTATCAAGATCAACAGCAAGTTCAATTTCTACATCGTTGTTATTACTAGGTTGAGCATCAACATGAACATTATCATTAGTATTATCATCAGGTTCATGTTCATCACCTGATTGCGTTTCAGCATCAGAGATAGAAGTATTATTGGGATTCTCAAGTGTTTCTATATTAGGTTCACTAGAAGTTTGCACAGTCCTATCATTCTTCTTTTTCTTCTTCTTAGAAGAACTAGGAACATCTAGATTATTATTCTGAGAATCTTGTTCAATTCTTTTAGGGTGGCCTTCAGGATACAAAGGTTCCTGAGTCATTCTACCAGTTCTAGTAGCCACTCTAACAGCAAAGTCATTTTTATTATTCAACTCATCAAGCAAATCATTTTGAGCTTTGAGTACTTGCTCAGCTTGAGTAGAAACCATAGAAGCATATTTGCTAACATGGTGAAGCTCATCTTTAACTCTAGCTAGATTATCACCTACGCGTCCTATCTCGAAAGCATTATTCCTTAACTCTCTACCAACATAAGCATTAAAACTTTCTTGTCTAGCCATAAAGTCATCAAATTCATCTAAGCAAGGGCTATGAAATTTAGTAGAGGGTATTTCATCTTTATCGTATCTATAGAGAGAATTTACCTTCACTACCTGTGTCGGGTTATCAAGACAATGTGGTTCTTCAGGCGGTATATTCAGACCATGTATTTCTTCAATAGGTGGTAAATTCTTAACATCTTCAGCTTTAATACTTTTTTCTTTCATTGATTTCTTTGCCTCTTGCATATCTTCAGGACGGAGAAATAAAACACCTCTCTTCTTCGGAGTGGGTTTAGGAATAGGCTCAGGAGTTGGCTCAATTGGTTCAGGAATTACTTTAGGAACTGGCTCGGGAAGAGTCCAATTATTTTCATTAGTCAACATATTGTTCAATAATATTTCTGCTTTGTCGACTGTTCTTTCCCTGAAAACACAACCAACACAACTATCCAAGTGGTCCTTGGAAGCATCGCTTAGTCCATTATAAAAGATATCAAGTATTTCATTTTTCTTAAGATGATGATCGGGCAAAGCATAAAGCAACCGGAGAAGCCCCACCCCCCAAACTTGTGGGAGACTCTCTTCTTTGATTTGCACAAAATTATATATATCCCGCAAGGCAGCTTGTTTCTTATGAGCAGGGAAATATTTAGCAGAGAAGTAATAAATCATATTCTAGGGACTATGCACACAACCAGGAGCAAGAGAATTTTACCAAGTCTTAGCATCACCCTTTAATGAGAACGGAAAAAATCTTAAGGATATATAAATAGCAAGACTTCTTATCATGAGTAAATAGGGTGGCTATATCATTCAACTTGGTAAGATGTGCCACAACAGTTTCAGATTCAAGGCCATAAAAAGGATCAGATTCAACTAAAGTAATAATATCAGGATCAACAGAGAATTCATAATCCTTTTCAGTAACACAGATAGGTGAAGTAGGAAAAGCAGGATCGGGTTTCATTCTAGCATTAAGAGACTGCTGCTTCCATTTAGCTAATAATTTCTTAAGGTCATTTCTATCATTGCAAGCAAGAATAGCTTCAACAGCTTCTTTGTTCATAACATAACCCTTAGGAACAACAGGTAATACATAATCATTGGGAGAACGTTCATCATCACTACCATCAATAATAGGTTCTTCAGTATTTTCATTCCCCCTAACTCTAGCAAGTTGTTCATCTAGAAATTCACCTAATGGCAAAGTAGTATCACACACAGAATTAGTTTCATCATAAGTATCATGCAAAGCAGAAGTGGCATCATCGATAACATGTGACATATCAGAGTTCATAGCAGTAGCAGGTTTAGGTGTCGCAAGCCTACTAATAACGGAAGGAGAATCTAGTGCAGAGCTAGAGGACAGTTCCTTACCTCCCCTCGTAGTTGAGGGCAAAATCTTGATCTTAGCGTCTTTCAAGTTCTTCATAGTGATCAACAGATATAAATCCCAAGTGACTCAGAGAATAGAGCTATGCTCCCCGGTAACGGCGCCAGAAATTATTCTTGATAACCCACAAGTATAGGGGATCGCAACAGCTTTCGAGGGTAGAGTATTCAACCCAAATTTATTGATTCGACACAAGGGGAGCCAAAGAATATTCTTGAGTATTAGCAGTTGAGTTGTCAATTCAACCACACCTGGATAACTTAGTATCTGCAGCAAAATATTTAGTAGCAAAAGTGGTATGATAGTAATGGTAACAGTAGCAACAATAAAGATAAATGTTTTTGGGTTTTGGTAGTAGTTGTAACAGTAGCAGCGGAAAAGTAAATAAGCGAAGAACAATATATGAAAAGCTCGTAGGCAATGTATCAGTGATGGATAATTATGCCGGATGCGATTCCTCATGCAATAGTTATAGCATAGGGTGATATAGAACTAGCTCCAGTTCATCAATAAGGTAGGCATGTATTCCGTAAATAGTCATACGTACTTATGGAAAAGAACTTGCATGACATCTTTTGTCCTACCCTCCCGTGGCAGCGGGGTCCTAGTGGAAACTAAGGGATATTAACGCCTCCTTTTAATAGAGAACCAAACCAAAGCATTAACACATAGTGAATACATGAACTCCTCAAACTACGGTCATCACCGAGAAGTGTCCCGATTATTGTCACTTCGGGGTTGTCGGATCATAACACATAATAGGTGACTATAGACTTGCAAGATAGGATCAAGAACACACATATATTGATGAAAACATAATAGGTTTAGATCTGAAATCATGGCACTCGGGCCCTAGTGACAAGCATTAAGCATAGCAAAGTCATAGCAACATCAATCTCAGAACATAGTGGATACTAGGGATCAAACCCTAACAAAACTAACTTGATTACATTGTAAATCTCATCCAACCCATCACCGTCCAGCAAGCCTACGATGGAATTACTCACACTCGGCGGTGAGCATCATGAAATTGGTGATGGAGGATGGTTGATGATGACGACGATGACGAATCCCCCTCTACGGAGCCCCGACGGACTCCAGATCAGCCCTCCCGAGAGAGATTAGGGCTTGGCGGCGGCTCTGTATCGTAAAACGCGATGAAACTTTCTCTATGATTTTTTTCTCCGGGAGACGGTATATATGGAGTTGGAGTTGAGGTCGGAGGAGGTCCGGGGGGCCCACGAGATAGGGGGCGCGCCCTAGGGGGGCGTCCCCTGTCTCGTGGACAGGCCTTGGGCCCCCTGGCCCTGATTCTTTCGCCAAAAATTCTTATTAATTCTGAAAAGTCCCTCCGTGGATTTACAGGTCATTCCGAGAACTTTTCTTTTCTACACATAAAACAACATCATGGTAGTTCTGCTGAAAACAGCGTCAGTCCGGGTTAGTTTCATTCAAATCATGCAAGTTAGAGTCCAAAACAAGGGCAAAAGTGTTTGGAAAAGTAGATACGTTGGAGACGTATCACATAGCTATGACGAGGTTGTACACTCGGATTTATGAGTTCAGGCCCCTCTCGGAAGAGGTAACGACCCTACGTCTCAATGCTGCGGGAGCTTGTTATCTGGAGTGTTACGGGGAGCAGAGGGGTGGCTTATATCGAGTCTGCTGGCCCCTCATGAATGCCCGGCTACCCAAGGGTTCAATGGAGAAGTAAAGGGTGCGAGCATTACTAGTAAATCCTATATTTGATGCTCTTTATGGTGAAGAAACGATTTCCCGACCATTGCCATCCAAAGGTGGCTCTATGTCTTCTGCCTTCGAGTGACACTTGGTACTCTAAGTGAATAGGGCCGGTCGAGGGGTGGAGAAGCTTCCAAGTGGATCATGTGTTCGAGTGACTTGTATGCTGCGGTCATTCCAGTCAGTGCCTCCTTTCTACCTTTGCAGGTCTTGGATTCTTGTGTGTAATGCCCTTGAGTAGGGTATGTAGGTCAGGCCTGGGACCGTACCCTAGGTATATGTCCTCGTCATTAGCCCCCGAATGGATCGGGGTTTGAATGAAAAGGATTAATGCGGGTTCTGGCTAGACTCGGTGCCTCAGAGGCGTTTTGAGCCCGTAGAGGCATGTGCTGCTTTAATTCTTTGTCGACTGCCCCGATCGATTCTGGTCTGGTGCGCGACCGAGTGATCCCGAGCATCGGATCAGACACGAATGATCAAGGAGATCCTCTAACGCGATGGATCGTTCTGTCAGGCGCGAATACCACGAGATCGGCAATGGCGCGGTAAGCGGGGCAAGTGGGGAGGGACACCTCGATTTCTGCTCCACCTTTATCGCCACATACCTCGATGTCTCCGCTCAACAGGATGCGCCAGGATCTCGCGGGCCCAGTTGTCGGTGACTCGAACGTGCTACTATAAAAGGCGACATGACCAAAGAGCGGAACAATGTCCTCCTTCCCCCCCCTCTCGCTCCTCACTCCTCCTCTTCTGCCACCGCGCTGCGCAGGTCCACTCGACGCCGACGACCACCGTGGAGATGGCGAAGGACAAGACGGCGAAGCTGGAGCGCACTAAGAAGGTGGCCAAGGGGAAGATGGCATCGAGTTCTCAGGCCGCGCCGCCGCCGGGCTGGATGCAGGGTGACTGGCTACTGTCGACGGTCATGACCGAGGACCTCGATGGGCTCGCCGCTGACGACCTGCTGGTCCTAGGTTCCTAGAGGCTACCGGAGGATGAAGAGGTCGAGCCCGTGCCACGGCTCGAAGAGCAGGTTCTCCTTCTCACTCATGTGGAGAGAGGTTTCTCCCTACCCCCTCATCCATTTTTCGCGGATTCTTGAATTTCTTCGGCGCCCAGCTTCATCATCTCCCTCCGAATGCCATTTTGTATCTTGTTGCCTTTGTTTCCATGTGTGAAAACTTCTTGGGCTGCCATCCCCACTGGGGGCTGTTCAAGCATATCTTCACATGTTGTTCTCAGTCGGTCAAGAAAGCAAATCTGAGTGACGAGAGGACCCACGTGACTCAGCTGTGTGGTGGTCTAGGTGTCCAGATGAGAGGCAGGAGTGCATTCCCCACCATGACCTTTCCTGAGTTTGTGAGAGGTTGGTAGTCGACCTGGTTTTATTGTAATGATGTTCCATCCTCTGGCTTGTCGAGTGGCATTCCTCCTTACACCTCAGCCAGGATCAACGCTCCCCGCTTTCAGTTACTTTAAATAAAACCTTTTTTTGTTAACTAATTAACATAACCCTTTTTCTGTTAATTTAAAATAACTGAAACATTTTCAGTTACTTTAATTAAATATGCAGTGTAGAGCTACTCACTTGATTCATTTGAAGAGAGGAGTGATTCTTTTTCACTAACATAAACTTCTCATCTCTTTTCTTCGCTTCTCCCCTTTGCTGCTGTTAAGTTAGGAGTTGCTGACGATGATCGCTATTGTTAGAAATCACGATTGCTTAGTTCAGTGTAGGACTTGCAAGCAGTAGTGCTTGCTTAGTTTAGTTTTTATTACAGTAAAATGGGATAGGTAGAGTAGCTTCAGTAGCTTAAAATGGAGTACTCCGGTAGCTAATGGAGTTCAATAAACTTGAAGTGGATCAAAATGTTCAGTTAACTTGCATTTGCTGTAATTTCAGTAGTTCTGTTTCTGTTGTCAAACTGCTGCTGCTGTCATATTCATACTGTATTTTCCAAAGTTCGGTAGCACGTTGTCCTTAGCATAAGTTGTTGATCAAAGAAATTGACTAAATTAAAAAATTCCCAGGAGTTGTTGCTGTTGTTATTGACTGGCTGCTGTTGTCATTGACCTGCTGTTGGTGCTGTTGTAGAAGAAGGAGCACGCCTAGGAGAAGAAGAACAGTAGCAGAAGAAGGCCCTGGATCACTACTGCTGGAGCGCTGAGGAGTTGGGATCTGTGACCTGGGCATGCTGCTAGATCCGCCTCCGGATCGCTGCTGCTAGAGACGAGAAGCAGGGGACCTGGGCCTGGGAGCACCTCGGACCTGGGTGGGCGGAGGAGAAGCAGGGGCGGGCGACAGCAGCGGTGGACGATGGAGGATTTCAAACCCTGTAGTGGAGGAAAACGACGATGGGGATACCGATTCAAAGTAGGGGCAGTGATGTAAAATCCATCGTTTTCACCTGGTCGGAAGGATATCTTCAGCAACCTATATTTGAGAACGGAGGAAGTAGTTTATTTAACCCAAGGGGGAAGGGGAGTAATTAAGCCATAGCCGCAACCGAAAAGATTCTTTGTGGCGATAGTGCTGCATGATGACGCACGCATTAGTAATTGTGGAGCCCGATTTAATACTCTACCAATGGAATACTGTACTCAGTGTAATTAATTACTAGTTGGACAGAACTATGCGCATACATGCATGCACGCATGGAGGCGGGCGGTTAGGAGGGGGAGATTCAGTGGGCCCACCTCGACGGGATTTGGCAGTCACCTCGCTTGGGAGTCGGAGGAGATGCGGCGGGCCCACATCCATGCAACGGAAACGCATCCATCCTCCTCTCCTCTCAGTTCACCCATGAGAGCATGTACAATGATGCTATCTTAGGAGTGTCACGTAGGATAAATGATGAGGTGGAGAAGAGATAACTCATAAGAAAATGCTTATCTTATCTTATTTAAGAGAAAACAAAAGATGATCTCTTACCACAATATGTCTCACCACATCTATCTATTATTATCTATAAAAAGTAATTTACGGGTTAATAAGAAGTAAGAGAAATAGTCTAGAAAATTCCACGTTAACCAGTAAATAGTAGCCCTTGATCTAGTTGGTCTATTATAATTAATGTGTGATATGCCTAACATATAATGTTTGATATGGGTAACATATACCGTTTGATATGGCAACCTGTCACGAGTCCATACCATGTAGAGGATTGTGTTGTTAAATAAACAATATATGGTACTGTGGGAACCAAGGGAGTCCCCAATGTAGAAGTGCATGCTCTAGCCAATGCAACCAAAAGACCGATCTGATGAAAGAGACTATGCAACAC
Source organism: Triticum dicoccoides (assembly GCF_002162155.2). NCBI lineage: Eukaryota > Viridiplantae > Streptophyta > Magnoliopsida > Poales > Poaceae > Triticum > Triticum dicoccoides. The sequence continues at coordinate 796,158 of NC_041383.1, read as the reverse complement.
ATTATACGTCAACACCCAGCGTGCTTACCATGGTCTGTCAAAAAAAAACTCAAACTTGCCCTGCCCATCGTTTCTTTTGGATGGGTCTCTCCAGCCGAAAAGCAAGGATAATTAGATCTATAGTCTTTTGGGGACAGCTGCGACAAGGCAGCGGAGACCTCCTCTTCCCACACGCGGTGGGATGATTGGACGCGTCGGGGACTGAGAAGCTCCAAGACACACAGCTTGGGGAGCTGCCGTCGTAGGGTGCCCTAGCATGCAAACAAGAGGCAATAATCGTCTATGCTCAACGGCTGCATGATGGTGTTTCAGGGACACCAATGTTGCGAAGCTCACGTCTTCATGATCCCTGGGCGGACTAGGTGGATGAGGTCACAACGACGTAGACCTTGCCAAGCTACAGGTACATCAGCGGCGTGGCGAGAATTGCCTGCTAAGATCCAAGACGCAGAACTCGCCAAGCTACAAGATTGAAGCGTAGCTTACACCACTAGCCCTCGCATCTAGCTAAGATGATCTAGGACATATCCGTGGTAATTCTTCCGGCCATGCTTGAATTTTAGCAGTAGTTGACTTGAATCTGCACAATGTACAGTAATACTGGGACATATTTCTACTTTTACAGCAATGAACAAGCATATACGAGTCAGCTCAGAGGTGCCGAGAAGACACAAAGTATGAATCTCTAATTTCTATGTACTACTACATCATGGAACGGAACGAGTGAGAAACATACCTACACACTAATTGAAACTATCACGACTCTTCCTATTTGTAGATACTCTTCCTATTTATAGTTTGATAGCGAGATAATTTGTAACAAGCAAGTAATGGTAACGGTAAATAAAGTGCAGCATTATAGCCCATTTCTTATGTGGCAAAGGACAGGCCATGACGATCTCTTATAATAAGCAAGGCGTTCTCGAGGGCACACGGGAATTTTATCTAGCTACTTTCATCATGTTGGTTTGATTTGCCTTTGCTACTTTGATAATTTCATATGTGGGTGGATCGGTACTCGGGTGTTGTTCTTACTTGAACAAACCTCCCACTTATAATTAACCCTCTCGCAAGCATCCACAACTACAAGAAAAGTATTAAGATAAAATCTAATCATAGCATTAAACATATGGATCCAAATCAGTCCCTTAAGAAGAAGCGCATACACTAGGGTTTAAACTTCTATCACTCTAGCAACCCATCATCAATAACTACTCCACACTGCATTCACTTTGGCCCAAAGATGGTGAAGTGTCATGTAGTCGACATTCACATGACACTACTAAGGGAATCTCAACATACATATCATCAAAATATCGAACACATATCAAATTCACATGATTACTAGCAACTTGATTTCTCTCGTGGCCTCAAGAACAGAGGTAATTACTCACAAATAATGTTCATGCTCAAGATCAAAGGAGTATTAAATAGTATAATGGATATGTACATATAATCTTCCACTAAATAAACCATATAGTAATCAACTACAAGATGTAATCAACACTACTAGCGACCCACAGGTACCAATCTGAGGTTCCGGTACATGCAATAGATGAACTAGGGTTTGAGAGGAGATAGTGTTGTTGAAAATGTTGATGAAGATTGGCCTCCGAAAGATGAGAGGGTTGTTGGTGATGACGATGGCTTCGATTTCCCCCTCCGGGAGGGAAGTTCCCCTGGGGAATCACTCCGCCGGAGGGCAAAAATGCTCCTGCCCAAGTTCCACCTCGAGACAGCGGCGTTCCGTCCAGAAAATCCTCCTCCTATTTTTTCTAGGTCAAAAGACCTTATATACCATAAGTGGGCATCGGAGGTGGGCTGGGCTACCCACGACCCACTAGGGCGCGCCTGGGGGGCCTGGCGCGCACTGGTGTATTGTCGGCACTAGGCAGCCCCCCTCTAGTGGTTATTTGCTTCAATATTTATTATATATTCTAAAATAATTCTCCGTAAAATTTTAGCTTATTGGAGATGTGCAGAATAGGTATCTCCGACGTAGCATTTTTAGGTCCAGAATCTCAATTGCCGGTATTCTCCCTCTTTGTGTAAACTATGCATATTATGAGAGGAAAGGCATTAGAATCACTCCATAAAGCATTAATATGCATATTTTTTTTATAAATAATAGTAAGGAAACATGATGCAAAATGGATGTATCAACTCCTCCAAGCTTAGACTTCGCTTGTCCTCAAGCGAAAGCCGATATCTAAAATCATGTCCACATGTTTTCAGAGAGAGGTGTCAATAAAAAATACGGACATAGTAGCATCATGCATATTATTATAACAACAATAAACTTTATCATAAAGCTTTATCATATAGCTTCTCATGAATAAGTAACAATTTATCACAACATCGAAATAAATGTATAAACCATATTGAAAATCAATATGTTCTTAGTCCACTTTGCAACAACAATTCATCATATTGTAGTTGCTCCAAAGCCCGTGACTTGGAGCATTGGTCCAAAGCCCGTGACTTGGAGTCGTGTAAGCCGGAGTGATTGTGTTGCTGCTGCTCTCTTCCTTCGCTGGACATGGCTGCTAGAACTTCCGGCTCTAATACCAACTGTAAACCCAAATTGGACCTTTTCTTGGTGGTTGATTGGTGTTCCCAGGGCGAGGAATTTTTTTGGCGTCAGGATGGGAGCAGAGTGGCTAACGTGGATGAGGATTGGTCTGCTTTGCTGCTACATATCAAGAGAATTCCATTGATTATATGTTATAAAGAGCATTATAGTACATTATCTATGGGCTTATCTGTAGTCTAGACTTGACCTCTCACTAACGCAGCAGGGGAGAGCATAGTAATTAGGAGATCACACCTATGTCATGATTTTAACATAGGCATTCTCAACAAGCCACCCCATGTGTGTTGACTACACATGGAGCCTTATGAGGATCCGCCCATGTCCAGTCTACAAATGGGGACCGCCGGGAGACAGGGGTTGATCCCGACAGCCATTGAGTGCCCGGTGTGCCTAGAAAGCAACTACGAAGCGGTGGTGAAGGATCCATAAAACTTAAAAGGTTCGAAGTTTGTACTAGCTCCAAGGCTTCAATGTTGCTAAAATTCTTAGAAGCACCAGCAGAGGAGCCGATGATTTAGCTAGTTTAGTACAAAAAACTATAATAATGTGAGGAACGGAGTTGGAACGATACGTCTCATATCTGGAAACCCGAACACGAATTGTCAGATTATAGTTGTGTTAATAATTCCTAGGTATCATGTTAATGGCTTATAATTACACCACTAAAACTTCCAAGACACATTTGACCACCGAAATACTAGTACAAAATGAATTCCAAAGGTTTCACTTATATTCGAGAAGTTTCTTATAGATACCTAACTGGAAACCACTACAAAGATATTTGTTTCAGTTAATGTTTTAGAAATCTCTAGCAGGATATTTAAGGAACAGAATCACGCACATAGAGACACACATGGACTCTCTCTCTCTCTCTCTCTCTCACACACACACACAGACATAATAATAATAATAATAATAATAATAATAATAATAATAATAATAATAACAATAATAATAATAATTTGTGAAAATGTCAAGACTATTTCATGGATAAGTTAACAAAATATAGTCTAACATAGGGAAAAAAAGACTAACTAAGATTTAACAACAATGCAACATTTTAAACTATGTCAACTAAGTAATTATACTCACTATGCTACACATGTTAAAACAATACGTCTAGACAAGTATAAAAGTTCTGTATAAAAAGTATACCCATTCAGCAGGGGAACAACCATGTTGACGTCTAATCAGATTCTTCGAACCAACTCACGCAACACAGGAAGTAAGGAGGCGAAGCCAACCAAGTTAGGGAGCAGCGCGGGTTGATTGGTCTGGAGCGGCAGCCGCTCCGTTGAACACCCACATGCCCGAGTTGATGAAAGCGGCGATCAGGGGCAGCATCGTGGTGAGTCCGGCGCCGACCCCCGCTCCCTCCTCCTTCCTCCACATTCCCCTGAACCTCCAGCTGCAAGAGAAGTCGGTGACTTTGGATGGACGATCGTTGCACACTGAAACATAATGTAATGGAACAAGTTACTCACGCGGGGTTGTAAGTGAGGCACAGAGAACTGAGGTCTCCCATGGCGACGACCTCGCGCGCGCGTGGCTTCTTTGGGTGGGTCCGCTCAGATGTGGCCACTACTACTACTACTATACTCCCACAAAAGGAAATGACGAACATACTACGTACATCATTGATTAATTGGACTACACTTTTGCTTGCTACTACTACTATGTTTTGTGTAGCACGTGCATTATTGATTTAAGTCTTGTATATTCTCTCAAACTTTGGATATGTACACACTCGGCACCAAGAGTTGTCATCCACAAGGTCGGACCAGCCTCGGCGCGGTAGCGCGCCGGCGCCTCATTCTAACTGTGAGAGTGATTGTTCGGCGGTCCAAAGACCTCGATGCAAGTTTTATCATATTCTTGGTGTTTTATACTTCTGACAAAATTCTATAGTAGAACTTTGTCTTTCCGCAGGAAAAATATATCCTTCATTGTTATTAGTCTTAAGTAATTTAGAAAGACAAACTGTGATGTTGATGCTGAAGTCAAACACATGATGGTTAAAGTCAAACATCAAATACCGTGTAAATTAAAGTGCACCTTACATTCAAATCGTCAAGCTGGGTATAGTAGAGCACGCTTCAAAAATATCAGAGATTTTTTATGAGACAATGTGCAAGATACAATCTAGAGGAACAGTAAGCCAAACTTCAACCATGCCTACTGGCCAGGGGATGACATCGACAAGTTTGAGCACTCTGGCAATGCCGCCCGTGCCGACTCCAATTAAGTCGACACCAACTGGTACACCGACACTGGCATGTCGGACCACCTCACCAGTGACCTTGACTGCCTCGCCGTTCATGAACACTACGGGGACAAGGATCACAACAGGTCGCCAACGGCTGAGGTCAGAAAATCTCGCACGCTGGTCAATCTTTACTTACTGTCTCAAATAAATTTCTAGTTGAAAAAGATGTCCTCCACGTTCCACATATAAGCAAACATCTTCTTTTCGTGCACAAGCTTGTTACTGATAATCATGCTTTCGCTGAACTCTGGCCTGACATATTTCTTGTGAAGGATCAGTCCACGAAGATGGTCCTTCTTCATGGTCGGAGTCGCGGTGGCCTCTACCCGGTGCCAACCCTTCGTTTGTCCACTTAAGTGTCAAGGCACCAAGGTCTCTTCGGTACCAAGGTCACATCTTAACAATGGCATCGTCGACTCGGACACCCTTCATCTAATGTTGTTCAGTCTATCATTAGATCAAATGGACTTGCTTGTGCATCTTCTTGAGTATTAGTATGTAATGCATGCCAACGTGCTAAGGTTCATCGATTACCATTCAATATTTCTACTCATGTAACTTCCTCCCCCCTTACTTGTCTGCGCAGATGTTTGGGGACCTACTCGTACCTCGATTGGAGGTTACAAATATTATGTGAGTTTTGATGATTATAGTCATTTTACGTGGATTTATTTGCTTAGACGCAAATCACATGTTGAGCAAGTATTTTACTCCTTCCAAACTAATTAATGTCGAGTGTCTCCTCAACACCAAGATCCGCACCATGCAGTCCTACTGGGGTGGCGAGTACCGTCGTATTAGTCGCTACTTCCAAAAAACCAGGATTGCTCATTGAGTCACTTGCCCTTACACCTCACAGCAAAACGGTATGGTTGAACGAAAACTTCGCCACGTCATTGAAATGGGTATCGCTCTTTTACCACACTCGCACCCCCTCCTCCCC
>NC_041383.1:758111-789864 GCF_002162155.2 Triticum dicoccoides | reverse complement strand
TTTGGGATGAAACCTTCCTCACTACATGTTATCTTATCAAACGTATGCCTAGCCGCACAACCCATAACACCATGCCCATGCCTCGCCTTTCATGTCCGAGGCTGATCACACACTTCTTTGTACCTTCGGTTGCACATGATGGCCCAATTTACATCCATATAATAACAAAAAACTCGATTTCTGTTCTCCGCAATGCATTTTTCTTGGATATAGCACCATGTGCAAGGGGGATAAGGGCATCTTTAATGCTGACTTCCAAATCAGACACCCTGTCCGCAGACAGTGATACGGGAGGCCGCCATCCAATGATATACCTCGTATGTCCGTTTCTATTAACTAAAAAACATAGCATTCGGCCAAACACAGATGTAGTATGCAACATAGCTAATTGTACTCCTAGCCAGACTACGTATAGCTAGCTTCCGCCAAACACAGTAGCTGACTAGTTTGCTTCCGCCAAAAGTAAGTAGCGGACTTCTATGCTAACGAGGATCAGTAGCTTCTGCCAAAATAGACACACACCTTCCGTCAAAACATGCATCCATTAGTATTAGATTAGGCAAGCAATGGACATCATAAGAAACATGTAGCTAGGCTTCCGCTAAATGAAGCATGTTAATAATAGCCTTTCGTCAAATACATGGCCCTAACATTGTCTTTCCATCAAATAGCAACAACATTCCGCCAAATCCTGTGTGGACGGACCGGGACGCACAAGAGTGAAGGGCTTTTAGTTCATCATGTGGATGTACGGACTCCCTCAAAGCCCTTGTTTTGTTTTCGGTTTGCAGGATAACGGACGCCCGGACGCTCTGGCAGACCGATGGGTTACCACGTCGGATGGCAAACTACGTTCACACGGTCCAGACGTATGCCAGCGGTTTGAGGGTGTGTTTCAGAGATGCCCTAAGTGTCCTGATTGTTACACTGGCCGCACTTACATCTCCAAGGAGGTTGTTTTCGATGAATCCTTGTCTCTGTTTGCGTGGTCGTCACCCTGCCATCCTCCGGAGTCATCATCGACACTCCTGAGCATTTTCACTGATGTTGACTGGGCAGGGTGTACGGACAACATGCGATCCACCGGAGGCTTCACTATCTTCTTTGGTCCAGACCTCATCTCTTGGAGTGCGAAGAAGCAGCCAACAGTGTCACGTTCATCGACAGAAGCTGAGAGGCGCTTGCTAATGGGACAACAGAAGACATATGGTTGCAGTCAGTGTTGAAGGAATTCAAGGAATTGATAGTACCACAACCAAGACCTCATGTTCTTTGGTGCAATAATCTCGGCCCGACCAACCTCACTGCCATCCCGGTGTTTCATGCTCGGACGAAGCATGTAGAGGTAAATGTGAATCTTCACTTTGTTTGTGAGAAGGTCGCACTTCGTGCTCTCGAAGTACGGTTCATTAGCTCGGCAGACCAAATGCATTCACCAAGCCTCTGTGTACTAACTTTAAATAATGTGCCTCTGTACAAATTAAACTGGACGTGCCAACTACTGCCAACATGCTTGTCAAGATGATATGTCGTTTCAATCTCTTGAAGGTGCTCATTGGGGTAGGGTGTGTGTGTGCGATCATAGGGGTGAATCTATGCGCGTATGTATGAGCATTTGCGTCTGTACTGATGTTAAAAAAAACTACTGCCAACGTGCCTCTGCGTGCAAGTATTATTAAATGGGCGAGTTGCAAGGTGGGCCCCACATCCGTGCATGCCTGCGATCGAAATGGGTCACGCAAGACGCAACACAACGCGAGCCACCTAGACAAGTTGGCGACGCTCCACGTAACTTTGGTTCTGGGATGGCTTGATTAGCCTAAGCAAACATGCCATGGCACTTGCTCAAGTCGAGTTGTTTAAGATCAGTACTCCAGACGTTGATGTAATCATCCATCAATGGCCAAATAAGAATAAATGGAAATGCACGATTTGTTTACAGAGATCCTCGCATCCATCGTCGCCGTCATATGTGGGCATTGGTAGAAGGAATAAAACGTCAAAATTCAAGATAAATGCGAGCACCAGAACTTGAACCCTTGTGGGTTGGGGATATCACTGTCCTCCTAACCATTCAACTACGGGTTGGTTCGCATTGGCCGGAGACTTATAACAAAGCTTTGAACCAACAGGAGCATTCTTTTCCGGAATTCGGAGAGGAGAAGACCAAATGATGTACTTTCTGGAAATTATGTCACACTGCGACCTGCATGACCTCGGCTTCAGACAAAACGGACGAAATCCAGACAAAATAGACGTCCATTTGTGGTGGTGAGTTGAAGTTGGTCATACTTACCAAAAATGTCAACGTGGCAATGACCTATACAAGTTGGCGACGCTGAACCAAGCTTGCCCAACCACTGAGCAAGAATAGTGTCTTAGTCACTGCCCCACGTAACTTTGGTTCTGGGATGGCTTGATTAGCCTAAGCAAATATTCCGTGGCACTTGCTCAAGTCGAGTTGTTCAAGATCAGTACTCCAGACATTGATGTAATCATCCACAATATGAATTAATGGAAATGCACGATTTGTTTACAGAGATCCTCGCGCCTATCTTTGCCATGGTATGTGGGCATTGGTGAAAAGAATAAAAGAACTGACATTCACAATGCCAAATTAATATTATTAGATTCATTACGAAATATAGTTTCATAGTAAATATATATTTGCTGTTGTAGATGTTGATATTTTTTAATTAAAATTTGGTCAAACTTTACAAAATTTGACTTGAAAGAAATCTAACACGCGGAGTAGAAAGGACCGGAGGGAGTACTTTCTAGAAATTATGTCACACCGCGACCTGCATGATCTCAGCTTCTCCGGTACGCTGTGGACCTGCATGACAGTAAGCAAGAGCGACAATGGCAATGTCAAGATCCAACTTGTTCCCGGAATGTCAGGTGAAACATCTTATTTCCCCCCGTTTGGACTGTAGTCAACTGCTCCCTTCATCCCATGTTGATTGTCACTAAAACAGATGCATCTAGACGTATTTCAGTGTTATATATATTATTTTGTTTAAGAGATAATTAACACGTGATAAAGGGAGTATTACTTAACCTTGTGCGTAAGCTGGCTGTGAGGAGTACATGGCACCCGTGTCATCTCGGTCGTAGGTACGAAATATTATGGGATATAGGTACGAAATATTCTGGGAGAAGAATCACGAAAAAATTCCGGGAGAAAGAAAATGCTTTGACGGGAGACTTAGAAACTGTATTGGCCATCCATAAGAAGCCAAGAAACGTTGGTGAGATGGCAGCCAAACTAGACTGCGTGTACACTCCATTCCTGGACTCGCTTCCCAGGAAAATAGGTAGGAGATGCCATTTTTGAACCGGGCATAACGGCATCTCCAACTCACTCAAACCTCTTACAACCGTGGGCACCGAGCGATTCGGGCGTATTTTACCGTTCAAGGTAGTACCCAATCAATCGATGAAGCAGTTCAGACATCTGTTTTCCGGTAAATCAGAGCCAAACCAGGGAACTTTGCGGGCATCCAGACTGCTGCCACATGTGCGTTTGTTACCCACTCCCATCCGAAACCTTCTTCGCACGGAAAACCCTCTCCACATGTATCGGTTGCCGCGCATTCATGCCAGTCAGCGCCGCTCCCGAGCCGACATGACTCCACATTATTCATGCGGGTTAGAGCTATGCAACTGGAAAAGCAGACAATTTCAATGCTGACACGGTGGCTGGGAAGGCTGGTGTCGCCCCTGGCGGTGACCAGCCGACATCACCCCCGCCCCGCACCTAATGTGGCAAGACCATGCATCAAGGAGGAGCTGCCGTAATAGCGAAGGCGCACGACCGCCCCCTCCTCTAACTCGGTTGCGGCGACGGCTCCTCGTCATCACGGGCCATTATGTCGGCCGAGAAGAGGCCAGCCAAGAGGTGGTGCAGTATGAGCAGCAAATGTGGCACACCGCTCCATGTTCGCCAAGTCTGACGAGGCATCGGCCTAGGTCCACGAGGACCCTGACCTCGTGGAAGCCTAGGCCTGCGATCGATTGCTCACCACGGCAGAGACGGTCGCTTGGCGCCGCTGCTACCTCGACAGGGAGCTCGCCAAGATCGACGTGGAGTGATCGCTCAATGACACATGCGCCATCGCCAGCAGGGGAAAGGCCGCTGCCTGGGCACCAAATTCGGTGTCGGCGCTGGCTGCGTCAGCTCTCCACACAGCGCATAAGGAAGCAGAGCGGCTCCTATACGGGCGCCAGGTGGCGGCCGGGCAGGGCTGCCGCACCCCCGTGCCCTTCCGCTGCTGGAAAAGGATTACTCCGACACCGACGACGACGATGGATATGTGGTTCAGCCAGGATGGCCACGCATACAAGGTCACCATCCTCTATGAGCTAGTGTAGGGTTTTTGTTTCAGGTTTTAAGACGGACGGAATATCTTCTATTTTATGTTAATTATGTCCGAACTTAAGTGAATTTTGTCTTCGTTGCATGTATATCGCGGGGTTGGATAGCTGGCTCACAGATAAATACAGTATCTATTTTAGCGGTCAACGTTAGAGATGCCCTAAACCCGTTTCTAAGTTGGGAGATGTCATTTTTGGTTACATTTTCCATCCATGAATTATAGAAATCATAACGGGGAATGGAACCTGTCATTATCCTTGATTCCATAGAGCCGTTAATAACACAACTTATGAGTGATATTTGATGCAATGAGAGTAGTAGTGCAGCACTATTGACGGCGGAAGAGATGTAGTGAGTTATAGAAATCATACCCGTGAGTGCAGCTAGAGCAGATGGATTCCCGACGAGATTTTTACTGAAGACAATGAGGTATTCTAAAGAGCAATGTGATCAAAACAATTGAAGAATAATTTGCTTATGTTTTAAATGTTGTAGTTAGGGCATCAATGAAACTATTGTTGTGCTAATCCCCGAAGAGACAGAAGGCAAACACCCTAAATGACTAAGGACCCATCAGCTTATGTAACGTAGTGTATAGAATGTGACTTCACCTTAATGATTAAAACTCCCCCTCTCAAAGCGCCATTCATCCTAGGGGCAATAATTACGACGGTGCCCCCATAGCTTTTGAATGCATTGATACTATCTAGAAGAGTTCATATGCAAAAGGAAAATTATGTGCCCGTAAAGTCTTATGAAAGAGTCGAATGGGCGTATTCGGAAGGGGATATGGAAAAGTTGGGTTTTATGGATAAATGGATGAAATGGATCATGAAATGTGTTAAGTCTGTCAAATACTTTGTCCACTACAATGGGAACATGCTCGAGAGTTTTTCACCCACGTGTGGTTTGAGACAGGGAGACCCCCCTCTCTCCATACCTTTTTCTTTTTGTTACTGATGCACACTCACGATTGATAGAGATAAGAGTTGAATCGGGTGAATTACTAGAGCTGAGAATTTGTCGCCAAAGCCGGGAATTTCACATCTCGTGTTTGCAGATAATAGCTTACTGGTGTTTAAAGCTAGCCTAGATCAAGCCAATATTGTTAAGCAAGTACTGGACAATAACAATTGAACTACAGGTCAGCTCACTACATGAAAATAAGTGCTCACCATAGGAGGGCCAAGAAGTGGCATCTCTCTAAACACCGTGATAATTTGTTTTGTTGAGAAATATGTTGTATGCCAGTCCCAGAAGGAGGTATGATAAAAGGTATACTTCAGCCAATCAAGGATAAGGGAAAAGACTGAATGATTCTCTTTAAATTAGTGACGCATACTATTGCCACCTATGCAATGAGTATGTTCAAATTCTCGCCAAGCGTGTGTAAGGAGCTGCTCACTTGACAAGAGATTTTTGGTGAGCGATGAAACTTACCAACGATGCACGCATTGGTCAAGTTGGGAGAAACTAAGACGACACGAGGGCCAAGGAGGTATGAGATTCAAGGACCTAAAAGTGCTAAACCAAACCCCCTCTGAAGGCAATTTTGGTGACTCTTAGCTAGAGTGCCTTGAGATACTATGTGCGAGGGCACTAAAAGCTAAATACTATCCCATGACAGATTCTCTAGGCATGGCGTTTATTTGTAATGCATCTCTAGGATGGCAAGGATCATGCATGAAACCGATTGCAACTCGGTGGCAATGCGCCACCCTTCTTACACGGATACCTCAGCAATAAGAGCAGTGGTGAATTCCTATTTCTTTATCATGATTGATACATAAATATCTCGAGTAATATGTTCCTATACACAAGAAAAAGTACTTTTTCCCATGTCCTAATACAATTTATTTCGAAAAAAACAATTGCAAAAGAATTAACCAGCTTATTTTGCAAGAGCCTTTTCTTTTTTGAGGAACTAGTGCCTTTATTGTTGCGTCGTCGGAGAAAAAATTTGGCAGAGCATGAGGCCCACCTTCCCCTTTGACCCCAAGAAAGTCCGATGATCACGCACACACAACTTAGATGGATGGGTAACGCAGGCACGTTAGAACAAAAGTACAACCCGAGTTTCTAGTTTTACTGAACTAGAAATGATTTCCCGCGCGTTGTTGCGGAAATTATTTACAATGATTTCAGTGAGATTGGTTATATGAAATCTTCGCGAGGTTGTACCAACTTGTGTCTGTGGATGCTGCTTCGAACTGGGCTCGGGCGGCACCCAAGCCTAGGAAACCGAGGAAGGGAACTCAAAGCCCATGTACATGAGGCCATTATCTACTCAGCAAGTCGACACAAGTAATTTTCGTCTATTAAACATTCGTCTCGTCGTTCATTTTTTATTTACTATTATTTTCATTTTTATTTCTAAAATGAAAAATATCATACTATATAGTTTAAAAGTTCTTAGCACGTTCAGAAAATGCTGATGACATTAAAAAATGATGCTGGCATTTATAAATGTCCACAGGTTTTAAAAATGTGTGTTGTCACATGTAAAAAAATATACAATGTAAAAAATTTGAGTAATTAAAAAATGGAACTTCGAAAAATTGTCGATAGCATTCAAAAAAATGATGCTGGCATTTTAAAATGTCCACAGGTTTCAAAAATGTGTTTCTTGACATCACAAAAATTATAAAATAATTAAAACAGTTCTTTGGACCATTAAAAAATATACATGACATCTGAAGAAAACATTTTTTCAATAAAGAATTTGAAGAAAACATGTTGTGAAACAAAATATACGTGACCAAAAAAATAGTAAGCATTAAATGTTGTGAAAGCGAACGCATTTGGAAGCAGCCTGCAAGAAATTTGTCACATAGGTGCTTTCCCTATAGCGAGCCAGTCAATTCACCAATTAAGAACACTTTTTTCAAATTCATGAATGCGTATTAGTATTCGACAATATTTTGAAATCCGTGATCATTTTATGAATATCCGAATGTTTTATAAATTAGCGAACATTTTCAAAGTCACAGGTTCTACTAAAATTATGTGAACAACTTCTAGAATTCTGAGTTGATATTTCTTATATATCTGTAAAATAAATGCTAGCAGTCCGTCTTTAGGGATAAACATAAAAAAGGGAAATGCGAAAAAGGTTGTGAAAGAAAAACACAATTGGATATTTTTTAGTAGAAACCGAATTTGGAGGGAGCCTGCATGAAACGCGAATATGGGCTAGCCTGCGGAAGAACATTTTGTGCACTTACTTGACTACGACGCAACGATGTCAGATAGACGTTTTCCCAATAGTTTCCCAATCATTGTGGCTCATTAAGAACACCATATTTCTTCATGAGCCCAAGCTAAGAAATCTTCGTTGCCGCCATTGCGCAGGGGAATGTCAGGGATTGCCTCTGCATCATCAAAACCAAGCACGAAAGTGATCCTGATTGGCGGACCGGCCAGTCGCTCGCACGGGTTACCACCCCACGCCCACGCATGCGGCGGGAATAACTACCCAAGACATGACACGTGCATCTGGTGATCAATGCTATTTCAATACCATATATATGTTGAACTTATTACCGAATCTAACTTGAACACATTTACAAATAGTACAATTTTTATTCTGCAAGGTTCCATAAATATGCACGCCTGATAATACACTAGAAATTACTATTATGATATTAGTTGGATATTATTATTTAGACACTTATAACATCAATATATGTATTAACCATACATGAATAAATGCACATACAGACAAATATGTATATGTGCACTATATAATTTGTGTAATCACCACAAAAGTAATTTTAAGATAACTTATGCTACATCACTTAATTTATATTTAGCATAAACAAAATGATTAGTGATATGCATTACAATTGATAACAAAGAACACTCCTTACATATACCAATTAAATTATGTGGTTAATTATACCAACTAAACAATAAAAATTATATTCCTTAATACTGTAGTATGATAAAAATAAAATAAATGAAAATAATATTTTGGTATAAAGCTATTTATTTATTTCGACCCGAGTCCCAAATTTTCCTGGATGGTTACATAGGCCCCTGCGCGGGACGCAGCGCAAGCTGCAAATCCAAAAAACAATCAGTCTGCATCGACACATCCATACATCCAATCTAGCACGGCAGCGCGGCAGCAGCACCACGACCATCACTTCAATTGAACGCGGGGAAGGGAGAAGAGAAGAGATGGTACCTGCGGCAGCAGCGGACTGGAGTAGAAGTAGAACACAGTCCACGCGTCAGTACATACACAGCATCATACAATCGATGATGCACCCATCTACTCTAGACTTACCAAGTTGACCACGCACGCCGCCAATACGTACGTGCAGCTGTTGGTGGCCACGCCGGACCAGCCGATGGTGATGTCCATCTCGAGGCCCAAGGCAAGATGGAGGAGGAAGCAGTCGACGATGGCGATAACGACGCCGGCGCTGGTTCCAAGCATGAGCACCAACAGCTTGTGCCGCCAAGCGGCCTCCCAGCATGCACACAAGGCTGTCGCGTACACCACCTGAAACGCCATTCCATCCCAGTTGATGATGATGACGGACAAGTTCCTTCCTGCCACCACCACTCCGTAGAAATCAAATACGCCCGAGTTTATGAAGCCGGCAATCAGGGGCAGCATCATAGCGATTCCGGCATCGACTCCCTCCCTCTCACTTCTCCAAATGCCCCTGAACTTCCACCGGCAACACAAAACAGGATTGGCTTTGGATGGACGATCATTGCAAAGTGAAATATATATAACGTGATCGGAAGAGTTACTCATGCGGGGGCTCGAGGACGCTCAGTTTCCCTCAAGCGTCACATGCATGATGGGCCTTGCATGCAGGGTGGGCCGGCTCCTACAGCCCCTCTGACTCTACAGGCCAGCCACCAGCACGGGACGAGGTTGTCTCTCTCTAAAAAAAACAGCAAGCCACGCCACGTACACTAGATTCGCGACTCGCACCTCCACTGCAGACACAGACTCCTCCTACACCAGAGATCTTCGGCGATGTTCCCGCACCACTACTGTCACCTTCTGCGTGTGTCTATACTTAGGCTCGCACACCCCGGATCCCGACCGATGGCACTATCTTGTAAAACCCGTGGCGTTGCGCCTTCCTCACCACACCAACCTCGTATCGTGTAGGCTTTGATGATGCACGCTGGCGTGACGTGATGCAAGCTGAATTCTCTGCTCTCCAGGAGAATGAAACCTGGACGCTCATGACCCGACAACCCGGCCTGAACATCATCGGTTGTAATCGAGTCTCCAAGATTAAGGAGAACTCCATCGACAAGTATAAAGCTCGCCTCATCGCCATGGGGTTCACACAACGCCATGGTGCTATCGACTACCTCGACACCTATAGCTCAGTCGTCAAACCGGCCACTGTGTGATTTGTCCTCTCTCACACAGTCTCCAGCGGATGGTGCATTTGTCAGACCGACATCAGCAACACCTTCCTCCATGGACTGCTCACCGACACCGCCTATATGCAGCAACCCCAGGCTTCACCGATGTCCGTCATCCGACCTATGTGTGCGAGCTGCACAAGGCTCTTTGTGGTCTCAAGCAGTTGCCTCGTTCCTGGTACTCACGTCTTAGTGATCATCTACGGGAACTCGGCTTTGTGCCCTCCATTTATATGCTTATCAACATCAAAGGCATCGTCATTGCGGCCTCATGTTCTACTACAGTGCAGTCGATCGCCTTCTTCATTAAGTCAGCACCTTGTTCCCTGTCAAGGATCTTGGTCCCGTTCAGTACTTTCTCGGGATTGAGGTGGCTCCCAATGCCGGGGGTGGGGGGGGGGGGTCATCCTCACTCAAAAGAAGTATGCCTTGGAGGTTCTTCATCGCACTGGCATGGAGAATTATAAGCCTGTTACAACCCCGATGTGTACTCACGACAAGTTGTCTACTGATGTTGGGCATTTAACTGGCGATGAAGATGCCTTCCGCTACCGTAGCATGGTTGGCGGTCTACAGTATCTCACTCTAACACGTCCAGATATTTTTTTCACCATCAACAAGGTCTGTTGGTTCTTCTCCAGACCGACTGAGGTGCATTAGGAGGTGGTAGAGCAGATTCTATGGTATGTACGTGGAACAATGGACACAAGTATGGGCATACACAAGTTTCATCGACACTCCTGAGCATTTTCATTGATGTTGACTGGGCAGGTTGTACGGACAACATGCGATCCACCGGAGGCTTAGCTATCTTCTTTGGCCTGAACCTCATCTCTTGGAGTGAGCAGAAGCAACAAAGATGCGATCCACGTTCATCGACAGAAGCTGAGAGGCGCTTGCTAATGGGACAACAGAAGACATATGGTTGCAGTCATTGTTGAAGGAATTGAGAGTACCACAACCGAGACCTCGTGTCCTTTGGTGCGATAATCTCGGCCCTGACCAACCTCACTGTCAGTGTTTCATGCTCGGACGAAGCATGTAGAGGTGAATGTGAATCTTCACTTTGTTTGTGACAAGGTCGCACTCGGCGGTCTCGAAGTATGGTTCATTAGCTTGGCATACCAAATGCACTCACCAAGCCTCTGTGCACTAAACTTAAAGAAATGTGCGTCTGCATACAAATTAAACTGGACGTGCCGACTGCCAACGTGCCTCGGCGTGCAACTATTATTAAACGGGCGAGTTGCAAGGTGGGCCCACATCCATGCATGCATGGGATCGAAATGGATCATGCAAGATGCAAAGCAACGCGAGCCACCTTCTCTTACTTACCAAAATGTCAGCGTGGCAATGACGACCTAGACAAGTTGGCGACGCTGAACCAAGCTAACCCAACCACTGAGCAAGAATAGTGTCTTAATCGCCGCCCCACGTAAACTTTGGTTCTGGGATGGCTTGTTCAGCCTAAGCAAACATTCCGTGGCACTTGCTCAAGTCGAGTTGTTTAAGATCAGTACTCTAGACATTGATGTAATCATCCATCAATGGCCAAATAAGAATAAATGGAAATGCATGATTTGTTTACAGAGATCCTCGCACCCATCTTCGCCGTCATATGTGCGCATTGCTAAAAGGAATAAAACGTCATAATCCAAAATAAATACAATGCGAGCATTGGCTGGGGATGCCATTGTCCTCCTAACCATTCAACTACAGGTTGGTTCGTATTGGCTGGAGACTTTTAACAAAGCTTTGAACCAACAGGAGCATTCTTTTCCGGAATTCGAAGAGGAGAAGAACAAATGATGTACTTTCTGAAAATTATGTCACACTGCGACTTGCATGACCTCGGCTTCAGACAAAATGGATGAAATCCAGACAAATCTGACGTAGGTTTGGGGTCGTGCGTTGAAGTTGGTCGTACTTACCAAAAATGTCAACGTGGCAATGACCTAGACAAGTTGGCGACGCTGAACCAAGCTTGCCCAACCACTGAGCAAGAATAGTGTCTTAGTCCGCCCCACGTAAACTTTGGTTCTGGGATGGCTTGATTAGCCTAAACAAACATTCCGTGGCACTTGCTCAAGTCGAGTTGTTTAAGATCAATACTCCAGACATTGATGTAATCATCCATCAATGGCCAAATAAGAATTAATGAAAATGCACGATTTTTTTACAGAGATCCTCGCACCCATCTTCACCATCGTATGTGGGCATTGCTAAAAGGAATAAAACGTCAGAATCCAAAATAAATACAATGCGAGCATTGGCTGGGGATGCCATTGTCCTCCTAACCATTCAACTACGGGTTGGTTCGTATTGGCCGGAGACTTTTAACAAAGCTTTGAACCAACAGGAGCATTCTTTTCCGGAATTCGAAGAGGAGAAGAACAAATGCTGTACTTTCTGGAAATTATGTCACACTGCGACCTGCATGACCTCGGCTTCAGACAAAACGGACGAAATCCAGACAAATCTGACGTAGGTTTGGGATCGTGCGTTGAAGTTGGTCGCACTTACCAAAAATGTCAACGTGGCAATGACCTAGACAAGTTGGCGACGCGGAACCAAGCTTGCCCAACCACTGAGCAAGAATAGTGTCTTAGTCACCGCCCCACGTAAACTTTGGTTCTGGGATGGCTTGATTAGCCTAAGCAAACATTCCGTGGCACTTGCTCAAGTCGAGTTGTTTAAGATCAGTACTCTAGACATTGATGTAATCATCCATCAATGGCCAAATAAGAATTAATGGAAATGCACGATTTGTTTACAGAGATCCTCGCACCCATCTTCACCATCGTATGTGGGCATTGCTAAAAGGAATAAAATGTCAGAATCCAAAATAAATACAATGCGAGCATTGGCTGGGGATGCCACTGTCCTCCTAACCATTCAACTACGGGTTGGTTCGTATTGGCCGGAGACTTTTAACAAAGCTTTGAACCAACAGGAGCATTCTTTTCCGGAATTCGAAGAGGAGAAGAACAAATGCTGTACTTTCTGGAAATTATGTCACACTGCGACCTACATGACCTCGGCTTCAGACAAAACGGACGAAATCCAGACAAATCTGACGTAGGTTTGGGATCGTGCGTTGAAGTTGGTCGTACTTACCAAAAATGTCAACGTGGCAATGACCTAGACAAGTTGGCGACGTTGAACCAAGCTTGCCCAACCACTGAGCAAGAATAGTGTCTTAGTCACCGCCCCACGTAAACTTTGGTTCTGGGATGGCTTGATTAGCCTAAGCAAACATTCCGTGGCACTTGCTCAAGTCGAGTTGTTTAAGATCAGTACTCTAGACATTGATGTAATCATCCATCAATGGCCAAATAAGAATTAATGGAAACGCACGATTTGTTTACAGAGATCCTGGCACCCATCTTCACCATCGTATGTGGGCATTGCTAAAAGGAATAAAATGTCAGAATCCAAAATAAATACAATGCGAGCATTGGCTGGGGATGCCACTGTCTCCTAACCATTCAACTACGGGTTGGTTCGTCGTTATAGCACGGGCTCCCATCGAAATTTGGTATGCATCTTGGGTCTTCCCCTGATGAACTAGCGAACGTCTTTCCCACCATAAATACCAGGCTGTTATAGCGATCAGTTCGCGAACATTCTGTGTGCCCAATATAGATAGCTCATGTTCTGGCATAAAAATTAGAAATTCAAGTACTGCCTCTCCCGCACGATCGACCGCACAGGCTTTTTTAATGGCTTCGTGCAATCCCAGTTTCTCCCACACCTCTTTTGCCTTTTGACATAAAAATAATAAGTGTTTTGTATCTTCATGCCCGTTTGAACATGATGGGCAGGTGGGCGAAACTTTCATATGTCTATTAGCAAGTGTAACACGACACGGGAGGGTTCCATGTAAGGTACGCCAAATAAAGATCTTCACTTTTGCTGGACAAGATAATTTCCAAATCTTGCTCCAAATAGTATTGACATTTATTCCTCCAATGCCATCTGAGTGTTGCAATTTCCTCCCATGTTGGGCTTTCCATTCCTCCAGATAAGCAGAACGAACCGTGAACAGTCCATTCTTTGTAAAGCTCCAAGCTATGAAATCCGACATGTCATACGTGGGGAGGGGGATCGTAAGCACTCTCTGGACATCAATTGGCCACAACGTTTGTCTTACCAAATCTTCATCCCAGCAATTGTTGATTGGATCTATAAGATCAGCAACTTTTGTTAGAAGCTGCCCTCTTTTAGGAGTGATAATTTTCCTATTTGCCCCATTCGGGATCCATGCATCTCTCCAGATATCAATATTCTGTCCATTACCAACTCTCCAAATATAACCTTTTTTGAGAGAATTCACTCCGGCCATGATGCTTTGCCACGTGAAAGAGGATCCTTTTTTCAAACTCGCATTCATTAAATCTCCATCTGGAAAATATTTAGCTCTCAAAATTGTAGCACATAGTGAATCAGGGTTATCAAGCAGGCGCCACGCTTGTTTGGCTAATAAGGCCAGATTGAAACAATGTATGTCTCGAAAACCCATTCCTCCTTGGTCTTTTGGTACACACATCTTCCACCATGCCATCCAATGCATTCTCTTCTGATTGTCTTCATCACCCCACCAAAAATGCGACATCGCGTCAATGATTCCTTTACAAATCTTTTTAGGAATTTTAAAGACGGACATTGCATAAGTTGGGATAGCTTGTACAACCGATTTGAGAAGGATTTCCTTTCCTCCTGCTGATAGCAACTTTTCCTTCCAACCACTGATTTTCATAACAATTCGGTCTATTAAGAATTGCTTCCAATTCTTAATAGACCGAATTGTTATGAAAATCAGTGGTTGGAAGGAAAAGATGCTATCAGCAGGAGGAAACAAATAAAATAGAGGGATGGACGAGACCCCCTCTAGGTTTTGTGAAATTAAATGTCGATGCTTCTTTTGATCAAGACATGCTTAGAGGCACAGCGGGAGCTGTACTTAGAGATGATAAAGGAAGATTTATTGTTGGAGGTAATTGGAAGATGGATTGGCGTGCAGATGTTTTAACAGCAGAAGCAATGGCACTACGTTTTGGCTTATTACTTGCACAAAAGGCGGGAAGTAATCGACTTGTTGTTAACTCTGATAATATGGAAGTAATTGACACGATGAAGAATGGAGGACATACAGCGGGAGCGGCGGCAGCTGTGTTTGAGGATTGTTATTTTTTGGTTTGTGATTTTTCGTTAGTTAGATTTGAACACTGTAATAGGAAGGCAAATAAAGTAGCTCATGAAGTTGCTAGAGTAGCCAAATTTTCTGAGACAAAGGACTGGTTTGAGGAACCTATGAATGATATTGTAAATTTTCTTATAGACGATGTAACCATTATTACTAATAAATAAAGAGGATGTTTATTTCAAAAACAAAACTACGGGTTGGTTCGTATTGGCCGGAGACTTTTAACAAAGCTTTGAACCAACAGGAGCATTCTTTTCCAGAATTCGAAGAGGAGAAGAACAAATGCTGTACTTTCTGGAAATTATGTCACACTGCGACCTACATGACCTCGGCTTCAGACAAAACGGACGAAATCCAGACAAATCTGACGTAGGTTTGGGATCGTGCGTTGAAGTTGGTCGTACTTACCAAAAATGTCAACGTGGCAATGACCTAGACAAGTTGGCGACGCTGAACCAAGCTTGCCCAACCACTGAGCAAGAATAGTGTCTTAGTCACCGCCCCACGTAAACTTTGGTTCTGGGATGGCTTGATTAGCCTAAGCAAACATTCCGTGGCACTTGCTCAAGTCGAGTTGTTTAAGATCAGTACTCCAGACATTGATGTAATCATCCATCAATGGCCAAATATGAATTAATGGAAATGCACGATTTGTTTACAGAGATCCTCGCACCCATCTTCACCATCGTATGTGGGCATTGCTAAAAGGAATAAAACGTCAGAATCCAAAATAAATACAATGCGATCATTGGCTGGGGATGCCACTGTCCTCCTAACCATTGAACTATGGGTTGGTTCGTATTGGCCGGAGACTTTTAACAAAGCTTTGAACCAACAGGAGCATTCTTTTCCGGAATTCGAAGAGGAGAAGAACAAATGCTGTACTTTCTGGAAATTATGTCACACTGCGACCTGCATGACCTCGGCTTCAGACAAAACGGACGAAATCCAGACAAGTCTGACGTAGGTTTGGGATCGTGCGTTGAAGTTGGTCGTACTTACCAAAAATGTCAACGTGGCAATGACCTAGACAAGTTGGCAACGCTCAACCAAGCTTGCCCAACCACTGAGCAAGAATAGTGTCTTAGTCACCGCCCCACGTAAACTTTGGTTCTGGGATGGCTTGATTAGCCTAAGCAAACATTCCGTGGCACTTGCTCAAGTCGAGTTGTTTAAGATCAGTACTCCAGACATTGATGTAATCATCCATCAATGGCCAAATATGAATTAATGGAAATGCACGATTTGTTTACAGAGATCCTCGCACCCATCTTCACCATCGTATGTGGGCATTGCTAAAAGGAATAAAACATCAGAATCCAAAATAAATACAATGCGAGCATTGGCTGGGGATGCCACTGTCCTCCTAACCATTCAACTATGGGTTGGTTCGTATTGGCCGGAGACTTTTAACAAAGCTTTGAACCAACAGGAGCATTCTTTTCCGGAATTCGAAGAGGAGAAGAACAAATGTTGTACTTTCTGGAAATTATGTCACACTGCGACCTGCATGACCATGGCTTCAGACAAAACAGACGAAATCCAGACAAATCTGACGTAGGTTTGGGATCGTGCGTTGAAGTTGGTCGTACTTACCAAAAATGCCAACGTGGCAATGACCTAGACAAGTTGGCAACGCTCAACCAAGCTTGCCCAACCACTGAGCAAGAATAGTGTCTTAGTCACCGCCCCACGTAAACTTTGGTTCGATGGCTTGATTAGCCTAAGCAAACATTCCGTGGCACTTGCTCAAGTCGAGTTGTTTAAGATCAGTACTCCAGACATTGATGTAATCATCCATCAATGGCCAAATATGAATTAATGGAAATGCACGATTTGTTTACAGAGATCCTCGCACCCATCTTCACCATCGTATGTGGGCATTGCTGAAAAGAATAAAACGTCAGAATCCAAAATAAATACAATGCGAGCATTGGCTGGGGATGCCACTGTCCTCCTAACCATTGAACTATGGGTTGGCTCGTATTGGCCGGAGACTTTTAACAAAGCTTTGAACCAACAGGAGCATTCTTTTCCGGAATTCGAAGAGGAGAAGAACAAATGCTGTACTTTCTGGAAATTATGTCACACTGCGACCTGCATGACCTCGGCTTCAGACAAAACGGACGAAATCCAGACAAGTCTGATGTAGGTTTGGGATCGTGCGTTGAAGTTGGTCGTACTTACCAAAAATATCAACGTGGCAATGACCTAGACAAGTTGGCAACGCTCAACCAAGCTTGCCCAACCACTGAGCAAGAATAGTGTCTTAGTCACCGCCCCACGTAAACTTTGGTTCTGGGATGGCTTGATTAGCCTAAGCAAACATTTCGTGGCACTTGCTCAAGTCGAGTTGTTTAAGATCAGTACTCCAGACATTGATGTAATCATCCATCAATGGCCAAATATGAATTAATGGAAATGCACGATTTGTTTACAGAGATCCTCGCACCCATCTTCACCATCGTATGTGGGCATTGCTAAAAGGAATAAAACATCAGAATCCAAAATAAATACAATGCGAGCATTGGCTGGGGATGCCACTGTCCTCCTAACCATTCAACTATGGGTTGGTTCGTATTGGCCGGAGACTTTTAACAAAGCTTTGAACCAACAGGAGCATTCTTTTCCGGAATTCGAAGAGGAGAAGAACAAATGCTGTACTTTCTGGAAATTATGTCACACTGCGACCTGCATGACCTCGGCTTCAGACAAAACGGACGAAATCCAGACAAATCTGACGTAGGTTTGGGATCGTGCGT
Source organism: Triticum dicoccoides (assembly GCF_002162155.2). Taxonomy (NCBI): domain Eukaryota; kingdom Viridiplantae; phylum Streptophyta; class Magnoliopsida; order Poales; family Poaceae; genus Triticum; species Triticum dicoccoides. The sequence goes on along the minus strand of NC_041383.1, from coordinate 772,115 downwards.
TGAAGTTGGTCGTACTTACCAAAAATGTCAACGTGGCAATGACCTAGACAAGTTGGCAACGCTCAACCAAGCTTGCCCAACCACTGAGCAAGAATAGTGTCTTAGTCACCGCCCCACGTAAACTTTGGTTCTGGGATGGCTTGATTAGCCTAAGCAAACATTCCGTGGCACTTGCTCAAGTCGAGTTGTTTAAGATCAGTACTCCAGACATTGATGTAATCATCCATCAATGGCCAAATATGAATTAATGGAAATGCACGATTTGTTTACAGAGATCCTCGCACCCATCTTCACCATCGTATGTGGGCATTGCTGTAAAGAATACAACGTCGGCTTGAAGTGACGAGGTTTGAACAAAGCTTTCAACCAGTAGGACCATTTTTTCCCGAAACTCTGAAGAGTAGAAGGACAAATGATGTACTCCCTCCAGTCCTTTTTAGTGTACTTATAAGTTTTGTCTGAAGTCAAAGTATGTCCGCTTTGACCAAACATATAGGAAAAAGAATTGACATTCCCAGTGCTAAATTAATATTATTAGAATTATTATGAAATGTAGTTTCATAGTATATATATATATATATATATATATATATATATATATATATATATATATATATATATATATGCTATTGTGGACGTTGATATTTTAAGAATTGGTCCAACTTTACAAAATTTGACTTGAAAAAAATTTAATACGCGGAGTAGAAAGGACCAGAAGCAGTACTTTCTGGAAATTATGTCACACCGCGACCTGCATGATCTCGGCTTCTCCGGTACGGTGTGGACCTGCATGACAATAAGCAAGGGCGACAATGGCAATCCAACATGTTTCCTGGAATGTTAGGTGATACATCTTATTTCCTCCCGTTTGGACTGTAGTTAACTGCTCCCTCCTTCCCATATTGATTGTCACTGAAACAGATGCATCTAGACATATTCCAGTGTTATATATTACTATGTTTAAGCGATAATTAACATGTGACAAAGGGAGTATTAATTAACCTTGTGCCTGAGCTGGCTGTGAGGAGTACATGGCACCGGTGTTATCTCGGTCGTAGGTACGAAATATTATGGGATATAGGTGCGAAATATTACGGGAGAAGAATCACGAAAAAATATCTGGGAGAAAGAAAATGCTTTGACGAAGACTTAGAAACTGCATGGGCCATGCATAAGAAGCCAAGAAACCTTGGTGTGATGGCAGCCAAATTAGATGGCGTGCACACTCCATTCCTGGAGCAAGAGGACGGTGGAGATGCCATTTTTTAACCGGGCATAAGGGCATCTCCAACTCACTCAAACCACCTACAACCGTGAGCACTGAGCGATTCCGGCGTATTTTACCATTCAACGTAGTACCCAATCAATAGATGAAGCAGTTCGGACGTCTGTTTTCCAGCAAATTAGAGGCAAACCAGGGGACTTTGCGGGCATCCGGACTGCTACCACATGTGCGTTTGTCACCCGGTCCCATACGAAACCTTCTCCGCACGGTAAACCCTCTCCACACGAATAGGTTGCCGCGCATTCATGCACTACTGGAATCAGCTTCTTTGCCGTCCGCCATGGCGGACGGCAAAGGCATACAAGGCGGACGGCAAAGACCTTTGCCGTCCGTCAGCTGGCGGCAACAGGTCCGGCTGAATAGGCTACGGCAAAGGCTTTTTTGTCGTCAGCTGGCGGACGGCAAAGATGAAACGATCTTTGCCGTCAGCCGGCTGACGGCAAAGGTCCTGGACGGCACACGTGACAATGCCACATGTGCGGACGACAAAGTAACCAAATAGGACAGCCCCCAGGTTGTACAGGGAGCTGCCACGTGGCATCTTTGCCGTCTGCTGGCGGATGAGAAATTTCTTTGCCGTCCGCCAGCGGACGGCAAAGATCCTGTATAGCCCTTGTTTTTTCTATTTTTTCTTAAATTCATTCAATTTGAAGACACAAGTTTCAACACAAAAATTTCACAAAAGACATATCCAACACACAAGTTTCATCATATATACATACATAATCAACACATAGTTCCATACATACATATTACAAAAGTTTCACATTGTTCATCCAACACCTTTATCCATCCATCCACATAACAAGTTCCATCCATGCAAGTTCATCGATACAAAAAAAGCAGAAAGGGAAAAGAAGCACTCCATCCATGCAAGCTTCCAAGAATTAAATGAGATCTACAAAACGGGAAACAAGAAAGTTAGAAGAAGAAGAAGAACATGAAGTAGAAGAAAATGAAGAAGAAGAAGAAGAAGACTGGAATAAGAAGTAAGCATACTTAGGTAAAATGGAGCTAACCTAGCTAATTATGCCATATTTGAGTGAACTAAGCATATTATGCCATCTTGGTCATTTTGTAGCTAACCTAGGTGTCGGTGTCAAAACCGGCGGATCTCGGGTAGGGGGTCCCGAACTGTGCGTCTAGGCGGATGGTAACAGGAGACGAGGGACACGATGTTTTTACCCAGGTTCGGGCCCTCTTGATGGAGGTAAAACCCTACGTGCTGCTTGATTAATATTGATGATGTGGCTTACAAGAGTAGATCTACCACGAGATCAAGGAGGCTAAACCCTAGAAGCTAGCCTATGGTATGATTGTTGTTCGTCCTATGGACTAAAGCCATCCGGTTTATATAGACACCGGAGAGGGCTAGGGTTACACAGAGTCGGTTACAAAGGTAGGAGATCTACATATCCGTATCGCCAAGCTTGCCTTCCACGCCAAGGAAAGTCCCATCCGGACACGGGACGAAGTCTTCAATCTTGTATCTTCATAGTCTTGGAGTCCGGCCGATGATGATAGTTCGGCTATCCGGACACCCCCTAGTCCGTGACTCCCTCAGTAGCCCCTGAACCAGGCTTCAATGACGACGAGTCCGGCGCGCATATTGTCTTCGGCATTGCAAGGCGGGTTCCTCCTCCGAATAATTTATAGAAGATTGTGAACACCAGGATAGTGTCCGGCTCTGCAAAAATAAATTCCACACACCACCGTAGAGAGAATAATATTACACAAGATCAATCTGCTGACGTATTCTGTGGTGTGGCGTCACACCACTTCCAAGCCTTTACTCGAATCGTTTTTATTGTTCCACCTCAGCGCGTTTAGCGAGGCGGTTTCCTTGGCACGTCTTGTCGAAGCAGAGATCGTGTCCCCCTTATTCCGGGATTCCCATCAATACGGACGTGGGTAACCCAACCGCGCCATTGATTGTGACGCTTGGGAGATAAGCGAGTTTTATCAGGCTGGTGGGGACGCATGTTTCCGTCTGCCCATATAAGGGGATAAAGATCCAATCCTTTTACCTACGCCTTCTTCCTCCTTGGCTTATCCATCTCCGCGAACCCGAGCTCCAGCGCCCAAGCCCGGACATCTCACCTCAACCTTCTCTAAATATGTCCGGAGTGGGAGGCAAGTGGATGGCCTCCTCCATCACGGAGGGGCATATCCAGAAGCTGCGCAGCGCCGGATACTTGTCCAGCGACATCGCGCATCGGCTCCCCAATGAGGGAGAGCTCATCCCCACCCCCAGGCCCCATGAGAGGGTAGTTTTCCTTCCCCATTTCCTCCGCGGACTGGGCTTCCCACTTCATCCCTTTGTCCGGGGGCTCATGTTCTACTACGGCCTAGATTTCCATGACCTGGCCCCGAATTTTATCCTCAACATATCGGCATTTATCGTCGTGTGCGAGGCCTTCCTCTGCATCCAGCCCCACTTCGGCTTGTGGCTCAAGACCTTCAGTGTCAAGCCGAAGGTTGTGAAGGGCAGCCAAGCGGAGTGCGGAGGCGCCATGGTGGGCAGGATGTCCCACGTTACGTGGCTGGAGGGCACCTTTGTGGAAACCATCAAGGGGTGGCAATCGGGGTGGTTCTACATCACCGAGCCGCGTGACGCCGATTGGGCGGCGGCCCCCAAATTCAGATCCGTCATCCCTACACGGCTCACCTCCTGGAAAGAGAGCGGACGGATTTGGGGCGATTCGGAGGAGCTGACCGGACTCCAAGCCTGCGTCCAAAAGCTGGTGGACAAGAAGCTCAAGCTCGTCAACGTAGTCCAGGTCACGCTCATCCGCCAGATTCTCCCATGCCAACGACAGGGCTTCAATATGTGGGAGTTCGATCCGGCACAGCACCAGACTTTGAGTGGGCTCTTCGACACTATGTACGAAGATGTTTGAAAGGTGCTGTTCAAGGGCGCCGAGCCTCCCGCATCCGCTACCGAAGATCGCGGATTCAGCTTGCAGCGTCCAGCTGACGAGGTAAGTGATATTGTCCTTTACGGGACGCTTGTTATTCATAGTTTGACTCCATGTGGGATCTAAAACTCCCTTTCCTTTGACAGGACTGGCTGAAGAAGGCCACACAGGCTATCTGTCCGGCCCCATTGCCAGAGGACCCAGCCGACCCCCGCCTAACGGGGCTGCTGGCTCCGGCACCCCACGCGGTGCCGGAGAAGAAGGCCAAGAAGAAGGCCACGGGGACTCGGAAGAGTTCCCGTTTTCAGGTGCTATCGGACAATGAATCCGAGGCCGACTCCTCCGACCAAGGTGAGGAGGAGAAGAAGAAAGCCTCTCCCCCAGCGGGGGGAGGAAAGAAAAGGAAGGCCTCCCCAACAAGGGAGGCCGAAGGGTCCAAGAGGGGAAAAACTCTTCCCCCGGACTGTTCCGCCAACGCCAGTGACGATGACGAGGACTGGCCTCCAAGGGCTAAGCCTTTGGCGAGATCGTAAGTATCCGGACTCCCGAATAACTTCAAGGTTTTTTATTTTCCACCACACAATGTCTTTCTAATGCCGTATTCAACCCTGCAGTCCGCCTAAGGATGATCTCCCCACTTCGTCGAGCGGGTCCTTAGGGGCGTCGGATATGGATTCTCTTCCGACTGCCTCCTCCCCCCGTGATGCGGACGATGCCGAGATGGGATCCCAGGAAGGGACCCACCAGGAGGAGAGGGCCCCGGAGGTGTCGCAGGACAACCTCCCGGACTTTGCACCGGACTCAGCCCCGGAACCCATAGTGGCTCCGGAGTCCGGCGGGCGACCCCTTCGCAAGAAGGGCAAGACCGCGACGCCGGCTGCCTCCGTCCAACCGGAGGTGCCGGATAATTTGCTGGAGGCGCTCAACGGCGCCTCCATCGAAGAGGAACACCGCACTGTTATGAGTGCGGTGGTTCAGAAGGTTCAGCTCGCCAAGAGTGGGCTGACCGAAGCCTGCAGCAGCCTTCTAACAGGCTTTGAGGTAAGAATTTCAATATATGTAAAATGGTACCGCATAGACAGTAGCCTATGATGCTCGGTTCAGTGTTCGGAAAGAAAAACCGGACTGAGGATCTTTAGAAAGATAAACGCAGGAGTCATGAAAATATGTCAATATGGGATTGCAGGCTGTGCTGCTGACCTCTGCCGCACTGACTGCGGAGGTCAATACTTTGAAGGGAAACCTCGAGCGGTCCGAGAACGAGCTCGGCCATGCCAAGAAGCAGCTCGAGGAAAAAGAAGGTGAGTAATACCTTATGAAAATTGTACCTTACAGAAAAGGATTTGGTTGCAAGAAAAATGACAAGGATAACTGGGGTATTGCAGGGGCCACTAACGAGGTGGCGACCCCGAAGGAGGCGGTGGCCGCGGCCGAACGCAATGCGGCTGCGGAGCGCACCGAGCGAGAGAAACAGGAGGCGCGGGTGGCGGAGGTACAGCAAGAGCTGCAGGATCTCGTGAAGAAACACGAGAGCCTGGAGCATGAATCGAAGACTCGAGAGTCTGAGCTTGCAACGACTCTTGAGAGTGCCAAAGCCGCTAAGGCCGAAGCCTACAAGGCCCTCCAGGAGAAAGAGGCGGTCAAGAAAATAGCAGCGGGTAAGGCATTTTTCATGCAAAGTAAGCATGTGAGTGTTAATTACCTGTTGCTTACCCGAATTCGGAGCTCTCCAGGAGCATTCGCAGATCTTCCTTGCAGCGTGTACGATGCTGCCGCATTCTATCGGGCCGAGGAGGGGAGCTCGACGGAGAAGGTCTTCTGGTCTCAGTATGCTGAGGCCAAACATCTGGTGCCCCTTAGCGACCAGCTGAAGCAGCTGGTCGAGCTCCACAAGGCGGCCGAACAGGCCATGAAGGGCCTCATAGTTCGGCTGTGGCCTAAGGAGGCCATGCCTGGGAGCTACTTCGGCCTGGTGCGGCGGCTGGTGGACGCATGCCCGTGGGTTGAAGTTATCAAGCACTCCGCCTGTATCGAGGGTGCGCGTCGGGCCCTTGCCCGCGCAAAGGTGCACTGGGGAAAGATGGATGCCCATAAGCTTGTGACGGACCCCCCACCAGAGGGCAAGGAGTATCGTACGCCCGAGATGTATTATAAGAGTGTGATCAAGGGCGCCCGCACTATTGCGGGTGAGTGCTCCAAAGATGTAATATTTGAGTAGACTCGCATTTTGTTATCCTGTGTGCTGAAAACTTGGTTCATATGCGCTAAGCAACGCTTGTTAATTTAAAATATTACCTTCTGTGCGGCTGTTTATCAACTCTGAGAGATGGCAAGTCGTCGGCTTCAGCCCCCATGCCAGGAGTGCTGGGGTGTTCGGGATAAACTCGAGCGCTCTTGTTCCCATTTTTGGGTCCATCTAGGGAGGCGCTCAACACAACGAACAAGGCAACCGTACTTATAATGCTTGAACACTCTCACTTAGCCATAGAATTCTATAATTTTAAATTTCGGCGAAGCCCCTAGTTTTCAGAAGGCCGAATTTGGGGCGCTATCCACGCCTTGGCCGGACAGAATCCGGCTCCTCGCTCGAAGCGGCATAAGTCTTTAAGGACTCGCAAAGAACCTCTCGAACAGCGACTAGCTCTCGCCTCATCATGACGGTCAGTTTTAGCTTTCTCCACTGAGGCATTAACCCAGCTCAACTGGGGCGCAATCGCAGTGGTTCTCCCAGTGCTACCTTAGCCGATAAAACGGAACGTAAGGTACCAAAACATGGGAGCCGGGCAAACCCAACTATTGACCCAAGAACATGATTCGGAGCCGATGCATATAATGCTATAAGTTTGGGGTGCCGTACTTGTGAAAGTATTCGGACTTATCACACCACAATGCGGGAAACATAAGCCCCTGGTGTATTTAGCCGTACCAAAATGTATGGATGCAACATGTCATAGATGAACATATGTGTAAGAAAGAAATGCAATTAGAAGCAAAAATGTGCTGCATTGCTTTATTCAATAAAAACTGCTGTAAGTGCAGGACGATACAAGTGGTGCAGTAAGCAAGGAATGGGACTATTTAACATGTCCCCCTCCAGGGGTAGGCTACGGTATAATGCATAAAACAGATTTAATGCTCATAATGGAGACCACCTGGATTTTCGTCGTAGCCTTTCTCCTTCCCTGGCTGTTGCATCGTGGGTTCGACATGTCTATTGCCGGACAGGGCCTCTGACGAACGGAGTCCTGTAGGTAAAAAATAAAAGGAAAAGAAAAAGAAATGACACACTTAAGAGCCCTTGGTGCGGTTAAGCCGCAGTCTGGGCTTATCGTGGTCGAGCCCCTTGCCCCATGCCCATGGTATCTTCAGAGCGTAATGGAGTACGCGAAGGGTCTGTCTTAATGTTTTATAGGGGCTGGGGTGGGGGCCGCATTGCTACGCGTGCTCGGAACGTGCCAGGTGGTCGTGTTGTAGGTTACTCCGGGCGCGCTTAGCTGTGTCCGGCCGCTTAGCAGCCGGACTCGAGAATTGCCTTAAAAGGCTGCTTTGTACTTCTGCCGCGAGAGCCGCTGTATGTTCCTCCGTTCGGAGGGAGCGTTCAGTGTTTTCGTTGACCGTGATGACTCCTCTAGGGCCTGGCATCTTGAGCTTGAGGTATGCGTAGTGCGGCACCGCGTTGAACTTTGCAAACATGGTACGTCTGAGCAAGGCATGATAGCCGCTGCGGAACAGGACTATGTCGAAGATTAACTCCTCGCTTCGGAAGTTATCCGGGGATACGAAGACCACTTCCAGTGTAACTGAGCCTGTACAATTGGCTTCTACACCTGGTATGACGCCTTTAAAGGTCGTCTTGGTAGGTTTAATCCTTGAGGGGTCTATGCCCATTTTGCGCACCGTGTCCTGATAAAGCAGGTTTAGGCTGCTACCGCCGTCCATCAGGACTCTGGTGAGATGAAATCCAGCGACGATTGGGTCTAGAACCAATGCGGCGAACCCACCATGGCGAATGCTGGTGGGGTGGTCCCTTTGGTCAACGGTGACCGGGCAAGAGGACCATGGATTGAACTTCAGGGCAACTCGCTCCATCGCATATACATCCCTGAGTTCGCGCTTCCGCTCCCTTTTGGGTATGTGCGTGGCATATATCATGTTCACCGTCCGCACCTGTGGGGGAAACCCTTCTGTCCTCTATTGTTTGGCGGTCGGGTCTCTTCCTCGTCGTCTCTATGTAGCCCCTTGTCGCTGTTTTCGACAATTAACTTGCCTGCCTGCTTGAACACCCAACAGTCCCTATTGGTGTGGTTAGCTGGCTTTTCAGGGGTGCCATGTATCTGGCACAAGCGGTCGAGAATTCGGTCCAAATTGGACAGACCCTGGGTTGTTCTTTTGAATGGCTTTTTCCGTTGACCGGGTTTAGAGCCTCTGAATCCGGCATTGACTACCTTATCCTCACTCTTATCGCCGTTAATGCGGCGTTTGTTTTTGTTGCGACGCGACCTGCCACTACGGTCCTTGATATCCGGACTGCCAGAATTTTTGTTGAGGTTGTTGTTGCGTGCTAGCCAGCTGTCTTCACCCGCACAAAAGCGGGTCATGAGTGATGTAAGGGCTGCCATGGATTTCGGCTTTTCTTGTCCCAGGTGTCGGGCAAGCCACTCGTTGCGGATGTTGTGCTTGAAGGCCGCGAGGGCCTCGGCATCCGGACAGTCGATGAATTGGTTTTTCTTGGTTAAGAACCGTGTCCAGAATTGTCTGGCCGATTCGTCTGGCTACTGAATTATGTGGCTTAGGTCATCAGCGTCTGGTGGTTGCACATAAGTGCCCTGGAAGTTATCGAGGAATGCGGCTTCCAGGTCCTCCCAACTCCCAATTGACTCTACTGGCAAGCTGTTGAGCCAATGCCGGGCTGGTCCTTTAAGCTTGAGGGGGAGGTATTTGATGGCGTGAAGATCGTCGCCGCGGGCCATGTGGATGTGAAGGAGATAGTCTTCGATCCAAACCGCGGGGTCTGTTGTGCCATCGTAGGATTCAATATTGACGGGTTTAAACCCTTCTGGGATTTGATGATCCGTTACCTCATCTGTGAAGCACAGTGGGTGTGCGGCGCCTCTATACTGGGCGATATCGCGACGAAGCTCAAAAGAGCTTTGTCTGTTGTGTTCGGCGCAGCCGGACTTACTGTGTACAGGGTGACGGTGATCGTCACATATCGTGGGGCGCCCACGTGATCCATAGATCGATCTTGATTGTCTTGCCTTATCCTCCAATATGTCTCGTAGGTCCGGAGTGTTCCCCTGCGGCCTTGTGCTTTTCTAGCGATGCCGGGGTACGGGTCTAGTGAAGGGCCTTGAGGCCTCTCTGTCGCGACCATGGGGTGGTCGATTAGCCGTATTGTCTCCTGGTGAAGCGGGATCATATGCCTCCACCTCTAATCGGGGGAGCAGCTTGCGTTTGGGGTAGCTTTTGGAGGGGCGTTCGAGCTCATGTTCTTCGGCCGCGAGGACTTCGGTCCATCTGTCGGCTAGCAGATCTTGATCAGCTCTAAGCTGCTGCTGCTTTTTCTTGAGGTTGTTTGCCGTGGTCATAAGCCTGCGTTTGAAACGCTCCTGTTCGACGGGATCCTCAGGTACGACGAATTCGTCATCGTCGAGGCTTGCCTCGTCTCCGGAGGAAGGCATATAGTCCTCTACCTCTTCTTTGGCCGCCCTCTCATGAGGGCTGGCGTCCCCCTCCTCCTGTGCTGGATCTTGCTGGAGTGGGTTGTCTTCGGCGCTATCCGGTGTATTATTGTCTCCGGTGCTGAAATCCTCATTCTTGCTATGGCGGGATTTAGAGCGGCGCCGCTGACGCCGGCGCTTGGGCTGTTTCTTGGAGGGGTCATCCTCCGCTATTCCTTCGCCGTTCCCATCCTTTGGGATATCCACCATGTATATGTCGTATGAAGAGGTGGCTTTCCAGTGCCCGGTGGGCGCTGGTTCTTGGTCGTCTCCAGCATCGTCGTCCATACCGTCGATGTCCTCGGAGTCGTAATCTAGCATGTCGGTTAGATCGTCGACAGTGGCTACCAAGTGGGTGGTGGGTGGGCTCTGAATTTCTTCGTTGTCTGCATCCCAACCGTCCTGGCTGCAATCCGGCCAGGCTTCTCCTGATAACGAGAGGTACTTTAGCGAACTCGGGATGTCACCAAAAGGTGAGTGTTGAAAGATGTCCGCTGCGGTGAACTCCATGATCGGCGCCCAATCGGATTCGACTGGAGGGGGCGCGGGATGTCCGGAGTCCGGCAAGGAGTCCGGCACCTCGGAGTCACGAGTTTCATGGGGGACAAGATCGGTGTTCGGCTTTATCGCCGTAGAGGTTGCAGCCCCCGAGGCGGCGTCTAGGCATCCATCCTCGATCTGCGGAGCTGACTCCGAATTGAAGACCGGAGTGGTTTCGAGTGCGTCCTCCAGGGTACTGTCCGGCTGCAGAGCTAAATCATGCCCGTCGTGATAGTGCGGCACGCTCGGCTGTGGCTCGAATCAATCGAGGATCAAGTCCCCGCGGATGTCAGCCGTGAAGTTCAAACTTCCAAATCTGACCTGACGGCCAGGGGCGTAGCTTTCGATCTGCTCCAGACGGCCAAGCGAATTGGCCCGCAGTGCAAAGCCGCCGAATACGAAGATCTGTCCGGGGAGAAAAGTCTCACCCTGGACTACGTCGTTGATGATGGTCGAAGAAGCCATCGAGCCTATCGGTGACGACACAGAGGAACTCTCAATGAAAGCACCAATGTCGGTGTCAAAACCGGCGGATCTCGGGTAGGGGGTCCCGAACTGTGCGTCTAGGCGGATGGTAACAGGAGACGAGGGACACGATGTTTTCACCCAGGTTCGGGCCCTCTTGATGGAGGTAAAACCCTACGTCCTGCTTGATTAATATTGATGATGTGGGTTACAAGAGTAGATCTACCACGAGATCATGGAGGCTAAACCCTAGAAGCTAGCCTATGGTATGATTGTTGTTCGTCCTATGGACTAAAGCCATCCGGTTTATATAGACACCGGAGAGGGCTAGGGTTACACAGAGTCGGTTACAAAGGTAGGAGATCTACATATCCGTATCCCCAAGCTTGCCTTCCACGCCAAGGAAAGTCCCATCCGGACACGGGACGAAGTCTTCAATCTTGTATCTTCATAGTCTTGGAGTCCGGCCGATGATGATAGTTCGGCTATCCAGACACCCCCTAGTCCGGGACTCCCTCACTAGGTAAACTAGGTCATTTTGGAGCTAACCTAGGTAAACTTGGTCATTTTGGAGCTAACGTAGGTAAACTAGGTCATTTTGGAGCTAACCTAGCAAAAATGGATCGTATTGGAGCTAACCTAGGTAAACTTGATCATTTTGGAGGTAACCTAGGTAAAATGGATCATATTGGAGCTAACCTAGGTAAACTTGATCATTTTGGAGCTAACCTAGCTAAAATGGATCATATTGAGCTAACCTAGGTAAACTTGGTCATTTTGGAGCTAACCTAGGTAAACTAGGTCATTTTGGAGCTAACCTAGCTAAAATGGATCAAATTGGAGCTAACCTAGGTAAACTTGATCAGTTTGGCGCTAACCTAGCTAAAATGGATCATATTGGAGCTAACCTAGGTAAACTTGATCATTTTGGAGCTAACCTAGCTAAAATGGATCATATTGGAGCTAACCTAGGTAAACTTGGTCATTTTGGAGCTAACATAGGTAAGCTAGGTCATTTTGGAGCTAACCTAGCTAAAATGGATCAAATTGGAGCTAACCTAGGTAAAGTTGGTCATTTTGGAGCCAACCTAGGTAAAATGGATCATATTGGAGCTAACCTAGGTTAAATGGGTCATTTTGGAGCTAAGTTAACTAACTATGCTATTTCTGAGGTAACTAAGCATAATTATGGCATTTTTTACACAAGTAAGCCAAGTGCATGTCATTATTGAAAAAATGAAGGAAACTAAGTATATTAGAGATAACTTAGCATAGTAGAGCTAACTTATGTCATTTCGGAGTAAACAAAGCTAAGTATATATAGATCATTCTGGAGATCTGACATACCTGACATAGTTCACTCCTCATTCTTCTTCTCCTTCTCCTTCCTCATCCTGATTCGCCAAGAGCGCCGAGGCGGTGGAGGCAGTGGGATTTGGTCTTCTACCACAATTGACATGGTCATGTCGCCTGACTGTGGGATCGTCGGCGCCACCACCATCGTGAGGTCATTGTCACGCACCACCACCATCGCAAGGCCATCTTTAGGCAGCACCATCGCTAGGTCATCCTCAGCCACCACCATCTCTTGCCCATCGTCAGCCACCACCATCGCTACGTCATCCTCGGCCACCACCATCTGTTGCCCATTGTCAACCTGCACCTCCTCATCCCCACTCTGCTCCTCTTCTTCCCTACTCCGTTCAGGATCATCCTCGCTGCTGCTTTTGCTGCAGCCAGAGTCGCTGCTGCTTTGGCAGTAGCCAGAGTCGCTGCTGCTGCTCCCATTGCCTGACCAAATGCAACAATGACCGTTAATAATCAATGTGAGACAATGCAAAATGTAGAGGAAGAAGAGGCAGAACGTATTGGCATCATCATCGTCCTGGTAGTGCATGCGACACATAGTCGTGTTGAACACCTTCACGATGAGCATGGCGTCACTGTCGTACCTGAAGAGATGGAAGTACCCGTGCCGCAGGTCGTAGGCACGGTAGAACTGCTCCCAGCCACGACACAGGTACATGTGGCCGTACCTGATCACCAACTCCACGTCCCAAAGCCTGCGAAGCCCGCTGCCGGCCTGCCGCAGCTTCACATTCTTTGGCCAATGGCCATCCAGCATCGTCATAAAAGTGTTAGGCAGCCTCTGCAGTTTGGGACAAGGAGTGATGTAGCAAACAACAGAGTTATCATAATGAGATGGGTGAAGGGGAGATCTCTCCTTTTATATACCTGCCTCTTGGAGGAAGTCCCAAGTATGATACTGAAGAACTCGAAAGCATCCAACTCGTACTCCGGTGTGCCAGAGCAGAGCCTGCGGTGATGGCCTCTCCCCATCTCTAATAGGCAGCAGAAAACACCAATTAGTATCTAGAAGCATAACTATAAACATAGAGCCAAGTTTCTAGACATGAAAGAAAACTGAGAAAAAAAAGCAATGCACTTGTGCTCAACAACATCAACAAGACTTAATTAATTTGGTAGGTTAGTTGGCAATGGCAATTGGCACCCTTCAAAACTAGGGATTTCTTTAGACGTGAAAGAAAACTGAAAATGTTGAAAAAAAGAGCATAGTAATCTAATAAATACGCTTCTTCTTCCTCCTCTTTAATTATATTCTTCTTTTTTTTCATCTTTCTTCTTTCTTCTTAACCAAAACTAAACCTGAAGTTCCTTGTGGTGTGATCACATTGGAATACTTGTGGCAACAATCATAGTTGCACCATATTTTAGGTGGCTCTAGGTGCCACACACCAAGGAAACAAACATACCTCAAATCAGAAACTAAGGGTAGTGACCTAAAATCAATTTACTTTGTATGCAAATCAGAACAAGTACCACATCACATTACCATAGGATCCTATTACAGAAAAGGTATGTAAATGCAAGCTATCATAATCAATTCTTGCACTGCAATATAAGGCTCTCTGCTCTAAACCTAAACTAAAGTAAACCTAAACCAAACCAAACCTAAAGTAAACCTAAACTAAACTTAAAATACAGAAAAAAACAAGAGGTCTCACCGGGTGGAGGAGGGGGCGTCGGAGGGGTGGGGCGGCGACGATGGTGGAGG
>NC_041383.1:754606-757670 GCF_002162155.2 Triticum dicoccoides | reverse complement strand
GGTCGGGCACAGGGCGGGCCGGGGCGGCGCAGCGTGACGACGGGGATGGCACGGGCCGAGGAAGGGGGTCACCGGGGCTGCTGGGGCGGCGCGGCGACAGGGGTGGCGCGGGGCGGCGGCGGCACGGGGGCGGGGTGGCGCGGGACGGCGGCGGCTCGAGCGCGGGCGGAGAGAGAGGGGACAGAGAGATGTGGGGCGCGGGCGGGCATTGATGGATTTTAGTTAGGGCACGGTTCTTTGTCGTCTCTAGCAAACGACAAAGATCCTAGCTAACGGACGTTAGTTTGGCCACTTTCTTTGCCGTCTGCTAGCGAACGGCAAAGAAAGTGTCCGCTAGGTGGTACTCAGTAGTGGGCCACCCTCATTCTTTGCTGTCCACTAGCAGACTGTAAAGATTCTATGTCGTTCGCGGCAAAGAGTTGGCTGACGGCAAACATGGTCTTTGCCGTCAGCTCTTTCTTTGCCGTCAGCTTCTATTAAACTGAGGGCAAAGACCTTCTAGCTGATGACAAAGATCCTGATTCCAGTAGTGATGCCAGTCAGCGCTGCTCTAGAGCCGACGTGACTCCACATTATTCATGCGAGTAACAAGCCGAGGTCACCCCCGCACCGCATCCAATGGGGCAAGACCATAAAGGAGGAGCTGCCATGATAGAGAAGGCGCACGACCGCCCCATCCTCTAACTCTGTTGCGGTGACGGCTCCTCGTCATCACTGACCATTATGTCGGCCGAGAAGAGGCCGGCCAAGAGGTGGTGCAGTATGAGCAGCAAATGTGGCACACTGCTCCATGTTCGCCAAGTCTGACGAGGAACCGGCCTAGGTCCACGAGGGCCCCGACTTCATGGAAGCCTAGGCCCATGACCGATCACTCACCACCGCGGAGATGGTCGCTCGGTGCCGCTGCTACCTCGACGGGGAGCTTGCCAAGATCGACATGGAGTGATCCCTCAATGACACATGCGCCATCACTAGCAGGGGCAAGGCCGCTGCTAGGGCACCGAAGTCGGGGTTGGCGCTGGTTGCGTCAACTCTCCACACGGCTCATAAGGAAGCAGAGCGGCTCTTCCACGGGTGATGACCCACAAGTATAGGGGATCTATCGTAGTCCTTTCGATAAGTAAGAGTGTCGAACCCAACGAGGAGCAGAAGGAAAAGATAAGCAGTTTTCAGCAAGGTATTTTCTGCAAGTACTGAAATGAGTGGTAACAGATAGTTTTGTGATAAGATAAATTGTAACGAGCAACAAGTAACAAAAGTAAATAAAGTGCAGCAAGGTGGACCAATCCTTTTTGTAGCAAAGGACAAGCCTGGACAAACTCTTATAATAGGAAAAACGCTCCCGAGGACACATGGGAATATCGTCAAGCTAGTTTTCATCACGCTCATATGATTCACGTTCGGTACTTTGATAATTTGATATGTGGGTGGACCGGTGCTTCGGTGTTGTTATTACTTGAACAAGCATCCCACTTATGACTAACCTCTATTGCAAGCATCCGCAACTACAACAAAAGTATTAAGGTAAACCTAACCATAGCATTAAACATATGGATCCAAATCAGCCCCTTACGAAGCAACGCATAAACTAGGGTTTAAGCTTCTGTCACTCTAGCAACCCATCATCTACTTACTACTTCCCAATGCCTTCCTATAGGCCCAAATAATGGTGAAGTGTTATGTAGTCTACGTTCACATAGCACCACTAGAGGTTAGACAACATACATCTTATCAAAATATCGAAAGAATACCAAATTCACATGACTACTAATAGCAAGACTTCTCCCTTGTCCTCAGGAACAAACGTAACTACTCACAAAGCACATTCATGTTCATAATCAGAGGGGTAATGATGTGCATAAAGGATCTGAACATATGATCTTCCACAAAATAAACCAACTAGCATCAACTACAAGGAGTAATCAACACTACTAGCAACCTACTTGCACCAATCCCGGACTTGGAGACAAGAATTGGATACAAGAGATGAACTAGGGTGTGGAGATGAGATGGTGCTGGTGAAGATGTTGATGGAGATTGCCCTCTCCCGAAGAGAGGAGCATTGGTGATGACGATGGTGATGATTTCCCCCTCCCAGAGGGAAGTGTCCCCGGCAGAACAGCCCTGCCGGAGCCCTAGATTGGTTCCGCCAAGGTTCTGCCTCGTGGCGGCGGAGTCTCGTCCCGAAAGGTTGCCTGATATTTTTTCTGATCGAAAGACTTCATATAGGAGAAGACGGGCGTCGGAGAGCCACCAGGGGGCCCACGAGGTAGGGGGCGCGCCCAGGGGGGCCCACCCTCGTGAGCAGGGTGTGGACCCCCTGGCCTTCATCTTTGGCGACGATTTTTCTTTATTTCTTTTAAGATATTCCGTGGAGTTTCAGGACTTTTGGAGTTGCGCAAAATAGGCCTCCAATATTTGCTCCTTTTCCAGCCCAGAATTCCAGCTGCCGGCATTCTCCCTCTTCATGTAAACCTTGTAAAGTAAGAAAGAATAGCCATAGATATTGTCACATAATGTGAAATAACAGCCCATAACGCAATAAATATCGATATAAAAGCATGATGCAAAATGGACGTATCAACTCCCCCAAGCTTAGACCTCGCTTGTCCTCAAGCGAAAAGCCGATAACAATAAATATGTTCTCATGTTTAGAGGTAGAGGCGTCGATAAAAATAAAATACGGACATGAAGGCATCATGATTATTTTCATAACAGCAACATATAAAGATTTTGTCATATGATTACTCATGTTCAAGTGATGATCAGTTCACAAAGCAAAAAGCATGAATCATAAACCTTATTGAGCACCAACAAATTATAACCTCAGTCATTGAAGCAATTGCAATTTATCATAACATCGGAAAGAGTCTATGTCAGAGCTTAAAAGCAAGTCCACATACTCAACTATCACTTAGTCCTTCATAATTGCTAACACTCACGCGATAATTGTGGTTACGGAGTTTTAATCGGACACAGAGAAAGATAGGGGCTTATAGTTTTGCCCCACAACCTTTTACCTGAAGGGTAATGTCAACAATAATAATTCATGCTCCCCCACATC
>NC_041383.1:738714-754344 GCF_002162155.2 Triticum dicoccoides | reverse complement strand
TATATATATATATATATATATATATATATATATATATATATATATATATATATATATATATCATGTTCTTTCCAACATGCCGAGCTTGCCAAAGGATAAAATGAAAAAGGAAAGGTGAAGATCACCATGACTATTGCATAAGGTAGAGGATAATAATAAAAGATAGGCCCTTCGTAGAGGGAAGCAGAGGTTGTCATGCACGTTTAGGGTTGATGCACAAAATCTTAATGCAAAGGAACGTCACTTTATATTGCCCCTTGTATGTGAACCTTTATTATGCAGTCCATCGCTTTTATTGTGTCCACAACAAGTTCATACAAAGCTTATTTCTCTGCACTAATAAGTCATGCATATTTAGAGAGCAATTTTTATTTCTTGCACCGGTGACAACTACTTGAAGGATCTTACTCAATCCATAGGTAGATATGGTGGACTCTCATGGCAAAACTGGTTTAAGGGTATTTGGAAGCACAAGTAGTATTTCTACTTGGTGCTGAGAATTTGGCTAGCATGAGGGGGAAAGGCAAGCTCAACACGTTAGAGGATCCATGACAACATACTTTATCTCAGATGTAAGAAAGCATAACTCATTATGTTGTCTTCCTTGTCCAACATCAACTCTTTAGCATGTCATATTTTAATGAGTGCTCCCAATCATAAAAGATGTCAATGATAATATATCTATATGTGAAACCTCTCCTTCCTTATTACTTCCTATTAATTGCAACGATGACCAAAGCTATATTTGCCAATTCCCAACAACTTTTAATCATCATACTCTTTCTATGTGAAGTCATTACTTTCACTAAGATCAATATGAACTCTTTGATTCTTCTTATTCTTTTTCTTCTAATCACCCAAGATCATGGCAAAATACTCAAGCCCTTGACTCAACACTAATCTTTATTATATAGCTCACGGACTCGATTACAAAGAAGGATCATAAAGCAAAACTCAAAACTAGATCATGACATGACTTTATTCTACTAAATCAAGATACTACTAAATAGATCAAACTAAGAAAAACGGTAAAGATAGGAGTTGTGATGGTGATACGATACCAGGGCACCTCCCCCAAGCTTGGCAGTTGCCAAGGGGAGTGCCCATACCCATGTGATTATGTCTCCTTCTTTGTTGTTGGTGGTGGAGGTGTTGTTGATGATGCGAGCTTGTCGTCCACCTTCCATGGCATAGGATCACCATCATAGAAGGATGATCGAGTCTCTGGAATCCTCAAATATGCAGCCAAACTCATCCTTTTGAATCTATATTCATACTCACAGTTTTGGTTTTGCAGATCATAGATTTGGGCTTGGAGGTGCTCGATCTTCTCATGTAGCTTGAAGATGGCCTCCTCGGTCTTCTTGGCATTCGGATCGTAGTTGTTGGTGAACTCCGCGAGCATCTTGTGGGTAGCGTTGATTCCACGCTCCACCATCCCCTGGCACTTGAAAACTTGTTGCTCCATTGCTTCGAGCCTCGACTCCACGCTTTCGATTCCCTTTGGTCCCTCAACATCGCGGATGTGCAGCAACCCATCATGCATCTCAATGGTTTGAGGGTGTCGCAGCACCTCCGCGAGGTAAGGGTTGATCACCTTCTCAAAGAACTTGTCCTTGGAAGCACTTGGGGTCGTCATGATGATCTAGACCTGTTAGAAAAATAGCTCGAAACAAGAACAGGGGAGATTTGCGTGATACGAGGGTCAAAACCTTCGGGAGTATATATAATGAATTTTTACCGACCAAAATACGTATCGTGCAAGGAAACGGAGTCCGGAGGGCACACAAGGTGCTCACGAGGTAGGGGGGCGCGCCCAGGGGGTAGGGCGCGCCCTCCACCCTCGTGGAGGCCTCGTGTCCTCCCTGGACTGCTACTTAATTTTTTATTTTTCTAAATATTCCAAAACGGAGAAATATTGCCATAAAAATTTTTTGGAGTCGGTTTACTTACAGTACCACATACCTATTCCTTTTTGGAGTCTGGAACATTCTGGAAAGTGTCCTTTATGTATTCCTCCAGGGTTACGGTTTCAATAATATTAGTTTCAACATTTATGGGATTACCTGAAATATAGTGTTTAATCCTTTGACCGTTTACCACCTTCGGATTTGTGTCTGCGAAGTTGTTGATTTTTATGGCACCAGAACGATAGACCTCCTCGATAACGTAGGGACCTTCCCATTTAGAGAGAAGTTTTCCTGCAAAAAATCTTAAACGAGAGTTGTATAGCAATACATAATCACCTACATTAAACTCACGCTTTTGTATCCTTTTGTCATGCCATCTTTTAACTTTTTCTTTAAAAAACTTGGCATTTTCATAAGCTTGGGTTCTCCATTCATCAAGTGAGCTAATATCAAATAACCTTTTATCACCGGCAAGTTTGAAATCATAATTGAGCTCTTTGATAGCCCATTACGCCTTATGTTCTAGTTCGAGAGGTAAGTGACAAGATTTTCCATAAACCATTTTATACGGAGACATACCCATAGGATTTTTATATGCAGTTCTATAGGCCCATAATGCATCATCCAGTATCTTGGACCAATTCTTTCTAGACCTATTAACAGTCTTTTGCAAGATTAATTTGAGCTCTCTATTGCTCAATTCTACCTGACCACTAGACTGCGGATGATATGAAGATGCAATTCTATGATTAACGTCGTATTTAGCAAGCATCTTACGGAAAGCACCATGAATAAAGTGTGAACCACCATCAGTCATTAAATACCTAGGGACTCCAAACCTCGGAAAAATAACTTCCTTAAGCATTTTAATAGAAGTGTTATGATCAGCACTACTAGTTGGAATAGCTTCTACCCACTTAGTAACGTAATCAACAGCAACTAAAATATAAGTATATCCATTAGAGGCAGGAAAAGGTCCCATATACTCAAAGCCCCAAACATCAAATGGTTTAATAAAAAGTGTATAAGTCATAGGCATTTCTTGACGTGTACTAATATTACCAATTCTTTGACATTCATCGCAAGACATAACAAACTTACAGGCATCCTTGAAGAGAGTAGGCCAATAAAAACCGGATTGCAATACCTTATGTGCAGTTCTATCTCCAGCGTGGTGTCCTCCATAAGCTTCGGAGTGACACTTGTGTAGGATCTGTTCCTGTTCATGCTCAGGTACACAACGTCTAATAACACCATCTACTCCTTCTTTATAAAGATGTGGGTCATCCCAAAAGTAATGTCGCAAGTCATAGAAAAACTTTTTCTTTTGTTGGTATGTGAAGCTAGGTGGTATAAATTTAGCAACAATATAATTAGCATAATCAGCATACCATGGAGTGCTACGAGAAGTGCTTATGACATTTAATTGCTCATCAGGAAAGTTATCATCAATAGGTAGTGGGTCATCAAGAACATTCTCTAACCTAGACAAGTTGTCTGCAACGGGGTTCTCAGCTCCTTTTCTATCAACAATATGTAAATCAAATTCTTGCAGTAGGAGAACCCATCTAATGAGTCTAGGTTTTGCATCTTTCTTTTCCATAAGATATTTAATAGCAGCATGATCAGTGTGAATAGTAACTTTGGAAGCAATAATATAAGGTCTAAACTTATCACAAGCAAACACAACTGCTAAATGTTCCGTTTCGGTAGTAGCATAATTTTTTTGGGCACTGTCTAGAGTCTTACTAGCATAATGGATAACATTTAATTTCTTATCAACTCTTTGCCCTAGAACAGCACCTACAGTATAATCACTAGCATCACACATAATTTCAAAGGGTAAATTCCAATCAGGTGGCTGAACAACAGGTGCAGAGACTAATGCTTTCTTAAGTATTTCAAATGCTTCTACACAATCATCATAAAAGACAAATGGTACATCTTTTTGTAATAAATTAGTTAGAGGCCAAGAAATTTTTGAGAAGTCCTTAATGAACCTCCTATGGAATCCGGCGGGACCAAGGAAACTTCTTATACCTTTGATGTCCTTGGGACATGGCATCTTTTCAATAGTATCAACCTTGGCTTTATCAACTTCAATACCTCTTTCAGAAACTCTGTGCCCCAAGACAATACCTTCATTAACCATAAAGTGGCACTTTTCCCAATTCAAGACAAGATTAGTTTCTTCACATCTCTACAAGACTCGAGCAAGATTGCTCAAGCAATCATCAAAAGAGGAACCATAGACGGAAAAGTCGTCCATGAAAACCTCACAAATCTTTTCACAAAAGTCAAAGAATATAGCCATCATGCATCTTTGAAAGGTAGCAGGTGCATTAAATAAACCGAAAGGCATACGTTTATAAGCAAAAGTACGAAAAGGGCATGTAAAAGTAGTCTATGATTGATCTTTAGCCGACACAGGTATTTGAGAGAAACCAGGATAACCATCTAGAAAGCAATAATGTGTATGTTTGCATAATCTTTCTAGCATTTGATCAATAAAAGGTAAGGGGTAATGATCTTTCTTAGTGGCCTTATTTAATTTGCGGAAATCAATTACCATCCAATAACCTGTGATGATTCTTTGCGGAATCAATTCATCTTTATCAATAGGGACAACAGTAATACCTCCCTTCTTAGGGACACAATGGACAGGACTTACCCACTGACTATCAGCAACGGGATATATTATACCTGCCTCCAGAAGCTTGAGTATTTCCTTTCTTACCACTTCTTTCATTTTAGGATTCAAACGTCGTTGAGGATCACAAACTGGTTTGGCATCAGCTTCCAAATTTATTTTATGTTGACATAGAGTGGGACTGATGCCCTTAAGATCATCCAGAGTATATCCAATAGCAGCACAGTGCTTCTTCAGAGTTTTCAATAATCTTTCTTCCTCATGCTCTGAAAGGTTAGCGCTAATAATGACATGATATATTTTATTTTCATCAAGATAAGCATATTTAAGATTATCAGACAACGGTTTAAGCTCAAACACGGGATCACCCTTGGGTGGAGGAGGATCCCCTAGGATTTCAACAGGCAAATTGTGTTGCAGAATAGATTCCTGTTTAAAGAATACTTCATCTATTTCCCTTCTTTCATTCATGAACATATCATTTTCATGGTCTAGCAAATATTGTTCTAAAGGATCACTAGGAGGTACGGCAATAGAAGCAAGACCAATAATTTCGTCCTTACTAGGAAATTCTTCCTCACGATGTTGTTTACTAAATTTAGAGAAATTAAACTCATGAACCATATCATCCAAGCCAACAGTAACAACATTCTTTTTGCAGTCTATCGTAGCATTAACAGTATTCAAGAAGGGTCTACCAAATATAATGGGACAAAAGCTATCTTGTGGAGAACAAAGAACAAGAAAATCAGCGGGATATTTGGTTTTCCCACACAAGACTTCAACATCTCTAACAATTCCCATTGCAGATATAGTATCTCTATTGGCAAGTTTAATTGTAACATCAATATCTTCCAACAGAGCAGGTGCAATATCATGCATAATTTCTTTGTATAAGTCAATGGGTATAACACTAGAACTAGCACCCATATCACACAAGCCATGATAACAATGATCTCCTATTTTAACAAAAATAACAGGCACGCCTACCACAGGTCTATGTTTATCTCTATCACAAGGTTTAGCAATTCTAGCAGTTTCACCCTGGAATTGAATAACATGCCCATCAATATTATCAGACAACAGATCTTTAACATAGCAATATTGGGTTCTACTTTGACTTGCTCAGGAGGGGTATAAGTTCTAATATTGCTTTTACGAACAACAGTTGAAGCTTTAGCATGATCCTTCATTCTAACAGGGAAAAGTGGTTTCTCAACATAAGAAGTGGGAACAATAGGATCATTATACGTGACAGTCTTTTCTTCAACTTTAATAGGTGCAGCTACTTTTACTTCTATGGGAGGATGATATTTAAACCACTTCTCCTTGGGGAGATCAACATAAGTAGCAAAAGATTCATAGAAAGAAGCTACTATCTCAGAGTCAAGTCCATATTTAGTGCTAAACTTACGGAAAATATCGGTATCCATAAAAGATTTAACACAATCAAACTTAGGTGTCATATCTGACTCCTTACCTTTGTTGAGGTCCCAATCTTCAGAGTTGCGTTTAATTCTATCCAATAAATTCCATCTAAATTCAATAATCTTCATCATAAAAGAGCCAACACAAGAAGTATCGAGCATGGTGCGATTGTTTTCAGAAAGCCGAGCATAAAAACTTTGCATAATCACTTCTCTTGCGAGCTCATGGTTGGGGCATGAATATAACATTGATTTAAGCCTCCCCCAAGCTTGAGCGATGCTTTCTCCTTCACGAGGCCAAAAATTATATATATAATTGTGATCACGATGAACAAGATGCATACGGTAATACTTTTGATGAAATTCCAGTTTCAGTCTTTTATAGTTCCATGATCTCATATCATCACATAGCCTGTACCATGTCAATGCGTCTCCCTTCAAAGATAAAGGGAAGGCCTTCTTCTTAACAACATCATCGGGTATACCTGCAAGCTTAAATAGTCCACAAAACGTCATCCACATAGCGTAGATGTTCATCAGGATGCTTTGTTCCATCGCCTGTAAAAGTGTTAGCTAGCAGTTTTTCCATCAAACCCGAAGGAATCTCAAAAGGAGTTTCATTTTCAATAGGTTCAGTAGGTTGAGTAGGTTGAGGAGCAACTCTTTGCTCTACTGTATGGGGTGAAATACCCCGAACAAGCCCCTCAGACAATTACTTTCCATAGTAACAAGTGACAGAAAATTTCAGCACACTATATACATTTTTCCTTACCAAATTCCACCTACCAAAGGCGCTTCACTCCCCGGCAATGGCGCCAAAAAAGAGTCTTGATAACCCACAAGTATAGGGGATCTATCGTAGTCCTTTCGATAAGTAAGAGTGTCGAACCCAACGAGGAGCAGAAGGAAATGATAAGCAGTTTTCAGCAAGGTATTTTCTGCAAGTACTGAAATGAGTGGTAACAGATAGTTTTGTGATAAGATAAATTGTAACGAGCAACAAGTGAAGAAAGTAAATAAAGTGCAGCAAGGTGGCCCAATCCTTTTTGTAGCAAAGGACAAGCCTGGACAAACTCTTATAATAGGAAAAACGCTCCCGAGGACACATGGGATTATCGTCAAGCTAATTTTCATCACGCTCATATGATTCGCGTTTGGTACTTTGATAATTTGATATGTGGGTTGACCGGTGCTTGGGTGCTGTTCTTACTTGAACAAGCATCCCACTTATAATTAACCTCTATTGCAAGCATCCTCAACTACAACAAAAGTATTAAGGTAAACCTAACCATAGCATTAAACATATGGATCCAAATCAGCCCCTTACGAAGCAACGCATAAACTAGGGTTTAAGCTTCTGCCACTCAAGTAACCCATCATCTACTTACTACTTCCCAATGCCTTCCTCTAGGCCCAAATAATGGTGAAGTGTTATGTAGTTGACGTTCACATAACACCACTAGAGGTTAGACAACATACATCTTATAAAAATATCGAACGAATACCAAATTCACATGACTACTAATAGCAAGACTTCTCCCTTGTCCTCAGGAACAAACGTAACTACTCACAAAGCATATTCATGTTCATAATCAGAGGGGTAATGATGTGCATAAAGGATCTGAACATATGATCTTCCACCAAATAAACCAACTAGCATCAACTACAAGGAGTAATCAACACTACTAGCAACCTACTAGCACCAATCCCGGACTTGGAGACAAGAATTGGATACAAGAGATGAACTAGGGTTTGGAGATGAGATGGTGCTGGTGAAGATGTTGATGGAGATTGCCCTCTCCCGATGAGAGGAGCGTTGGTGATGATGATGGTGATGATTTCTCCCTCCCGGAGGGAAGTGTCCCAGGCAGAATAGCTCTGCCGGAGCCCTAGATTGGTTCCGTCAAGGTTCCGCCTCGTGGCGAAGGAGTCTCGTCCCGAAAGGTTGCCTGATATTTTTTTCTCATCGAAAGACTTCATATAGGAGAAGAAGGGCGTCGGAGAGCCACGAGGGGGCCCACGAGGTAGGGGGGCGCGCCCAGGGAGGCGCCCCCACCCTCGTGAGCAGGGTGTGGGCCCCCTGGCCTTCATCTTTGGCGACGATTTTTCTTTATTTCTTTTAAGATATTCCGTGGAGTTTTAGGACTTTTGGAGTTGCGCAGAATAGGCCTCCAATATTTGCTCCTTTTCCAACCCAGAATTCCAGCTGCCAGCATTCTCCCTCTTCATGTAAACCTTGTAAAGTAAGAGAGAATAGCCATATATATTGTGACATAACGTGAAATAACAGCCCATAATGCAATAAATATCGATATAAAAGCATCATGCAAAATGGACGTATCAACGAGCGCCAGGTGCCGGCTGGGTAGGGCTACGCGCCCCAGTCCCCTTCCGCTGCTGGAAAAGGACTACTATGACTCGGACTCTGACGACGGACATACTGTTCTGCCAGGATGGCCATGCATACAAGGTCACCGTCCTCTATGAGCTAGTGTTGGGTTTTTGTTTTAGGTTTTGGGACGGACGAAATATCTTCTATTTTATGTTAATTATGTCCGAACTTAAGTGAATTTTGTCTTAGCTGCATGTATATCACCCGGTTTGCCCGCTTTGAAATGTATGCGGACATGGTTGGATAGCTGGCTCACAGATAAATACAGTATCTATTTTAGCGGTCAGCGTTGGAGATGCCCTAAACCCCTTTCCAAGATGGGAGATGTCATTTTTGGCTGCATTTTTCTTCCGTGAACTATAGAAATCATAACGGGGAATGGAACCTGACATTATCCTCGATTCCATAGAGCCGTTAATAACACAACTTATGAGGGATATGTGATGTAGGGAGAGTAGTAGTGCATCACTATTGACGGAGGAAGAGATGTAGTGAGTTATAGAAATCATACTTGTGAGTGCACCTATAGCAGATGCATAAATGAGATTTTCACTAAAGACATTCAGGTATTCTAAAGAGCGACATGATCACAACAATTAAAGAATAATTTGCTAATGTTGTCAATGTTGTAGGGCATCAATGAAACTATCATTGTGCTTATGTAACATAGTGTACAGAATGTGACTTCACCTTAATGATTAAATCTCCCCCACTCAAAGCACCATTAATCCTAGGGACAATAATTACGACGACGCCCTCATAGCTTTTGAATGCATTGATACTATCTAGAAGAGTTCAGATGCAAAAGGAAAATTATGTACCCGTCAAGTGTTATGACAGAGTCGATTGGGCGTATCCTAAAGGGGATATGGAAAAGTTGGGTTTTACGTATAAATGGACGAAATGGACCACGGAATGTGTTAAGTCTGTCAAATACTTTGTCTGCTACAATGAAACCTGCTCGAGAGTTTTTCACTGACGTGTGGTTTGAGACAGGGAG
This sequence comes from Triticum dicoccoides, assembly GCF_002162155.2. Taxonomy (NCBI): domain Eukaryota; kingdom Viridiplantae; phylum Streptophyta; class Magnoliopsida; order Poales; family Poaceae; genus Triticum; species Triticum dicoccoides. Next base: position 744,965 of record NC_041383.1, on the reverse strand, counting down.
ACCCCTCTCTCCATACCTTTTTCTTTTTGTTGTTGATGCACACTCATGATTGGTAGAGAGAAGAGTTGAATCAAGTGAATTACTAGAGCTAAGAATTTGTCGCCAAAGCTGGGAATTTCTCATCTCGTGTTTGCAGACAATAGCTTACTGGTTTTTAAAGTTAGCCCAGATCAAGCCAATATTGTTAAGCAAGTACTGGACTATTATAATTGAACTACTGGTCAGCTGCTTAGTCCATCAAAATTCTCACTACTTGAAAATAAGTGCTCACCATAGGAGTGCCAAGAAGTGACATCTCTCTAAACACCGTGATAATTTGTTTCGGTGAGAAATATGTTGTCTGCCGGTCCCAGAAGGAGGTATGATAAAAGGTATACTTCAGCCAATCAAGGACAAGGGAAAAGATCGAATGACTCTCTTTAAATTAGTGACGCATACTATTGCCACCTATGCAATGAGTATGTTCAAATTCTCGCCAAGCGTGTGCAAGGAGATGCTCACTTGATAAGAGATTTTTGGTAAGCGATGAAACTTACCGACGATGCACACATTGGTCAAGTTGGGAGAAATAAGACGGCATGAGGGCCAAAGAGGTATGAGATTCAAGGACCTAAAAGTGCTTAACCAAACCCCCTCTAAAGGCAATTTTGGTGACTCTTAGCTAGAGTGCCTTGAGATTCTATGTGCGAGGGCACTAAAAGCTAAATACTATCCCATGACAGATTCTCTAGGCATGGCGTTTATTTGTAATGCATCTCTGGGATGGCAAGGATCATGCATGAAACTGATTGTAACTCGGTGGCAATGGCGTTACCCTTCTTACATGGATACCTCGGCAGTAAGAGCAGTGGTGAATTCCTATTTCTTTCTCATGATTGATACATAAATATCTCGAGTAATATGTTCATGTACACAAGAAAAAGTACTTTTTCCCATGTCCTGATACAATTTATTTCAAAAAAAGCAATTGCAAAAGAATTAACCAGCTTATTTTGCATGTGCCTTTTCTCTTTTGAGGAACTAGTGCCTTTATTGTTGTGTGGTCGGAAAAAAATTGGCTAGGCATGAGCCCCACGTTCCCCTTTGACCACAAGGAAGTTTGACAATCACGCACACACAACTTACATGGATGGGTAACACAGACACGTTAGAACAAAAGTACAGCCAGAGTTTCTAGTTTTAGTGAACTAGAAATGATTTGCCACGTGTTGTTGCGGAAATTATTTACAACGATTTTAGTGAGATTGGTTATATGAAAGCTTCATGAGGTGGGACTAACTTGTGTCTGTGCATGCTGTTTCGATAGCATCCAAAAAATGATGCTGGCATTTAAAAGGTTTCAAAACATGTGTTTCTTGACATCACAAAAATTATAAAATAATTAAAACAGTTCTTTGGACCATTAATAAATATACGTGACATTGTACGTGACAAAAAAAATAGTAAGCAAAAACTGTTGTTAAAACAAACGCATTTGGAGGCAACCTGCAACAAATTTGTCACATAGGTGCTTTCCCTATAGCAAGCCAGTCAGTTGGCCAATTAAGAACACCTTTTCAAATTCATGAACGTGTATTAGTATTCGACAATATTTGAAATCCATGATCATTTTATGAATATCCGAGTATTTTATAAATTAGTGAACATTTTAAAAATCACAAATTCTACTAAAATTCTGTAAACAACTTTTAGAATTCTGAATTTATATTTCTTATAAGTCGGTAAAATAAATGCTAGCAGCCCGTCTTTAGGGATAACCATAAAAAAATGCGAAAAAGGTTGTGAAAGTAGAAACCGCATTTGGAGGGAGCCTGCATGAAACGAGAATATGGGCTAGCCCGTGGAAGAACATTTTGTGCATTTGCTCGACTAAGACGCAACGATCGTCAGAAAAAAATTATAATAAGACTGTAAGGGAGGCCCCTACAGTATAATAGGTGCAACAAACCCAAGTTGCAAGATCATGCCATGAACTTGGGTGGGTGGGAAGGCATCAACCCCTTCATAGTGTCCCAATCATTGCGGCCCATTAAGAACACTTCTGCAAATTCGTGAATGCATTTTATATTCAACAAGATTTTGAAGTGTGCGATTTTTTTAAAGAAGTTATGAATAATTCTTCCAACTAGTAAACATTTTTATAAAGTAAAATTAAAATTAATTTTCAAAATAATGAAAATTTTAGAAAAATCATATTAATTTTTACATTGTGCAGCATTTTTTGAAATTACCAATTGATACTTTGGGAATCTGTTTTTAGGAAAACATTTTTAACACGTTTTTAGGGAAAACTTAAATGAAAGAAACTGAGTAAAAAAGGACTGTGAAACAAAACTGTATTTGCAATGAGCATGCATGAACTGCCAATATGGGCCAGTCCACAGAAGAACGTTGTGTGCATTTGACCTACTACTTGACGCATAGATCGTCACATAGATGATTTTTCTATAGCGCCAATATACTTTTTAAAGTGTTAAGATTTTTGTCTATATGGTCATGTATTTTTAAAAGTGATCCCAGATTTTTTTTGAAGTGTTGATGTATTTTTTTCGAAATTTTTGGTATAATTTTAGTAACTGTTCATACATTAAAAAAACATTCATGTAAGTTTAGAAATTGTTTCGGTATTTTAAAAAAATTGTGTAACTAAAAAAGCTTTGCATTTTAAAAATACAACACAAAAGGCGGAAATTTAAAAATAAGATAGAAAAAGGGGGGCATATATATATATATATATTTATATATATATATATATATATATATGAGAGAGAGAGATAGAGAGAGAGAGAGAGAGAGAAAAGTAAATGCCAAAACATTGAAGTAATGATGAATGGACAGGAAGTGTGCATGTTGCTTTCGTTTAGAGTAGAGGATCAGGATGAGGCCGACGTTTCATTATCAAGGCCATCAATCGGCGAGGAATATGCAACCAACAGATTACAAAGGAATAAAAAACCGAAATGAAGCGGTCAAACGAGGTGCCTAGGTGATAACTCGACAAATGGATCATGCTCCATAGCAATGACTGGCTATGTAATCTCTTATTAATTAACAACCCATCATAATCCCCATTTTTTTTACAAATTGGTCAAAGGAGAGAAAATTTTTATTGCTAGTTGTGGGGCCTAGGGGATAGTATGTTGCTGCCTCTTAGAAGTAGCTGCTGCTTTAATGCCATTGGAAGTGAAGTCCAGCTTGCTGGGAGTGTGAAGCTTTGAACGTGCATCTGGCGACCGGTGCTATTTCAAAACCATATATATGTTGAACTTATTACCGAATCTAACTTGCAACACATTTGCAAATGGTACAATTTATATTCTACAAGGTTCCGTAAATATGCAAACCTGATAAAACACTAGAAATTACTATAAAGATATTAGTTCGACATTATGCTTTAGACACTTATAACATCAATATATGCACTAACCATAGGTGAATATATGCACATTCAGACAAATATGTATATGTGCACTATTGCCACAAAAATAATTTTAAGATAACTTATGATACATCAGTTAATTTATATTTAGCATAAACAAAGTGATTAGTGATATGCAGTACAATTGATAACAAAAAACATAGCTTAACCACACCAATTAAATTATGTGGTTAAATATACCAACTAAATAATAAAAAATATACTCCTTATACTATAGTATGATAAAAATAAAAAATATAAAAACAAATTTTGGGTATAAAGCTATTTATTTATTTCATCCACCAGTACTAGCACATCGCGGTCGTGAATCTAACGCGTCAACTCCATGCCGGCACCAAGGAGTAGGGGGGAGGAGGGAGGAGGAGACCTGCATTACCTAGGTCGAAGCGGCAGCGTGGGCGGGCCGGGGCGGCGACGAGTGGCATGGGTAGATTGGGATGGAGAGGCAACGTGTCCAGGCCGGCCAGTGCGGCGATCTCCTCCTCATCCTCCTGTTGCTACTCCTCCTGTTCGAGCAAATCGACCATGTGGCCGCCAGGTTAGCCGCCCGTGCGACGAGGTGAGATGGGCACCAGGAAGGAGCAGGAGTGGAGAGGAGACGAGATGCTCAGGCTGATGCGGCAGCAGCTGCAGCAGGTCGACCTCGTCGTGGTTGTCGCCATGACCTTCGCCGAGGGGCTGGTTCTACTGGGGCGCGAGGGCGAGCGGGCCAACCTGTAAATCTAGAGTACAATCTAGCACATAAAGACGCGCGGTAGGATCTCCACGACCACGACCATCACCTGAATTGAACGAGGAGGAAGGGAGGAGAAGAGAAGAGAACGTACCTGCGGCTGCGGGTGCCCGGCGCCCTCGTGCTGCCCCTCCACATTCAGGAACACGCAATGGAGCGGGCCCTACTCGCCCCCCATGGCAACCTCAACATCGTGGTGCTGGTCGCTGTCGACCTCGTCGTCCAACTGCCCTCCCTCCTCGTCCTCCACAGCAGGGTCATGCTCGCCCATCGCGGCGGTGGCGGCGGCGTGGTGCACCATATCGTGTTGCAAATCCAGAGATTAATCAGCCAGTCTACATCGGCGCGGGCGCAACCAACCATCCTTCCAACCATCTAGCGCGGGCGCGGCAGTAGAGCACTCAATAGAGGCAGCAGCATCACCACCGCCATGACTTGAACGAGGAGGAAGGAAGGAGAAGAGGGGTACCTCCTGCAGCTACAGTTGTGCGTGCTGCCCCTCCGCCTCCGGGAGCACACCCTCGATCGTGGGCGGCAAGGAAGCAACGGGTCCTACACGGCGCCCTCGTGCTGCCCCCACCTCCGGGAGCACAACTTGGATCGCGGGCGGCGGCGGAAGCAGTGGGTTATCCACGACGCCCTCGTGCTGCCCCTCCGCCTCTAGGAGCACGCACTGCGCGACCTCCTCGCCGGTGGGAGCACCATGCATCGCCTCCTCTCTCTCCCTCTCTCTCTCTCTCTTGGCACGCAACGTCCACGGTATTTATATCACTCCTTGCCACCTACACGCTGGCCGCCTGCACTATGGTAAAAGCGAGGGGATGGTGGTGGTAAAAATAAGGAAGGGAGACGTGGCAAGCTGGGTTCGCACGCACGTGAGTTGAGCTGCTCGCTCACGCTCCCTCACCTGCATTTCTTCTTGCGGCGCACGACGGTTTTACCATCCAAACAACCAAAAAGAGTTGAGTGTCTACAACCAGAGACCCCATACCCGCCCGAAACGTTTCAACGGACGCACTTCCCTGACAGTCTAGAAAAATGCCACCTAAAACCGGCCTGGCAAATCCAATCCAAATAACGGGGCTGGACGACACCTCTCATATCCATATGGGTACTCTTGGGCGCGTCAGGAATCCATTGTGTCCGCTGAAATGACGCTTGGATCCGTCATCATCATAGGCTTGAGGTGTGTGACGATGGCCTCGCAGGACGCGGCGACCACCACTTGGCGCCGAATTCTTACGATGTTGGGCCCCTAGTCAGAGGTCAAAGGCAGCATGCTTCACGGCCCTTCTGCTACAAAGACGAGGCATTGAGTGGCGGACGTGAGGCATGCCCTCTGTGCGAGGAAGAGGAAGAGGAAGGCCGCAGCAGACCTCGCGACACAGGTCGTAGAGGAGGGGTCGCACACCTCCTTCGACAAGTCCCGCCCGTCCACGTCTATCATCGACCTCACCTCAACCGGCAACGTCCAGGCCATGGAATCCAACAAGGAAAAATATGGCATGGGAGACGCTGGCGCCTAGTGTTTCATGTGGGCTAGTATGTGTCTCATGTTCTACTCTACCTCGCTGACGACTAGACCTTCCATACAATTACACACTAAGGGAACAAGAAGGATGGGCACCAAAAGATTTAAACTCGGTTTTACATTGTGTGTAATTGTATAGATTTTATGATTTGCAATGAGGTATCAGGTTGTGGCATTGAACATTTGAGTATTGAGTGGTCACCAAGTGCAGACGCGTCCAAACGGGTCCGCGAACGTTTGTGAGCTAGATTTAGCTTGGTCCGGTTGTAGATGCTGTAAGAAGATGATTTCCAATTTTTCCTTTTTATTGTTCTAAATGTTATCTTGGTTTTATTTTTTTATTTTTCCCCATGGTTTTAATTTGCCATTTTTATCTTTTTTAAATTGTTCACGACTTTTGCAAATTTTCATAAATGCTCACAGATTTGTTCATAGATGTTTTAAAATTATTCAAGCTTCGTTAACAAAGGGATAGGAGATTCATTTGACCCTTTGTGACCCACCCATTTACCATGTCATCCGTAGTGGCTAGGAAACTAGTTTCACTA
>NC_041383.1:665338-738299 GCF_002162155.2 Triticum dicoccoides | reverse complement strand
TACAAAGATGTTTCACTGTTTTTTTTAATAATCGTGCTTTTATTCTAACAGGGTCTCCTATATTTTGTTGAGAAATTTGTTCCTTTTATATATTGCCCAACACTTGCTCGGAATAATTATCTAAAACACATACTTGCCTAATTTGACCTTGTATCCGGGCACGTCAGCAGACAACAGCGGCTAACCCCCTCTTTTTCCCGCATAACCATGACCGCACAAATCTTCGCGTAAATCAAATGGTGTAGAGTTAAATGTGACTTAGTTAAATGTCATCCATATGAGAGCAATTCACACTATGAATATTCTTCACACTTAGTTAAATGTGACTTAGTTAAATGTAACTTCACCTCCACTCCTCCTAGCCGATGTGGCTAGCTCTTTTCCGCCAACCATGATCATAACACCTATGACACCTTCAGTTATCTTCGCTCGTTAATGGAGATAAACCTTTCATTGGTGATTAATTATTGGTAAGCTCTAGGGGCTTCAAGCATCTCATCGATGGACCTTACATTATGTAGATGAAAGGCATATGCCCGGTTGTATAGATAGAGCCAACATGCTAAGGTCACCAGTACACAGTACCACAAACCAAACTGATAAAGTTCAATAGCTGCCCATGCAGCAGAATGTATGAAGCCTAGGAACGCAGAACGACTACCTACGAACATGGAGAAGGAATCAATACGGGGCAATGAAGGGGACCTACCCAACAGGAGCTTGATCACACAGCGAGAGAGATAGGGCGTGTTTGGTTCCAGTTTGCAACAGTAGCTACATTGCATGTCCATCTCCAGGCAGCCTGGTTCTTCATATGCAGCCTCATATGCAGCAGATGAAATCAGTTTGGTTGCCTGCATCGCATGAAGGGGCACTTACCCCGTTGCTGTTTGGTTGCCGTTTTTGTGCTTAGGGTGTGAGCATATGCTAACTTCAGCTGTTTGAATGCTCATCCCATTCAAATGTGGTGGCCTTACCACCACATGATTAGCACAACAGCAAGCACATTTGAGATCAAGCAAAGCAAACAACCAAATAAGATCAAACAAAGCAAGCAAAGGAAATGACAGCAAACTACTTACATTAATAGCAGGGGCATCCTCCTTCCCTGCTCCATGCCAGGATGCTGCTCCTGGCCAAAATATTAACAAGTTCCCAGCACAAGTACCAAAATTCTAGCCACAAACCATAAATATTCAACACTAACACCATAAAAGATACTTCATTGCATGCTCAATGTCACCAACGCAATTGTGCCTGCTGCAATGAAACCTGCACATGACTGAGGAGTCGTGGTTGTAGATTTGGACCTTGAGGCCGAGTCCTGAGATGCGCACAACGACGAGGTCGCGCGGACGATCCGATGGTGGCGGCAGAAGTAGTTCCAGCCCCGTCCAAGCACCATGTGCCCCTCGAAGTTCTGGACCTGCACCCAGAACACGCACTGCTTTGTTCGCCGACAGCCTGACCACGCACGGGAGCCGCTTGATGACCAACCAGGTGTTCATCACCTCCACGAACTTGTGAGGGACGACAAGCATGGCGAGGTCCTCATTGTCCTTAATCTGCTGGTAGAAGTGCAATAGCTCCCGGACCCCTCCTCGTGGCCCTGCCTCGGAGATTGTCCCCATGAACGAGGCAGGCTCATGAAAGCGATCCTCCCAGGCAAGTCCACCGTCCTGAGCCACCTGTTCGTGGGGTTGAAATCTTCGACCCCTCAACTCCGACCACCACCTGAGCTCCTCCACCCGCCACATCCCAGTCACTCTTCAATCTTGTCAGGTAAGATGACAAGTATTAGTGCATAAACTCTTTGCCAAATGCCACTTATCAAATGCCACCTATTAGTTGCACTAGCACTACAACAAATGGCACTGATCAGAGCCATTTGCCCAAAAGAATGGACACTCACAATGCCAAATTAATATTATTAAATTCATTATGAAATATAGTTTCATAGTGTATATATACTTTCTATTGTAGATGTTGATATATTTTGATTAAAATTTGGTCAAACTTTACAAAATTTGACTTAAAAGAAATATAATACGCGGAGTAGAAAGGACCAGAGGGAGTACTTTCTGGACATTATGTCACACCGCGACCTGCATGATCTCGGCTTCTCCGGTACGCTGTGGACCTGCATGACAATAAGCAAGGGCGACAAAATGTCAAGGTACAACATGTTTCCCAGAATGTCAGGTGATACATCTTATTTCCTCCCGTTTGAAGTGTAGTCAACTGCTCCCTCCATCCCATATTGATTGTCACTGAAACAGATGTATCTAGACGTATTTCAGTGTTATATATTACTATGTTTGAGTGATAATTAATATGTGATAAAGGGAGTATTAATTTCTTTTGCGAGTAAAAGGGAGTATTAATTAACCTTGTGGGTAAGCTGGCTGTGTAAGGAGTACATGGCACCGTGTCATCTTGGTCATAGGTACGAAATATTCTGTGATACAGGTGCAAAATATTCTGGGAGAAGAACTGCGAAAAAAAAATCTGGGAGAAAGAAAGCTTTGACGGAAGACGTAGAAACTGGATGGGCCATGCATAAGAAGCCAAGAAACGTTGGTGTGATGGCAGCCAAATTAGATGGCGTGTACACTCCATTCCTGGAGCAAGAGAACAGTAGACTCGCTTCCCAGGAAAATAGGTACAGAAGGAGTTAGGAGGGTTAAGGATAGAATAGTTGCTTTTAATTAAGCTAATTAGGATTAAGTTAACTATTAGATAGGTTGCTTGGTTCTCAAGCAATCATGTATTTTCTTGGTTCTCAAGGTAACTATATAATTCCTTGGCTCTTACTTGACCGCCAAGTATCATGTGTACTTCCGCCTGGGTGTAAATACCCCACTTCTATCATTAATAAAAACTAATGGATCATCTTTCATTCAACTCTCTCGTTCTTTACTTTTTACTTTAAACACGTTATCATGCACTTTGCTCTACATTAAAACGATAGGCTAAGACAGAGAAGAATAGAGGCGAATTATCTGGTATCCATCGCACGGCAGCGTCCTCGGTATCGACTACGGAGGCGATGCAGCCTTCAGCATGGCGCGCTTGACCCTGGTCCTGGCCATCGGCCGGCTCTAGCACATCATCCATGGAAAAGACGAACATCCATTTACGATGCATGCATACAAGAAATCCATCGGGAGAAAGCCACTTGATTGTCTATTTATGATTAGCATCACTGATTCATTGACCGATTGTACTTTCCCTGAATCAGCAAGCATTCCAAATAGAGAAAAAAGAGAACGGTGATGTGTAATCCCATCAGCGGCAACCGCTTCAACCATGGCGAGAAGAACGCTACTTTTTGGATCGAAGCGGCGCTCTTTGATGCACGACGCAGTGGCGCCCTCCAACGGAACCTTCTGCATACGGCTCCTGTTGGCGCAGCCGGAGGAGGAAGAAGACTCACACTCACACAAGGTGGAAGAACACACACAGGAGCTTGACACCGCACACAACTTGTGCCACTTTCTGTATTTCTTCTCACACTTGATGCAACCGGTTACATGGCTTAAATAGCCGACTCACTTGGCTATCACACACATCCACTAACCCACTACCTGCATGCACACACACGTACACCTATTCGTGGGCAAGCCACTAACGGCCTGATCCACATCACTGGTAGCTGACCATACAACTCGGCCAACGCGGCTGCATGCATCCTTATCTCATCTAACTACTTCGGCCGCACACGCACGATTCTGAAGCTTGAGTCATTCCTAAGTCTGTAGCACACTAGGAGCTTGCCCACAACGGCACACTCTGACGCAGGCCTCAACTAACTGCATCCGCTTCTAGCTCCAACGCTCATCTACCACACGACTCAGCCGCTGCGACTCTACGGAGCTTTACGTCGTCTGCTAACTAACACATTTATGCAGACTACACGTACGTGCTTGGTACTCAGCTGATGCTAACTCAACTACATGCATGAACGAACTAATGCGATAAAATAAACATGATGAACACCTAGACAACAAGGTTTACTCTATCAGCTCCCCACCGATCCGGTGATTCCCAGCGCGCGACGGCTCCCGATCCCTGCGTGGCATCGCCCTCCGGCGCTCGTAGCGCTGCTACTGGCCGTAGGTTGCAGGACGCGACACCGAACGCTCAAAGCAATTCCGCGTCTGATAAGAAGGGAAATAAATTAAGAATTTACTCAAATGAAGCCGAATAAAGCACCGGGACCAGATGGGTTTCCAGCTGAATTCTATAAGAAATGTTGGCATATCATTAAAGATGATTTTATGCCTATGTTTCACGATTTTTTCGATGGCCATTTGGAGTTGTGTCACCTCAACTTTGGTACGATAACGTTATTACCGAAGAAGAATGAGGCGGTCCGGATAGAACAATTCCGACCCATTTGCCTGCTGAATGTGAGTTTTAAAATCTTCACAAAAGTAGGAACCAATAGATTGACACAAATTGCTCACTCAGTGGTTCAACCTAGTCAGACAGCTTTCATGCCTGGACGACACTTACTCGAAGGAGTGGTCGTCTAACATGAAACACTTCATGAGATTCATTCGAAGAAACTAGACGGGGTTATCTTAAAAGTGGATTTCGAGAAGGCTTATGATAAAGTCAAATGGCCTTTTATTCAGCAGGCAATGCGTATGAAGGGTTTTAGTGAAACCTGGAGGCACCAGGTGGATACTCAAGTCCAGAAAGGTAGTGTCGGAATTAAGGTGAACGATGATATCGGTCACTACTTCCAGACGCATAAGGGGTTGAGACAAGGGGATTCCATGTCACCTCTTTTGTTCAATATTGTGGCAGATATGTTGGCCGTCATTATTGGCAGGGCCAAGCAACATGGCCATGTAGAGGGTCTAGTTCCTCATCTGGTTGATGGAGGGGTGTCCATTCTACAATATGCTGATGACACTATCCTTTTCATGGAACATGACATGGCTAAGGCACGTAACATGAAACTTATCTTATGTCTATTCGAATAATTGTCTGGATTGAAAATCAATTTTCATAAGAGCGAGGTGTTCTGTTTTGGGAAGGCCAAAGACGAGGAACTTACTTACAGACAATTGTTTGGATGCGAATTAGGTGCTTTACCATTCAGTTACATGGGTATTCCGATTCATCACCGTAAACTATCCAATAAGGAATGGAAGTGTATTGAAGAACTAATTGAAAAAAAGCTCAGCTGCTGGAAGGGCAAGCTGATGTCATATGGAGGTCGACTAGTTTTGATTAACTCAATATTGACTAGCATGCCAATGTTTTTACTTTAGTTCTTCGAAATTCCGAAAGGAGTCCGAAAGCGGCTTGATTTCTTTAGATCTCGTTTCTTTTGGCAGTCTGATCAGGCCAAGAGGAAATACTGTCTCGCGCGATGGGATATCCTTTGTCGACCTAAAGACCAAGGGGGCCTCGGTATTGAGAACTTGGAGATTAAGAATAAATGCCTTATGAGCAAATGGTTGTACAGGTTAGAGACAGAGCCGGAGGGCATGTGGTCTCAAATCCTGCGCAATAAGTATTTGCACTCGAAAACGCTAGCCCAGGTTACCATCAGACCGACTAATTCACCGTTCTGGAAGGGACTTATGAGAACAAAAGATATGTACTTTCATAGGGTCAAATTCTTGATTGGCAACGGGATGTCAACAAGATTTTGGGAGGGTACGTGGCTAGGAGAGACACCTCTGGCCTTACAATATCCTACCCTTTACAATATTGTGCAACGTAAGCAAGATTACGTAGGTATCGTCCTTCAAACTATTCCCTTGAACATCCAGTTCAGACGTACGTTAGTGGGTGAGAGATGGACAGCCTGGATGCAGTTGGTTCGGAGATTGATTGAAGTTCGACTCTCCGACGTGCCGGACTCCACACGATGGAAGTTAACTAAAAATAGGATATTTACGGTGAAATATTTTTATACGGGTCTGATTAATTCTGGCCCCATCTCAAGGTCACTTCATATATCGAAGGTTAAGGTTCCTTTGTGGATTAAAATTTTCATGTGGTTTGTCCACAAGCAATACTCACAAAGGAAAACTTACTTAAGAGGCGATGGGTAGGTAACTCGCGGTGTTGTTTTTGTACTCAGGATGAGACAATACAACATTTATTTATCGAATGCCCACTTGCCAAGTTACTTTGGAGAACGATTCATATAGCTTTTAATATCAATCCTCCAGTAGATATTGCGTCTTTGTTTGGGACGTGGTTAGCTAGGGTTGAAAAGGTCACGGCAGCTCGTATTCGGATTGGAATATGTGCTTTATTATGGGCTATATGGAACTGTAGAAATGTTATGATTTTTAATAGACTACACAACTTAACTTTTTTGCAGGTTAGCTTCAGAGCTACAACTTGGATCCGTACGTGGTCCTTACTCACTCCTATGGACTCCAGGGAGCCTTTGGTTACTGGGTGCAACCAATGGGAGATGGTGGCTCGGGTTATATTCAACCGGTTCGGATGTCGTTCACATAACAGGATAGGAGTCTAGAGAGCTTGTCCTTATTATTACTGTACCGGTTGTCTTTGTCTACTTGTATTTTTCAGTTCTATGTGCTTTGTTTTGCTCCGTTTGCGAGCTGTATGACCTTTGTGATGATATTTTCTGGATTTTTAATAAAAAGGCCGCATGCATCATCATGATACAGAGGCCGGGGGTATACCTCCATTTTCAAAAAAAAAATCTATGTACATGTATGCACTCATGCGAATTGCTTTGTACCAGAAAAAGGTCAGGAGAAGCACGCTTCTTCCAAGAGGCGAGAACGACATCACTCCGAACAGAAAATCTCCAATCATAGAGATCAAGGCAAGATGAGAGGAAGTGTTGAGACAGAAGATGAAAATTAATATCCAAAACCGCATCTTCTCAGTGCAAGGCAGAGGCCAATCCAAACTCTGCAGCCCGATGCGTCCGGCGCTGCCCCAAGATGCGGCAATCTCAGCCATCCAACATGGTCCTCAGATCCGGCACGAACGCGGCCTCAAGCGCCCGAGGCCATCCGGTAAAGCACTCTTCGGCGGTCGCAGCCGCCATGCCCTCCAGCAACACGACGTCCATGGTCTTCGGCCCGGCGGCGGTTCGCACCTCGCGGCGTCCAGCACGCCATGACATCCTTCTCAAAGCGACGCGACGGCGACGGCAAATCCCTAAACGAACGGGAGCAGAAATTGGGGAATCTTATCTCTTTTGCTTTGTTTACAATTAGTCACCAGACTTTCTCCCAACGACTTATAAATCCCTGTAAATTATTGCACAACCATCAGGCTTACTATTTTCAGGATTTTAACCTTTAGGTTACTATTATTCACTTTTTAAGTCTCGGATTTTCTACACACGTTTGGACTAGACCATAGGTTATTTCCAAATGGCATAAAAATATAATTATGCACTATTTTACATCTCGTAAAATATCATTTGAAGCCTCACATATTACGTACATATGTAAATTGTTAAGTTTTGCATCTATATGTATTACCACAGTAATACTAATGCAAAAGAATGTTCTGCGTACATTTATTCCTTCAGAATTTAAGACATTACATATGTCTTTGCATCAAACATTTCCTAAGGCATACATTTTAGGAGAACAACTATAATTTTTGCAATTGACTTTTTGTTCTTGCAAATTGAATTATAATTCAAACATGAATTATGAAGTGTACTCAATATGACTATCTGTATTTATTTGTGAATCACAAGGTAATGGTGCCATCTACTGCACAATTTGCAGATTATCCACCAATACTGTGAGGTCTACGTCTTGCTACTTTGACAAGATGACTACCTTTAACATGCTCTTCCGAATATTAATATTAGATGTGACTACCTCAAGATATCATAAGGTATTATTGGCATCTACTGCAAAATTTTGCAGACTATCCACTATTACTGCAAGGTCTACACCATGTCACTTTGACAGATGATTACCTTTAAAGTGATTTCATACATTTAGCATAACATAAGGTAATAGAATTATGAACATCTACTGACGAAAGTCAGACTATGTTTTCTATTACTGCGAGATCTACACCATATTGGTGATTATCTTCAAAGTGTTATCCTATAAATTGAGGTATACACATATGGTTATAAAGCATCAGCGATTCAAAAAAAATTGCTCCTTTGAAGCAATTGTTGTTGTTCACTAAAATGATTTACTATCACAGTAAATTCATGCATGATCATTACATGTTGAATGTTATTATCTACCAATAGCAATTATTCAAGACTCATTTTGCTTGAATAAGTTGTAGAGAATTACGCAAATATATGCATACCCAATGATTCTAAAGTTACATATTTCCTCCAGAATAAAGTCCAGAATTTTAGCAATGACTTCATCACATGCGTTGTATTGTAGGATACAGCCAGGTTCACCAAGGATGACCTTGGCCAAGATTGTTCTCAAACAAATCATTTTGTCCATATACATCGCTTACTCCTAGAAGTAAATTAAATAAATGCATGAGCTTTTTTCATGTAACACATGGATGGCATTTCCAAATGCAAATTCATGTTAGGTGGGAGTGTTTATTTTAAGATGATTTATGACATCAGTCATTGTACCCATCTATAGCATTGTGGCACTATAAATCCACCTTCGGAAATGTCATGGCTATTCTCTTAACAGCTAAGTATGTTATCATATGCATTTTATACGTCACCAACTTCACTTAGTTCTTAAACTAAGTACATAATAGATAAATATTTATTTACTTTGAATATTTCCCTTAAGAGATACATGTTGCCATGAGCACATCGCGAATGATCACCCATTCGTTTTTCAAGACCTCAAGTCTGTCACAGCTCACAATTCTGTCACTTAATCAACTTTCAAGTGGAGATCCCGTGATCAAATATTTTCATATGCAAATTCGGTTGAAAATTCCTTATACACTTTACCTCCTCTTAAGATGGTACTACCATTCTTATGATGAAGAAACATGGAATTTCTTAAAATCATCAGATTCACCGAACAGGTGCTATACCATTATTTGAAATTCTTGCTAGTACTGAGAATACTCTGCAAGTTAGTGGTAACAAAATAGAACCATGAGGAATTCAAAGTAAAGTGGAGGCTAATAGACAACCAAAGATAGAATTATCTCTTAATAGAAATCGATCATTTTCAAATGATCAAAAGACAACTCTCAAGTTTGTCAAATGTGTGGCTATATAAATATTGTACCTATGACTAACAAACCCTCGAACATATGGTCGAACCACACCACAAATTTATTAAAAGGAAAATAAGTTCAATGGGATAAATTTGAAAATTTGCAAATAGCAACCAGGTTCTGGTAAAGGGTTGTTCTCAGAATCTTCATCAGAAGGAGGACCAAAAATCTAGTGCAGAAAATGGAGGATTGACTTATTTGCACTCTATAATATCGGAGACCTCAGGTAATCTCCTAATTATCCCAACATATTATTAGCCTATACTTGTACAACTACATGTAGTAAAATGTCTAATATCATATCCCTTGGATACAATATTTGATAAATTTGAATGCATGTTTCAATTCATACTCAATATTGTTGCGTACACAATGATTTTCTAAATATTAATAAATTAAATATTAGGCTTGATAGCCTTAGTCATCCTAGTTTGGGGATGATTAGAAAATTATTGACAATTTTGTTGGTCACAACTTAACAAGTTTCAAAATATTCCCCGTATCATCAGATTATATGTGCACCACATGTGCCACAGGGGAAATCTGTTTTAAGAAACTCTTATATTAAAATTCTAAATGATCCACTTATTCTTTCTTGAACACATTCAAAAGATATATATGGTGTTGAACCATTATCTAGGGTAATTTAGATACTTCATGGTACTCATATACACATTCATAAAATGTTTTAAGTGTGTCTCTTATCAGACACAACAATGATCTTACGCAATAAATTGCTTAACTTATCAAAGTAGGAGCAAATTCTCCTGAACAAAGGATAAACCCATTTGAGTGGATAATGTCGTTGAACTCATTTCACGAGAATTTTCTGGTTGCATTCAGTACCCTATGTACATGCCCATAATGGTTTAACTAAATTCCTTATCAAAGATAGTCAAATGAACTACATGACCACATTTAAAGAATTGTAAATTTACCAGCCTCTTGTTGGACACATACGGCCTTACATACCGTAAGTATGATCTAAATCATAACAACTGCATATCATACTACTTTCCCCTTGTAGTAACTATGTGGAAATCAAAAAAGTATTTCCTATCTGCGATAATTCGGTTATACATACCGATATCACCACTCCAGCGTACATCAATGGGCACTCACAGAGAATTAGGGATCTATGTGAGGAATAAAATTTTATCCGTCAATCAAAATTATTCATAGCCCGTATGCTGATTGCATCAGCAATAAGGATATTTTCTGGTATTAGGGGGAGATAAGTACCATAAATAATGCCGAGAAATAAATTAGATATGTTATTGACATTCAATAACATATCCACGTACTCAAACAATCTGAACTAGAAGTTTAGAGAATCATATATTTGCAACACATTGCAAATCTGCCACATACATTTACTGATAACAAGGTGTTGCTAAATTCTATATTCCTGCAGTAAAGTGTCAGAAAGAGTGGAGGTACCTGATAAACCACTCGTCTCCCCAAATGAGAGCAAGAGGGGGAGAAATTCTGACTTGACGATATATAAATTTTCATATTCTTCCACGGAAACAGAGGAAATCAAATCCTCAACCAGTAAATGTAATTCAACTTCAAGTTGAAAGACACCTCACTGGATGCTCATCATCCAAAGCCTGGCATAAATGTGCACAAATGTTTTGCTTCCGGGACATCGAAACACCTTGACTCAATTTGTTGTAGGAAATCACAAGGAGTTAAAAAGGAATAAACATCTTATCCACAAACTTCAATGATTCCACCAGGATCATATAAACTAAAGACTACATTTGTCGACATAAATATATTCTCAAATTGCTAACACCTTTTGGGCCCAGAACCAAAATCCATGGTAGAGTGCCTCTTGCACTCATGTTGGTTCACAAAAAATGAAGCAAGTAATGAAGAATAGCACTCACTCAACAAATGAGTGGTATTTTACCGCAGTAATACCTACTCCTCATAAGTATCTTCCATACGGAATACTAAAAGCTTCTCATTCATAGACAAAGTCAACGGGGTGGTGAGAAAGCTAGGCTTGTAGCAAAAGGGTTCACGCAGAGACCCGACATCAATTATGATGTAACATACCCTCTTGGTATGTGTGAAATTATGTTTCGATACTAAATATCATTGGCAATAAAATAATAATAATATCCATGTAGTTAATGGATGCAGTGACTACATACTCATATGGATCACTCACTTTAGATATCTATATTAAAGTCCCTGAAGGGCTTACAATTCCGAATCCAAAGACAAATCACAACATGTTTTTGTGTAAAACTTCAAAGTCACTCTATGACTTGAAATAGTCGAAAATCATATGGTACAACCGATTAAATGAGTTCCTTATTCAAAAGGATTACTCGAATAATGATGATTGTTTATGTGTTTTAATAAAGAAATCAGAAAATATGATTTCCTTACATCACCTCAGTGTATATTGATGACCTAGTCATCAATGTCTATACAAGACCTAAACATGAACAAAATCATCTCAAGACGACAAATTTGGATTCAACCAAATTTAGCTTAAGTTTACAACTTGAGCATTCTCTCAAGAATACATATCAGTCTACATATATCCAAAGCATATATGAGAAGTTCAATGTGGAGGATATATCATACAAACAAAAGGTACATGGTCGATACAAGAAATATTAACTTATATCTCAAGCCCACAATAAATCTTGGGCAGTTTCGTCAGGAAAATCAAGATATGACCATGATATGATAAAATGATATTGGCAATTTATTTGATCCCAACAATGCCATATCAGTGACTAAATTCACTAGAATAGTCTTCTCATGGAAGTCATCTAAAATAGACTTTAACAACTACTTCCACTAATCACTCTAACATAATTGCTTTATCTAAAAGCATTGCCAAATATGCATGGCTCAGCAGAATGATTAACCACACTCAAAATCATATGGTTGCGATTCATCAGAATCACATAACTTGATTTGTCAAGATGCTACCACTTGTGTTACTCAAAAATTACAGGTTATATGAAGAGCAATGTCATAAAGTACATTCCTAGCAAATTACTTATCCTCACGAATTATAGACAAGTAAGGAAACAATTTGCAAACAACATACTTTGAAAGTCCTACTGATTATTCATAATGTATAGAGCATATCAATGGAATTTGTATTACACATTCTCCAGGTTTGCAAAGTTCAGGGGAGTAATCTCCTAAATCTATAACCTATTAACAATCGTAAGATTGCATATATTGTACTCTTTTTCCCTTTATGAGTTTTTCCCTAACGGTTTCTCATAAAGGTTTTTAACAAGTAAATATAAACACAAGTCCCCGTATATGTCATATGATTTTCTTGTTATATTTTTCCCAGTGGGTTTTAAAAGAGTTTTGAATGGCATATCATATTGCACTCTTTTCCCTTATGAGTTTTCTCTCAAAGTTTCTCATAATGGTTTTTAACGAGGCAATATCTTATCAAAGATCATACGTCATACTTTCTATTTTCCCTATCGGTTTTTTTTAAAGAAAGTACTCAAGACATATTAATTGTTCTCTAAACTCACTGACGGGTTTTCTCCTTCTTCAAAGGTTTTTCTCATATGAGTTATCAAGAGACAATAATCATTATATGTTGCATCATTTTCTCCTTATTATTTTTCCCACTGGGTTTAAAGGAGTTTTAGCAACATATTTGCACTATTCTCCTCATATTTTTCCCACAGGGTTTTTGGAGGAGACATTCAAGACTATTCAAAGAATTTGTCAAGATGAGGGATATACCAAAGAAGAGGCGTCGTACAAGGGGGAGTGTTAAGGATAGAATAGTTGCTTTTAATTAAGCTAATTAGGATTAAGTTAACTATTAGATAGGTTGCTTGGTTCTCAAGCAATCATGTACTTCCTTGGCTCTCAAGGCAACTATGTAATTCCTTGGCTCTCTAGTAACTATGTGTTTACTTGACCGCCAAGCATCATGTGTACTTCCGCCTGGGTATAAATACCCCACTTCTATCATCAATAAAGACTAATGGATCATCTTTCATTCAACTCTCTCGTTCTTTACTTTTTACTTTAAACAAGGAGATGCCACTTTTGAACCGGGCATAAGGGAACCTCCACCAACTCACTCAAACCACCTACAACAGTCAGCACCAAGCGATTCACGCGTATTTTACCATTCAACGTAGTACCCAGTCAATCCATGAAGCAGTTTGGACTTCCGTTTTCCAGCAAATCAGAGGCAAACCAGGGGACTTTGCGGGCATCCGGACTGCTACCACATGTGCGTTTGTCACCCGGTCCCATCTGAAACCTTCTTCGCGCGAAAAACCCTCTCCGCATGAATCGGTTGCCGCGCATTCATGCCAGTCAGCACCTCTCCAAAGCCGACATGACTCCCACATTATTCATGCGGGTTAGAGTGCAACCGGAAAAGCAGACGGTGTCATTTCAATGCCGACGCGGTGACTGGGAAGGCCGGTGTCGCCCCTGGCGGTGAACAGCCAACATCACCGCCACGCCGCACCTAATGTGGCAAGACCATCAAGGAGGAGCTGCCGTGATTGTGAAGGCGCACGACCGCCCCTCCTCTAACTCAGTGGCGGCGGCGACTCCTCGTCATCACAGGCCATTATGTTGGCCGAGAAGAGGCTGGCCAGGAGGTGGCGCAGTGGGAGCAGCAAATGCGGAACACCGCTCCATATTCGCCAAGTCTGACGAGGCACCGGCCTAGGTCCACGAGGGCCCCCACCTCGTGGAGGCCTGGGCCCGCGACCGATCGCTCACCACCACAAAGACAGTCGCTCAGCACCGCTGCTACCTCGATGGGGAGCTTGCCAAAATTGACGTGGAGTGATTGCTCAATGGCACCCGCACCATCGCCAACAGGGGCTAGGTCGCTACTAGGGCACCGAAATCGGGGTCGGCACTAGCTGCTCAGCTCTCCACATGGCGCATAAGGAAGTAGAGTGGCTCTTCCACGGGCGCCAGGTGCCAGCCGGGCAGGGATGTCGCGCCCCCATGCCCTTCCGCTGCTGGAAAAGGACTACTCCGCCGCCGCCACCGACGATGACGGACTGATGACTCACAAGTACATGGGGTCAATTGTAGCCTTTTCAACAAGTAAGAGTGGCGAACCCAACGAGGAGCAGAAGGAAATGACAAATTTGTTTTCAACAAGGTAATGTCTGCAAGTGCTAAAATCGTAAGTAGTAGAGTACTTTGATAGCAAGATAATTTGTAACGAGCAAGTAACGATACTAGTAACAAAAGTACAACAAAGTAGCCCAATCCTTTTGAGTCAAAGGACAGGCCAAAACGATCTCTTATGATAAGCAAAGTGTTCTTGAGGGTACACGGGAATTTCATCTAGCCACTTTCATCATGTTGGCTTAATTCGTATTCGCTACTTTGATAATTTGATATGTTGGTGGACCGGTGCTTAGGTTCTGTTGTTACTTGAACAAACCTCCTATTTATGATTAACCCTCTCGCAAGCATCCGCAACTACTAGAAAAGTATTAAGAATAAATTCTAACCATAGAATTAAACTTTTGGATCCAATCGGTCCCTTACGGAATAGCGCATAAACTAGGGTTTAAGCTTCTGTCACTCCCGCAACCCACCATCTAATAACTACTCCACAATGCATTCCCTTAGGCCCAAATATGGTGAAGTGTCATCTAGTCGACGTTCAAATGACACCACTAAGAGAATGACAACATACATATCATCAAAATATCAATCACATATCAAGTTCACATGATTACTTGCAACATGATTTCTCCCATGACCTCAAGAACGAAAGTAACTACTCACAAATGATAATCATGCTCAAGATCAGAGGGGTATTGCATAGCAAATGGATCTGAACATATAATCTTCCACCAAATAAACCATATAGTAATCATCTACATGATGTAATCTACACTACTAGTCACCCACAAGCACCAATATATAGTTTTGATACAAAGATTGAACACAATATATGAACTAGGGTTTGAGAGGAGTTGGTGTTGTTGAAGATGTTGATGAAGATAGCCCTCCCCAAGATGGGAGAGTTGTTGGTGATGATGACGATGATGATTTCCCCCTCGGGGAGGGAAGTTCCCCCGGCAGAATCGCTCCACCGAAGGGCAAAAGTGCTCCTGCCCAGGTTCCACCTCGAGGCGTCGGCGCTTCATCCCGAAAGTCCTCCTTTGATTTTTTTTCTAGGTCAAAATGACTCATATACCAGAAGATGGGCACCGGATGTGGGCCGAGGAGGGCAGCACCAACTAGGGTGCGCCTGGGCCTCCTAGCGCGCCCAGGTGGGTTGTGCCCACCTGGTGGCCCCCCTCTGGTACTTATTGGATCCAATAATTCTTAAATATTTCATAAAAAATCCTCGGGGAGTTTCAGCTCATTTGGAGTTGTGCAGAATAGGTAGCTTGTCATAGATTTTTCAGGTCCAGATTTCCAGCTGCCAGAATTCCCCCCCTTGGTGCATACCTTGCATATTATGAGAGAAAAGACATTAGAATTACTCCAAAAAGCATTATTATACAGTAAAACAACATAAATAACAGTAGTAAAACATGATGCAAAATGGACGTATCACGGACATGAGGTTTAGCCAGGATGGCCACGCATACAAGGTCACCGTCCGCTATGAGCTAGTGTAGGGTTTTTGTTTTAGGTTTTAAGACGGACGAAATATCTTCTATTTTATGTTAATTATGTCCGTACATTTTTGTGAATTTTGTCTTAGTTGCATGTATATCGCCCGGTTTGCCCACTTTGAAATGTATGCGGACATGGTTGGATAGCTGGCTGACAAATAAATACAGTACCTATTTTAGCGGTCAGCGTTGGAGATGCCCTAAACCCCTTTCCAAGTTGGGAGATGTCATTTTTTGTTACATTTTTCATCCGTGAATTATAGAAATCATAACGGGGTGTGGAACCTAAAATTATCCTTGATTCCATAGAGTCGTTAATAACACAACTTATGAGTGATATGTGATGCAGTGAGAGTAGTAGTGCAGCACTATTGACGGAGGAAGAGATGCAGTGAGTTATAGAAATCATACCGATGAGTGCACCTATAGCAGATGGATCCCAATGAGATTTTTACTGAAGACATTGAGGTATTCTAAAGAGCGACGTGATCAAAACAATTAAAGAATAACTTGCTAATGTTGTCAATGTTGTAGTGCATCAATGAAACTATCATTGTGCTAATCCCCGAAGAGAAAGAATACGAACACTGTAAATGACAAAGGACCCATCAGCTTATGTAACGTAGTGTATAGAATGTGACTTCATCTTAATGATTAAATCTCCCCTACTCAAAGTGCCATTCATCCTAGGGACAATAATTACAATGACGCCCTCACAGCTTTCGAATGCATTGATACAATCTAGAAGAGTTCGGGTCCAAAAGGAAAATTATGTGCCCATAAAGTCTTAGGACAGAGTCGATTGGGCATATCCGGAAGGGGATATGGAAAAGTTGCGTTTTACGGATAAATGGATGGAATGGATCATGAAATGTGTTAAGTCTGTCAAATACTTTGTCCGCTAAAATGGAAACCTGCTCAAGAGTTTTTCACCGACGTGTGGTTTGAGAATGGGAGACCCCCTCTCTCCATACCTTTTTCTCTTTGTTACAGATGCACACTCACAATTGGTAGAGAGAAAAGTTGAATCAGGTGAATTACTAGAGCTGCGAATTTGTCGCCAAAGCCAAGAATTTCTCATCTCGTGTTTGCAGAGAATAGCTTACCGGTTTTTAAAGCTAGCCCATATCAAGCCAATATTGTTAAGAAAGTACTGGACAATTACAATAGAACTACTGGTCAGGTGCTTAGTCCATCAAAATTCTCAGTACTTCTTGAAAATAAGTACTCACCGTAGGAGGGCCAAGAAGTGAAATCTCTCTAAACACCATGATAATTTGTTTCGGTGAGAAATATGTTGTCTGCCAGTCCCAGAAGGAGGTGTGATAAATGGTAAACTTCAGCCAATCAAGGACAAGGAAAAAGACCGAATGACTCTCTTTTAATCAGTGAAACATACTATTGCCACCTATGCAATGAGTATGTTCAAATTCTCGCCAAGCATGTGTAAGAGCGGCTCACTTGACAAGAAATTTTTGGTGAGCGATGAAACCTAACGACGATGCACGCATTGGTCAAGTTGGGAGAAACCAAGACAGCACGAGAGCCAATGAGGTATGAGATTCAAGGACCTAGAAATGCTTAACCAAACCCCCTCTGAAGGCAATTTTGGTGACTCTTAGAGTGCCTTGAGAGTCTATGTGTGAGGGCACCAAAAGCTAAAAAATACCCTATGACAGATTCTCTAGGCATGGCGTTTATTTGTAATGCATCTCTGGGATGGCAAGGATCATGCATGAAACCGATTGCAGCTCGGTGGCAACGGCGCTACCCTTCTTACATGGATACCTCAGCAGTAAGAGTAGTGGTGAATTCCTATTTCTTTATCATGATCGATAGATAAATATCTCGAGTAATATGTTCCCGTACCCAAGATAAAGTCTTTTTCCCATGTCGTAATACAATTTATTTCCAAAAAACGCAATTGCAAAAGAATTAACCAGCTTATTTTGCAAGAACCTTTTCTTTTTCGAGGAACTAGTGCCTTTATTGTTGCGCCGTCGGAGAAAAAAATTTGGCAGGGCATGAGCCCCACCTTCCCCACTGACCACAAGGAAGTACGACAATCACGCACACACAACTTACATGGATGGGTAACGCAAACACATTAGAACAAAAGTACAGCCAGATTTTCTAGTTATAGTGAACTAGAAATGATTTCCTGCGTGTTGTTGCGGAAATTATTCACAATGATTTCAGTGAGATTGGTTATATGAAAGCTTCGCCAGGTGGGACTAACTTGTGTCTGTGCATACTGTTTCGAACTGGGCTCTGGCAGCACTCAAGCCTAGAAGACCGTGGAAGGGAACTCGAAGCCCATGTACATGAGTCCATTATCTACTCAGTGAGTCGACATAGGTAATTTTCGTCTGTTACACGTTCGTCTCGTCGTTCATTTCTTATTTACTATTATTTTTATTTTTATTTCAAAAATGAAAAATATTATACTATATAGTTTAAAAGTTCTTACCACATTCAGAAAATGTTGATAGCATTAAAGAAATGATGCTGCCATTTATAAATGTCCATAGGTTTCAAAAAATGTGTTTCATCACATGTAAAAAAATTTACAATGTAAAAATTGAGTAATTAAAAATGGAATTTCTAATAATTGTCGATAGCATTAAAAAATGATGCTGGCATTAAAAAAATGACCATAGGTTGCAAAAAATGCGTTTCTTGACATCACAAAAATTATAAAATAATTAAAACAGTTCTTTGGATCATTAAAAATGTACGTGATATTTGAAGAAAACATGTTGTGAAACAAAATGTATGTGACCGGAAAAAAATTGTAAGCAAAAATGTTGTGAAAATGAATGCATTTGGAAGCAGCCTGCAACAAATTTCTCACATGGGTGTTTTCCCTATAGCAAAACCAGTTAGTTGGCCAATTAAGAACACCCTTTCAAATTCATGAAAGCCTATGAGTATTCCACAATATTTTGAAATCTATGATCATTTTACAAATATCCGAGTATTTTAGAAATTAGTGAACATTTTCAAAATAAAAAATTCTACTAAAATTGTGTGAACAACTTTTAGAATTACCAATTGATATTTCTTATAAATCTTTAAATAAATGTTAGCAGTCCGTCTTTAGGGAAAACCATAAAAAAAGAAATGTGAAAGAGGTTTTGAAACAAAAACGCCTTTGGATTTATTTTTCTTGGTAGAAACCGCATTTGGAGGGAGCCTTCATGAAACGCCAATTTGGGCTAGCCCGCGGAAGGACATTTTGTGCATTTTCTCTACTACGACGTGATGGTCGCCAGATAGACGTTTTCCCACTAGTATCCCAATAATGGCGGCCCATTAAGAACACTTCTGCAAATTTGTGAATGCATTTTATATTCCACAAGATTTTGAAGTGCGTGAATATTTTCTAAATATTATGAATAATTCATCCGATTAGTAAACAGTTATTATATAATTAAATTAAGAATGCATGAAGCACTAATAAGCGCCGGTCCACGGAAGAACGTTGTGTGCATTTGATCTACTACTTGACGCAGCGATCGTCACAAAGATGTTTTTTCTATAGTGCCAACATTCTTTTTAAAGTGTTAAGATTTTTATCTATATGGTCATGTATTTTAAAAACCGATCGCATATTTTTTTAGTGTTGATGTATTTTTTTTCGAAATTGTTGGTGTAATTTTAGTAACTGTTCATACATTTAAAAATTGTTTCAGTATTCATGTAAGTTTAGAAATTGTTTCAGTATTTTAAAAATTGTGTAACTATAAAAGTTTGCATTTAAAAAATACAACACAAAAGGCGGAAAATTTACCCTTGTGTCTCTTCGGGGAACAGGAGGCGATTTGCAATGGCTGTGAAGCCGTATTCGTCTGTTGTGATTTCAGCCCGCGTGTCGTCTACGTCTCTCCAGGAAAGAGGGGAGGAGATTTGGGAATGCGGTGAAGCCACTGGTGGTCGCATCTTCCCTGTCTTGAACTCGTGATGGGTCTACGATTGAGGGTTAGAGTGCCTTGAGAGTCTATGTGCGAGGGCACTAAAAGCTAAAAACTACCCCATGACAGATTCTCTAGGCATGGCGTTTATTTGTAATGCATCTCTGGGATGGCAAGGATCATGCATGAAACCGATTGCAGCTCGGTGGCAACGACGCTACCCTTCTTTGGTTGGTCGCACCTGGTACTTGTTTGCTGTGTGTTGGTTACTTACCACACATGCGAGCCATCCTTTCTCGCCAGGGTTGTGAACTGAGCAGCAGGTTGCATCCATAGGATGGGGTAGCGGCCACTTTCTCGACGATTTTTGGCTACCACGGTGACACTTTGCCTCACTTTGCTTCGTAGAATTCGACGGCTTGCCGTACCTATACTGCACGCAGACAAAGGCTGCAGGAAAGGACAATTGCGCAAGGTGTGGTGCCAAACTACGGGTGGTTAAGGGTGTTGTGGTCTGACGAGAGACAAGGATTTCTCTTGGCTAAGTACTCCAGTTTACTTTTCCTGCCCTTTCTTTCCCTTGGCATGATCTCAACGTGTTTGTGCTTATTTTGTTTCTTCAAGGTCTTCTCTTCTCCCTTGCAAGAATATGGGGTTAACTTTGGTTCGTGTGTGTACTAATTGTCCATTGCCAAAGAAGAAATATGTGTTATTTCATCAAGTGTGTGTTAGTTTTAATCCTGTCAGTACTATTCATAGGGTGACGCTATGATGCTATTTGAAAAGAGTAATTACTAACAAATAGCGGCTCTGAATTAGAGGTAACCAGTGCAAGAAGTATTCCAACCAAACTAATTGGTATGAGTAATATATTGCGATACAGAGCTAGGACCATACATCGGTTAGTTAATAAATCATCTCTTGCCGATCGAGTTGCATTTCCCCTTTTTATCATTGAATATTTAGGATTTCTGAATGATTAAGTGTTTATCTGTTACTGTTTATTCTTTCTCCATGTGAGTTCTGAATCTGTTAATTAGGCTAGGTCATGATTGAATATGTGTTGCATTTTTTTTTGTAAGAACTGACAGGGCTTAGGATGCTATTTTCATATTATTTTTCATGGATATAGGTCATACAAGTTGATAACTTGATATGCCTATGCTTAATGTGCACTCACAAGTTGGTGCAAGCCTAGAACTTCATGGAAAACTGTGTAGCATATGCTGGAAGAGAATGCTGGAACTGTAAGTTTATTTAGTCTTCAAAACTTGTGATTTTTATATCATTGTGGGCCTCTATATAACATTGTTCATGCTCCACAAACTGATAGTGCTTTCAGGTCCACAATTGTATAGTGAGCAGATTCCAACCTCTCCACTTTCCAGACAGTCACCTCAATGGTGATGGATTTGCTCTTGAGAAATGAACTACAGTCCTACTCGAGCAACTAAGTCTCGATCTGTCAGTTCTATGCTCGCAGTAATGGTAAACTATTTGAAAC
This sequence comes from Triticum dicoccoides, assembly GCF_002162155.2. Lineage (NCBI taxonomy): Eukaryota > Viridiplantae > Streptophyta > Magnoliopsida > Poales > Poaceae > Triticum > Triticum dicoccoides. The sequence goes on along the minus strand of NC_041383.1, from coordinate 717,051 downwards.
AAAGAACATAAATAATCGGGATAAGCCAAATATTTAAAACCAAAGGAACAATAAGATTCGTAAGAAGGCTTTGGGTAAGCAAGAGTTAGAAAGGATGTTTGTGTCTGTCTACAACATACATGAAATGTGTTGACTAAGGACAACATGAATATATCAAAAAGAGAGTATCCAGCTAGGCTTAAATATGGTTTCTGTTCTAGACAGGAGAGAGTATTCCCTTTTGAACCGTAGGTCTCTGTTCTAAACATGAGAAGCTCTCAGAAAATAGCAGGTAGGAGAACTGTTAGTTTTAGACTGCGTGTACATTTGAACTCTAGGATATTCACTGTTGGCCATCATACGTAAGGTACTTCTTCCATGCTTCTGGCTTATATTGTTTTCCATTTTAGCATCAACATATATATAATAGGTTATGCATTGTATGTCATATCTAATTATCTTTGCTATAGTACAGAAGTGTCCCAGTGTGGACGCGGGTGCAAGCCTGTATATGTTGTTTGGAATATATTGAAGTGATGAATGAAAGGATAAGGATTTTAGTCCATTGTTTACCAGTCATGCTAAATACCATCCAATGTTCTGTAGGAGACTAGGAGTATGTGCATGTCATCATATTACAAGATTAAGTACTCCCTCCATCCCACAATATAAGATGTTTTTGCAAGTATTGTGAGACGTAGAGAGTAATTATTAGGCAGGGGAGAAATATGGAACATCAGGTGTCATATTTGTTATAATAATCTGCGTGTTTATTGCTTTTGTAAATTCAAGGGGGAGTCGGAATATTTAGTATAGTAATTACGTCTTATGCATCCAGAAGAAAGAAAATCTCATAGGAACCCTCAAGAATGCTGCAAATGATGTCGTTCGTGCTGATATTTGTCTTGCATGTGAAGGGCAACAATTGGGATGGGATTGACCAGATGGGACATACTGGCCCTGTTTGGTTCAGCTTTTATCGACGGATTCCGCTGCCGCGCAGCAAAATCTGAACCAAAGGGCGAACCCAGCAGAATACGATTCCAGAAATCCGCTGCCAAAATCTGAACCAAAAGAGGAAGCAGTCCAGGATGTGTTTTCCAAAATCTGATTCCGCTGCGGGCCAAAATCTGAAAAAGTTGTATCAGCTGGTTTGCCAAATGACCTACATCTTTTTCACATCAGATTTTCCACAGCTGTTTTTCCACAGTAGATTTTTCACAGCTGCTTTTAGAAATCCACAGCCGAACCAAACAGGGCCACTGTGTGCTGTTTGTGCCAGTGCAAATGTGACAATTCAGTTGTTGGTCACATTCTGCGCGAGGGTAAGCTTCTTGAACATGGACAGAATAGTTATCTATGAAATTTGTACAACTTATAGATATTTTTTCTACACCCCCGGAATGGCAAATTCCTGACGTTACATCGATGTATCAAATAGCTTTGCTGAGCCTTTTGCTGTAACGGACACCATGGAAATCATATACGTGTGAGAAGGCTGCTTGTCTAACTTCCTCTATATTGAAGAACGTTGTGATTCCAAATATGGAGAAGTTTATATATCAGAGGAAATTCGCACACTCATTGACGGACGACATAGAGAAGATTATCCTTGATCATTGCAAGGCCAAGGTCAACTTGAAGGCTGAAAATATTGATATCAAACTATCGTAGCACGAAGGCACATAGCAAACACAATCATCATGTGTGCAAAACACGTCACTGTAAACAACAAGGTTACCAATGACAAACATCAGTTCTGCTATGTGTAAATTACTTGCGTACCAATGAAAAAACGGCGCGGCAAGGCGCGCGTATGCTTCTAGTAAAAAACAAACCTGAAAGAAAAGATGTTGAAAAAGTAAATGCCAAAACATTGAAGTAATGATGAATGGGCAGGGACTGTGCATGTTCCTTCGTTTAGAGTAGGGGATCAGGGTGAGGCCGACGTTGCATTAACAAAGCCATTAATCGGCGAGGAGTACGCGACCAACAGATTACAAAGGAATATAAAAACAGAAATGAAGTGGTTGATACGAGGTGCCTAGGCGATAACTCGACAAATGGATTAGACCCCATGCCAATGACTGACTACGTAATCTCTGATTAATTAACAACTTCATCATAATCCCCATTTTTTTGTTTACAACTTCATCAAAGGAGAGAAAAATTTTATAGCTAGTTGTGGGGCCTAGGGGATAGTATGTTGCCGCCTCTTGGAAGTAGCTGCTGCTTTAATGACATTGGAAGTGAACTCCAGTTTGCTGGGAGTGTGAAGCATTGCACGTGTATCTGGCGACCGGTGCTATTTCAAAACCATCTATATGCTGGACTTATTACCGAATCTAACTTGCAACACATTTGCAAACGGTACAAATTATATCCTACAAGGTTCTATAAATATGCACGCCTAATAATACACTAGAAATTACTATTAAGATATTAGTTGGACATTATTCTTTTAACACTTATAACATCAATATATTCATTAGCCATAGGTGAATATATGCACATACAAACAAATATGTGTATGTGCACTATCACCACAATTTTTTTAAGATAACTTATGATATATCACTTATTTGTATTTAGCATAAACAAAATGATTAGTAATATGCATTGCAGTTGGTAACAAAGAACATTGCTTAACAATACCAATTAAATTATGTGGTTAATTATACAAACTAAATAATAAAAATTATACTCCTTAATACTATAGTATGATAAAACTAAAAATAAAATTTTGGTATAAACCTATTTATTTATTTCATCCACCAGTACAAGCACACGATATCACCACACACAACACACCCAAAGCAAGATAAAAAGTTGTCGGGCGAAGAGAACGAAGTGACCTAAGGTTCAACGAGGAGACAAATCATTCCTTCTGCGTTGCCATGCAATAGCTCAAACTGATCCGCAAAGTGGCCCACGTGTATACATGATCCCCAGGTTGTTGGTAGCTTTTGCGTAGGCAAACCAGACTATGGCGCTTGCCAAGGAAGCCAGCCCCTACGCTGGTATGCCATTCGCTCCCAGGTTGACATGTGCGGCCATTTGAAGAGGACATGGGTGCAATCATTCATACAAGATCCCAGCCATGTGCAACCAAACGATGTATGTTTGCATGTGATGTATGCACTTACCATGTTTACCACTGCCACAAAGAAGTAGGTAGCGTCGTTGGTGCATGCGCCAGACCAGCTGATGGCCTCCTCCATCTTGAGGCCAAGGAGCCTCCGAGGATGAAGACGTCAACGATGGCGATCAAGACGCTAGCGCCGATGCCAATCAACACAACGATGAACTTGCGGACACGAGGCACTTCACACCAAGAACAAAAGATGTATATATGTGTGTCAGCTGAAAGATGATTGCGGTGCCATTGACCATGCCCACCGAGGCATTCTTGCCGTCGATGGCCAGGGCATAGCAAAACCAGACTGTGTTATTGATGAGGCCCGCGACTAGTGGCTCCAAGGTGGCAATTCCGGCTGCGGCTCCTGCCCCCTCGTCCCTCCACATGTCCTTGAATCTCCAGTTGCAACACCATTGAATTGTAGTGTCTTGTGCATGGATAGAAGGTGGCTCAAGATGAAATAGATGAAACAAGTACTCACGCAGGGGTGTAGGTGAGGCCCAGCGATGTGATGTTGCCGACGACGAGGAGCCACTACAAGAAATACGTCAATATGTGACCTTCTGTTAGTGATGAAGGAAATATGCCCTAGAGGCAATAATAAAGTTATTATTTATTTCCTTATATCATGATAAATGTTTATTATTCATGCTAGAATTGTATTAACCGGAAACATAATACATGTGTGAATACATAGACCAACATAACGTAACTAGTATGCCTCTACTTGACTAGCTCATTAATCAAAGATGGTTATGTTTCCTAACCATAGACATGTGTTGTCATTTGATTAATGGGATCACATCATTAGGAGAATGATGTGATTGACTTGACCCATTCCGTTAGCTTAGCACTTGATCATTTAGTATGTTGCCATTGCTTTCTTCATGACTTATACATGTTCATGTAACTATGAGATTATGCAACTCCCGTTTACCGGAGGAACACTTTGGGTGCTACCAAACGTCACAACGTAACTGGGTGATTATAAAGGAGTACTACATGTGTCTCCAAAGATACATGTTGGGTTGGCGTATTTCGAGATTAGGTTTTGTCACTCCGATTGTTGGAGAGGTATCTCTGGGCCCTCTCGGTAATGCACATCACTATAAGCCTTGCAAGCAATGTAGCTAATGAGTTAGTTACGGAATGATGCATTACGTAACGAGTAAAGAGACTTGCCGGTAACGAGATTGAACTAGGTATTGGATACCGACGATCGAATCTCGGGCCAGCAACATACCGATGACAAAGGGAACAAAGTATGTTGTTATGCGGTTTGACCGATAAAGACCTTCGTAGAATATGTAGTAGCCAATATGGGCATCCAAGTTCCGCTATTGGTTATTGACCAAGAATAGTTCTAGGTCATGTCTACATAGTTCTCGAACCCGTAGGGTCCGCACGCTTAAGGTTTCGATGACAGTTATATTATGAGTTTATGAGTTTTGATGTACCGAAGGAGTTCGGAGTCCCGGATGAGATCGGGGACATGACGAGGAGTGTCGAAATGGTCGAGACGTAAAGATCGATATATTGGACGACTATATTCGGAGTTCTTAAAGGTTACGAGTGATTCGGGTATTTTTCGGAGTACCGGAGAGTTACGGGAATTCGCCGGGGAGTATATGGGCCTTATTGGGCCATACGGGAATAGAGGAGAGAGGCCGAAAGGAAGGAGGCGCGCAGCCCCCCTCTGGTCCGAATTGGACAAGGGGTGCGGCCCCCTTTCCTTCCTCCTCTCCCCCTCTTTCCCCCTTTCTCCTACTCCAACAAGGAAGGAGGGAGTCCTACTCCCGGTGGGAGTAGGACTCCCCTTGGCGCACCCCTCCTAGGCCGGCCGCCCCCTCCCCCCTTGCTCCTTTATATACGAGGGCAGGGGGGCACCTCTAGGCACAACAACACAAGTTGATCTACGGATCGTTCCTTCGCCGTGTGCGGTGCCCCCCTCCACCATATTCCACCTCGGTCATATCGTCGCGGAGTTTAGGCGAAGCCCTGCGCTGGTAGTACATCATCATCGTCACCACGCCGTCGTGCTGACGGAACTCATCCCCGAAGCTTTGCTGGATCGGAGCCCGGGGATCATCATCGAGCTGAACGTGTGCTGAACTCGGAGGTGCCGTACGTTCGGTGCTTGGATCGGTCGGATCATGAAGATGTACGACTACATCAACCGCATTGTGCTAATGCTTCCGCTTACGGTCTACGAGGGTACGTGGACAACACTCTCCCCTGTTGTTGCTATGCCATCACCATGATCTTGCGTGTGCGTAGGAATTTTTTTGAAATTACTACGTTCCCCAACAGTGGCATCCGAGCCAGGTTTTATGCGTAGATGTCATATGCACGAGTAGAACACAAGTGAGTTGTAGGCGATATAAGTCATACTGCTTACCAGCATGTCATACTTTGGTTCAGCGGTGTTGTGAGATGAAGCGGCCCGGACCGACATTACGCATATGCTTACGTGAGACTGGTTTCACCGTTACGAGCACTCGTGCTTAAAGGTGGCTGGCAGGTGGCTGTCTCTCTCACTTTAGTTGAACCGAGTGTGGCTACGCCCGGTCCTTGCGAAGGTTAAAACAACACTAACTTGACAAACTATCGTTGTGGTTTTGATGCGTAGGTAAGAACGGTTCTTGCTCAGCCTGTAGCAGCCACGTAAAATTTGCAACAACAAAGTAGAGGACGTCTAACTTGTTTTTGCAGGGCACGTTGTGATGTGATATGGTCAAGACGTGATGAGATATAAGTTGTTGTATGAGATGATCATGTTTTGTTGAAGTTATCGGCAACTGGCAGAAGCCCTATGGTTGTCTCTTTGTTGCATAAGATGCAAGTGCCAAATAATTGCTTTACTTTATCGCTATGCGATAGCAATAGTTGCAAGAGCAATAGTTGGCGAGATGACCATGTGATGACACATTGATATAGATCAAGATGATGAAGATCATGGTGTTGTGCCGGTGACGATAGTGATCATGACAATACTTTGGAGATGGAGATCAAAGGCGCAAGATGATCATGGCCCTATCATGTCACATATTTTGATTGCATATGATGTTTATCTGTTATACATCTTATTCTGTTTTGTTTGACGGTAGCATTTTAAGATGATCTCTCACTAAATATCAAGAAGTGTTCTCCCTGAGTATGCACCGTTGCAAAAGTTCTTCGTGCTGAGACACCACGTGATGATCGGGTGTGATAGGCTCTACGTTGAAATACAATGGGTGCAAAACAGTTGCACACGCGGAATACTCAGGTTAAACTTGACGAGCCTAGCATATACAGATATGGCCTCGGAACACGGAGACCGAAAGGTCGAGCGTGAATCATATAGTAGATATGATCAACATATTGATGTTCACCGTTGAAACTACTCCATCTCACGTGACGATCGGACATGGTGTAGTTGATATGGATCACGTAATCACTTAGAGGATTAGAGGGATGTCTATCTAAGTGGGAGTTCTTAAGTAATATGATTAAATGAACTTAAATTTATCATGAACTTAGTCCTGGTAGTATTTTGCAAATTATGTTGTAGATCAATAGCTTGCGTTGTTGCTTTCATATGTTTATTTTGATATGTTCCTAGAGAAAATTGTGTTGAAAGATGTCAGTAGCAATGATGTGGATTGAATCCATGATCTGAGGTTTATCCTCATTGCTGCACAGAAGAATTATGTCCTTAATGCACCGCTAGGTGACAGACCTATTGCAGGAGCAGACGCAGACGTTATGAACGTTTGGCTAGCTCGATATGATGACTACTTGATAGTTTAGTGCACCATGCTTAACGGCTTAGACTCGGGACTTCAAAGATGTTTTGAACGTCATGGACCATATGAGATGTTCCAGGAATTGAAGTTAATATTTCAAGCAAATACCCGAGTTGAGAGATATGAAGTCTCCAACAAGTTCTATAGCTAAAAAGATGGAGGAGAATCGCTCAACTAGTAAGCATGTGCTCAGATTGCCTGGGTACTTCAATCACTTGAATCAAGTGGGAGTTAATCTTCCAGATAAGATAGTGATTGACAGAATTCTCTAGTCACCATCACTAAGTTACTAGAACTTCGTGATGAACTATAGTATGCAAGGGATGACGAAAACAATTCCCGAGCTCTTCGTGATGTTGAAATCGACGAAGGTAGAAATCAAGAAAGAGCATCAAGTGTTGATGATTGACAAGACCACTAGTTTCAAGAAAAGGGCAAAGGGATAGAAAGGGAACTTCAAGTAGAATGACAAGCAAGTTGTCACTCCCACGAAGAAGCCCAAAGCTGAACCAAAGCCTGAAACTGAGTGCTTACACTGCAAAGGAAATGGTCACTGGAAGCGGGAATGCCCTGAATATTTGGTGGATAAGAAGGATGGCAAAGTGAACAAGGGTATATTTGATATACAGGTTATTGATGTGTGCCTTACTAGTGTTTATAGTAGCTCCTGAGTATTTGATACTTGTTCGGTTGCTAACATTAGTAACTCGAAACAGGAGTTACAGAATAAACAGAGACTATTTGAAGGGGAAGCGACGATGAGTGTTGGAAGTAGTTCCAAGATTGATATGATCATCATCGCACACTCCCTATACTTTCGGGATTAATGTTAAACCTAAATAAATGTTATTTGGCATTTGCGTCGAGCATGAACATGATTTGATCGTGTTTATTGCGATACGGTTATTCATTTAAAGTTAGAGAATAATTGTTATTCTGTTTACATGAATAAGACCTTCGATGGTTATACACCCAATGAAAATAGTTTGTTGGATCTCGATCATAGTGATACACATATTCATAATATTGATGCCAAAAGATGCAACGTTAATAATGATAGTGCAACTTATTTGTGGCACTGCCGTTTGGGTCATATCGGTGTAAAGCGCATGAAGAAACTCCATAAAGATGGATTTTCGGAATCACTTGGTTATGAATCATTTGATGCTTGCGAACCGTGCCTTTTGGGCAAGATGACTAAAACTCCGTTCTCTGGAACAATGGAACAAGCTACTGACTTATTGGAAATAATACATACTGATGTATGCGATCCAATGAGTGTTGATGCTCGTGGCAAGTATCATTATTTTCTGACCTTCACAGATGATTTGAGCAGATATGAGTATATCTACTTGATGAAACATAAGTCTGAAATAGTTGAAAGGTTCAAAGAATTTCAGAGTGAAGTGGAGAATCATCGTAACAAGAAAATAAAGTATCTGTGATTTGATCGTGGAGACAAATATTTGAGTTACGAGTTTGGTCTTCAATTAAAACAATGTGGAATAGTTTCAGAAAATCATGCCACCTGGAACACCACAATTTAATGGTGTGTCCGAACATCGTAATCGTACTTTACTAGATATGGTGCGATCTATGATATCTCTTATTGGTTTACCACTATCGCTTTGGGGTTATGCATTAGAGACAGTTGCATTCACATTTAATAGGGCGCCATCTAAATCCATTGAGACGACACCATATGAACTATGGTTTAGCAGTAAACCTAAGCTGTCGTTTCTTAAAGCTTGGAGTTGCGATGATTATATGAAAAAACGGTTTTCAACCTGATAAGCTCGAACCCAAATCGGAGAAGTGCGTCTTCATAGAATACCCAAAGGTAACTATTTGGTACACCTTCTATCACAGATCCGAAGGCAAGTTATTCGTTGCTAAGATGGGTCCTTTCTAGAGAGAAGTTTCTCTCGAAAGAAGTGAGTGGGAGGAAAGTAGAACTTGATGAGGTAATTGTACCTTCTCCCTTATTGGAAAGTAGTTCATCACAGAAATCAGTTCTAGTGATTACTACACCAATTAGTGAGGAAGCTAATGATATTGATCATGAAACTTCAGATCAAGTTTCTACTGAACCTCGTAGGTCTACCAGAATAAGATCATCACCAGAGTGGTACGGTAATCCAATTCTGGAAGTCATGTTGCTGGACCATGATGAACCTACGAACTATGAGGAAGCAATGATGAGCCCAGATTCCACAAAATGGCTAGAGGCCATGAAATCTGAGATGGGATCCATGTATGAAAACAAAGTATGGACTTTGGTTGACTTGCCCGATGATCGGCAAGCCATTGAGAATAAATGGATTTTTAAGAAGAAGACTGACGCTGATGGTAATATAACTGTCTATAAAGCTCGACTTGTTGCGAAAGGTTTTCGACAAGTTCAAGGGGTTGACTACGATGAGACTTTCTCACCCGTAGCGATGCTTAAGTCTGTCCGAATCATGTTAGCTATTGCTGCATTTCATAATTATGAAATTTGGCAAATGGATGTCAAAACTGCATTCTTGAATGGATTTCTGGAAGAAGAGTTGTATATGATGCAGCCAGAAGGTTTTGTAGATCCAAAAGGTGCTAACAAAGTGTGCAAGCTCCAGCGTTCCATTTATGGACTGGTGCAAGCATCTCGGAGTTGGAATAAACGCTTTGATAGTGTGATCAAAGCATATGGTTTTATACAGACTTTTGGAGAAGCCTGTATTTACAAGAAAGTGAGTGGGAGCTCTGTAGCATTTCTGATATTATATGTAGATGACATATTATTAATTGGAAATGATATATAATTTCTGGATAGCATAAAGGGATACTTGAATAAAAGTTTTTCAATGAAAGACCTCGGTGAAGCTGCTTACATATTGAGCATCAAGATCTATTGAGATAGATCAAGACGCTTGATAAGTTTTTTTCAATAAGTACATACCTTGTCAAGATTTTGAAGTAGTTCAAAATGGAACAGTCAAAGAAAAACTTCTTGCCTGTGTTGCAAAGGTGTGAAATTGAGTAAAGACTCAAATCCCGACCACGGCAGAAAATAGAAAAGTGAATGAAAGTCATTCCCTATGCCTCAGTCATAGGTTCTATAAAGTATGTTATGCTATGTACCAAACCTATTATATACCTTGTTCTGGTTTGGCAAGGGAGTACAATAGTGATCTAATAGTAGATCACTGGACAGCGGTCAAGAATATCTTTAGTGAGGACTAAGGAGATGTTTCTCGATTATGGAGGTGATAAAAGAGCTCGTCGTAAAAGTTACATCGGTGCAAACTTTTACACTGATCCAGATGACTCTGAGTCTCAATCTGGATACATATTGAAAGTGGGAGCAATTAGCTAGAGTAGCTCCGTGCAAAGCATTGTAGACATAGAATATTTGCAAAATACATACGACTCTGTAATATGACAGACCCGTTGACTAAACTTCTCTCACGAGCAAAACATGATCATACCTTAGTACTCTTTGGGTCTTAATCACATAGCGATGTGAACTAGATTATTGACTCTAGTAAACCCTATGGGTGTAGATCACATGACGATGTGAACTATGGGTATTAATCACATACAGATGTGAATATTGGTGTTTAATCACATAGCGATGTGAACTAGATTATTGACTCTAGTGAAAGTGGGAGACTGAAGGAAATATGCCCTAGAGGCAATAATAAAGTTATTATTTATTTCCTTATATCATGATAAATGTTTATTATTCATGCTAGAATTGTATTAACCAGAAACATAATACATGTGTGAATACATAGACCAACATAACGTCACTAGTATGCCTCTACTTGACTAGCTCATTAATCAAAGATGGTTATGTTTCCTAACCATAGACATGTGTTGTCATTTGATTAATGGGATCACATCATTAGGAGAATGATGTGATTGACTTGACCCATTCCGTTAGCTTAGCACTTGATCGTTTAGTATGTTGCTATTGCTTTCTTCATGACTTATACATGTTCCTGTAACTATGAGATTATGCAACTCCCGTTTACCGGAGGAACACTTTGGGTGCTACCAAACGTCACAACGTAACTGGGTGATTATAAAGGAGTACTACAGGTGTCTCCAAAGGTACATGTTGGGTTGGCATATTTCGAGATTAGGTTTTGTCACTCCGATTGTCGGAGAGGTATCTCTGGGCCCTCTCGGTAATGCACATCACTATAAGCCTTGCAAGCAATGTAGCTAATGAGTTAGTTACGAAATGATGCATTACGTAACGAGTAAAGAGACTTGCCGGTAACGAGATTGAACTAGGTATTGGATACCGACGATCGAATTGTTGGGGAACGTAGTAATTTGAAAAAAATTCCTACGCACACGCAAGATCATGGTGATGGCATAGCAACGAGAGGGGAGAGTGTTGTCCACGTACCCTCGTAGACCGTAAGCGGAAGCGTTAGCACAACGCGGTTGATGTAGTCGTACGTCTTCACGATCCAACCGATCCAAGCACCGAACGTGCAGCACCTCCGAGTTTAGCACACGTTCAGCTCGATGACGATCCCCGGGCTCCGATCCACCAAAGCTTCGGGGATGAGTTCCGTCAGCACGACGGCGTGGTGACGATGATGATGTACTACCGGCGCAGGGCTTCGCCTAAACTCCGCGACAATATGACCGAGGTGGAATATGGTGGAGGGGGGCACCGCACACGGCTAAGGAACGATCCGTAGATCAACTTGTGTGTTATGGGGTGCCCCCTGCCCCCGTATATAAAGGAGGGAGGGGGAGGTGCGGCCGGCCTCCTTGGGGTGCGCCTGGAGGAGTCCTACTCCCACCGGGAGTAGGACTCCCCCCTCTTGCCTTGGTGGCGAAGGAAAGGGGGGAGGGGAAAGAGGAAAGGGGGGCGCCCCCCCCTTCCTTGTCCTACTGGAACTAGGGGGGAGGGGGCGCGCGGCCTGCCCTGGCCGGCCCTCCTCTTCTCCCTCATGGCCCACTAAGGCCCATTAACCCCCTGGAGGGTTCCGGTAACCCCCCAGTGTTCCGGTAAAATCCCAATTTCACTCGGAACCTTTCCGATGTCCAAACATAGGCTTCCAATATATCAATCTTTATGTCTCGACCATTTCGAGACTCCTCGTCATATCCGTGATCACTTCCGGAACTCCGAACAAACTTTGATACATCAAAACTTATAAACTCATAATAAAACTGTCATTGTAACGTTAAGCGTGCGGACCCTACGGGTTCGAGAACTATGTAGACATGACCTAGAACTATTCTCGGTCAATAACCAATAGCGGAACTTGGATGCCCATATTGGTTCCTACATATTCTACGAAGATCTTTATCGGTCAAACCGCATAACAACATACGTTGTTCCCTTTGTCAATCGGTATGTTACTTGCCCGAGATTTGATCGTCGGTATCCAATACCTAGTTCAATCTCATTACCGGCAAGTCTCTTTACTCGTTCCGTAATGCATCATCCCGTAACCAACTCATTTGGTCACATTGCTTGCAAGGCTTATAATGTGCACTACCGAGAGGGCCCAGAGATACCTCTCCGACAATCGGAGTGACAAAACCTAATCTCGAAATACGCCAACTCAACATGTACCTTCGGAGACACCTGTAGTACTCCTTTATAATCACCCAGTTACGTTGTGACGTTTGGCAGTACTCAAAGTGTTCCTCCGGTAAACGGGAGTTGCATAATTCTCATAGTTACAGGAACATGTATAAGTCATGAAGAAAGCAATAGAAATATACTAAACGATCAAGTGCTAGGCTAACGGAATGGGTCATGTCAATCACATCATTCTCCTAATGATGTGATCCCATTAATCAAATGACAACACATGTCTATGGTTAGGAAACATAACCATCATTGATTAACGAGCTAGTCAAGTAGAGGCATACTAGTGACTATATGTTTGTCTATGTATTCACACATGTATCATGTTTCCCGTTAATACAATTCTAGCATGAATAATAAACATTTATCATGATATGAGGAAATAAATAATAACTTTATTATTGCCTCTAGGGCATATTTCCTTCAGTCTCTCACTTGCACTAGAGTCAATAATCTAGATTACATAGTAATGATTCTAACACCCATGGAGTCTTGGTGCTGATCATGTTTTGCTCGTGAGAGTGGCTTAGTCAACGGGTCTGCAACATTCAGATCCGTATGTATCTTGCAAATCTCTATGTCTCCCACTTGCACTTGGTCCCGAATGGAATTGAAGCGTCTCTTGATGTGCTTGGTCCTCTTGTGAAATCTGGATTCCTTTGCCAAGGCAATTGCACCAGTATTGTCACAGAAGATTTTCATTGGTCCCGATGCACTAGGTATGACACCTAGATCGGAAATGAACTCCTTCATCCAGACTCCTTCATTTGCTGATTCCGAAGCAGCTATGTATTCCGCTTCACATGTAGATCCCGCCACGACGCTTTGTTCAGAACTGCACCAACTTACAGCTCCACTGTTTAATAAAAACACGTCTCCGGTTTGCGATTTAGAATCGTACGGATCAGTGTCAAAGCTTGCATCGACGTAACCATTTACGACTAGCTCTTTGTCATCTCCATATACGAGAAACATATCCTTAGTCCTTTTCAGGTATTTCAGGATGTTCTTGACCGCTGTCCAGTGATCCACTCCTGGATTACTTTGGTACCTTCCTGCCAAGCTTATTGCTAAGCATACGTCAGGTCTGGTACACAGCATTGCATACATGATAGAGCCTATGGCTGAAGCATAGGGAACATCTTTCATTTTCTCTCTATCTTCTGCTGTGGTCGGGCATTGAGTTTGACTCAACTTCACACCTTGTAGTACGGGCAAGAACCCTTTCTTTGCCTGATCCATTTTGAACTTTTTCAAAATTTTATCAAGGTATGTGCTTTGTGAAAGTCCTATTAAGCGTCTTGATCTATCTCTATAGATCTTGATGCCCAATATGTAAGCAGCTTCACCGAGGTCTTTCATTGAAAAACTTTTATTCAAGTATCCCTTTATGCTATCCAGAAATTCGATATCATTTCCAATTAATAATATGTCATCTACATATAATATCAGAAATGCTACAGAGCTCCCACTCACTTTCTTGTAAATACAGGCTTCTCCAAAAGTCTGTATAAAACCATATGCTTTGATCACACTATCAAAGCGTTTAATCCAACTCCGAGATGCTTGCACCAGTCCATAAATGGAACGCTGGAGCTTGCACACTTTGTTAGCACCTTTTGGATCTACAAAACCTTCTGGCTGCATCATATACAACTCTTCTTCCAGAAATCCATTCAAGAATGCAGTTTTGACATCCATTTGCCAAATTTCATAATTATGAAATGCAACAATAGCTAACATGATTCGGACAGACTTAAGCATCGCTACGGGTGAGAAAGTCTCATCGTAGTCAACCCCTTGAACTTGTCGAAAACCTTTCGCAACAAGTCGAGCTTTATAGACAGTTATATTACCATCAGCGCCAGTCTTCTTCTTAAAAATCCATTTATTCAATGGCTTGCCGATCATCGGGCAAGTCAACCAAAGTCCATACTTTGTTTTCATACATGGATCCCATCTCAGATTTCATGGCCTCTAGCCATTTTGCGGAATCTGGGCTCATCATCGCTTCCTCATAGTTCGTAGGTTCATCATGGTCAAGCAACATGACTTCCAGAATTGGATTACCGTACCACTCTGGTGCGGATCTTATTCTGGTAGACCTACGAGGTTCAGTCGAAACTTGATCTGAAGTTTCATGATCAATATCATTAGCTTCCTCACTAATTGGTGTAGTTGTCACAGGAACCGGTTCTTGTGATGAACTACTTTCCAATAAGGGAGTAGATACAATTATCTCATCAAGTTCTACTTTCCTCCCACTCACTTCTTTTGAGAGAGACTCCTTCTCTAGAAAGGATCCGATTTTAGCAACGAAAATCTTGCCCTCAGATCTGTGATAGAAGGTGTACCCAATAGTCTCTTTTGGGTATCCTATGAAGACACATTTCTCCGATTTGGGTTCGAGCTTATCTGGTTGAAGTTTCTTCACATAAGCATCGCAGCCCCAAACATTAAAAAACGACAACTTTGGTTTCTTGCCAAACCACAGTTCATAAGGTGTCGTCTTAACGGATTTTGATGGTGCCCTATTTAACGTGAATGTGTCCGTCTCTAAAGCATAACCTCAAAACGATAGCGGTAAATCAGTAAGAGACATCATAGATCGCACCATATCTAGTAAAGTACGATTACGACGTTCGGACACACCATTTCGTTGTGGTGTTCCGGGTGGCGTGAGTTGCGAAACTATTCCGTGTTGTTTCAAGTGTAGACCAAACTCGTAACTCAAATATTCTCCTCCACGATCAGATCGTAGAAATTTTATTTTCCTGTTACGATGATTTTCTACTTCACTCTGAAATTCTTTGAACTTTTCAAATGTTTCAGACTTGTGTTTCATCAAGTTGATATACCCATATCTGCTCAAATCATCTGTGAAGGTGAGAAAATAACGATATCCGCCGCCAGCCTCAACATTCATTGGACCACAAACATCAGTATGTATGATTTCCAACAAATCAGTTGCTCGCTCCATAGTTCCGGAGAACGGTGTTTTAGTCATCTTGCCCATGAGGCACGGTTCGCAAGTACCAAGTGATTCATAATCAAGTGATTCCAAAATCCCATCAGTATGGAGTTTCTTCATGCGTTTTACACCGATATGACCTAAACGGCAGTGCCACAAATAAGTTGCACTATCATTATTAACTCTGCATCTTTTGGTTTCAACACTATGAATATGTGTATCACTACTATCGAGATTTAATAAAAATAGACCACTCTTCAAGGGTGCATGACCATAAAAAATATTACTCATATAAATAGAACAACCATTATTCTCTGATTTAAATGAATAACCGTCTCGCATCAAACAAGATCCAGATATAATGTTCATGCTTAACGCTGGCACCAAATAACAATTATTTAGGTCTAAAACTAATCCCGATGGTAGATGTAGAGGTAGCGTGTCGACCGCGATCACATCGACTTTGGAACCATTTCCCACGCGCATCGTCACCTCGTCCTTAGCCAATCTTCGCTTAATCCATAGTCCCTGTTTCGAGTTGCAAATATTAGCAACAGAACCAGTATCAAATACCCAGGTGCTACTACGAGCATTAGTAAGGTACACATCAATAACATGTATATCACATATACCTTTGTTCACTTTGCCATCCTTCTTATCCGCCAAATACTTGGGGCAGTTCCGCTTCCAGTGTCCAGTCTGCTTGCAGTAGAAGCACTCAGTTTCAGGCTTAGGTCCAGACTTGGGTTTCTTCTCTTGAGCAACAACTTGCTTGCTGTTCCTTTTGAAGTTCCCCTTCTTCTTTCCTTTGCCCTTTTTCTTGAAACTGGTGGTCTTGTTAACCATCAACACTTGATGCTCCTTTTTGATTTCTACCTCCGCGGCTTTTAGCATCGCGAAGAGCTCGGGAATAGTCTTTATCATCCCTTGCATATTATAGTTCATCACGAAGCTCTTGTAGCTTGGTGGCAGTGATTGAAGAATTTTGTCAATGACACTATCATCAGGAAGATTAACTCCTAGTTGAATCAAGTGATTATTATACCCAGACATTTTGAGTATGTGTTCACTGACAGAACTATTCTCCTCCATCTTGCAGCTGTAGAACTTATTGGAGACTTCATATCTCTCAATCCGGGCATTTGCTTGAAATAGTAACTTCAACTCCTGGAACATCTCATATGCCCCATGACGTTCAAAACGTCATTGAAGACCCGGTTCTAAGCCGTAAAGCATGGCACACTGAACTATCGAGTAGTCATCAGCTTTGCTCTGCCAGACGTTCTTAACATCGTCAGTTGCATTAGCAGCAGGCCTGGCACCCAGCGGTGCTTCCAGGACGTAACTTTTCTGTGCAGGAATGAGGATAACCCTCAGGTTACGGACCCAGTCCGTGTAATTGCTACCATCATCTTTCAACTTTGCTTTCTCAAGGAACGCATTAAAATTCAACGGAACAACAACACGAGCCATCTATCTACAAACAAACATAGACAAGCAAAATACTATCAGGTACTAAGTTTTATGATAAATTTAAGTTCAATTAATCATATTACTTAAGAACTCCCACTTAGACAGACATCTCTCTAGTCATCTAAGTGATCACGTGATCCAAATCAACTAAACCATGTCCGATCATCACGTGAGATGGAGTAGTTTCAATGGTGAACATCACTATGTTGATCATATCTACTATATGATTCACACTCGACCTTTCGGTCTCCGTGTTCCGCGGCCATATCCGTATATGCTAGGCTCGTCAAGTATGACCTGAGTATTCCGCGTGTGCAACTGTTTTGCACCCGGTGTATTTGAACGTAGAGCCTATCACACCCGATCATCACGTGGTGTCTCAGCACGAAGAACTTTCGCAACGGTGCATACTCAGGGAGAACACTTCTTGATTATTAGTGAGAGATCATCTTAAAATGCTACCGTCAATCAAAGCAAGATAAGATGCATAAAGGATAAACATCACATGCAATCAATATAAGTGATATGATATGGCCATCATCATCTTGTGCTTGTGATCTCCATCTTCGAAGCACCGTCATGATCACCATCGTCACGGGCGCGACACCTTGATCTTCATCGTAGCATCGTTGTCGTTACGCCATCTATTGCTTCTACGACTATCGCTACCGCTTAGAGATAAAGTAAAGCAATTACAGGGCGTTTGCATTTCATACAATAATACGAGAACCATATGGCTCCTGCCAATTGCCGATAACTTCGGTTACAAAACATGATCATCTCATACAATATAATATAGCATCACGTCTTGACCATATCACATCACAACATGCCCTGCAAAAACAAGTTAGACGTCCCCTACTTTGTTGTTGCAAATTTTACGTGGCTGCTACGGGCTTTAGCAAGAACCGTTCTTACCTACACATAAAAACCACAACGATAGTTCGTCAAGTTGGTGCTGTTTTAACCTTCGCAAGGACCGGGCGTAGCCACACTCGATTCAGCTAAAGTGAGAGAGACAGACACCCGCCAGCCACCTTTAAGCAGGAGTGCTCGTAACGGTGAAACTAGTCTCGCGTAAGCGTACGCGTAATGTCGGTCCGGGCCGCTTCATCTCACAATACCACCGAACCAAAGTATGACATGCTGGTAAGCAGTATGACTTGTATCGCCCACAACTCACTTGTGTTCTACTCGTGCATATAACATCAACGCATAAAACCTGGCTCTGATACCACTGTTGGGGAACGTAGTAATTTCAAAAAATTTCCTACGCACACGCAAGATCATGGTGATGGCATAGCAACGAGATGGGAGAGTGTTGTCCACGTACCCTCGTAGACCATAAGCGGAAGCGTTAGCACAACGCGGTTGATGTAGTCGTACGTCTTCACGATCCGACCGATCCAAGCACCGAACATACGGCACCTCCGAGTTCAGCACACGTTCAGCTCGATGACGATCCCCGGGCTCCGATCCAGCAAAGCTTCGGGGATGAGTTCCGTCAGCACGATGGCGTGGTGATGATGATGATGTACTACCGGCGCAGGGCTTCGCCTAAACTCCACGACGATACAACCGAGGTGGAATATGGTGGAGGGGGGCACCGCACACGGCTAAGGAACGATCCGTAGATCAGCTTGTGTGTTATGGGGTGCCCCCTGCCCCCGTATATAAAGGATGGAGGGGGGGGTGCGGCCGGCCCCCTTGGGGTGCGCCTGGAGGAGTCCTACTCCCACCGGGAGTAGGACTCCCCCCTCTTGCCTTGGTGGAGAAGGAAAGGGGGAGGGGAAAGAGGAAAGGGGGGCGCCGCCCCCCCTTCCTTGTCCTATTCGGACTAGGGGGGAGGGGGCGCGCGGCCTGCCCTGGCCGGCCCTCCTCTTCTCCCTCATGGCCCACTAAGGCCCATTAACCCCCGGGAGGGTTCCGGTAACCCCCCGGTGTTCCGGTAAAATCCCGATTTCACTCGGAACCTTTCCGATGTCCAAACATAGGCTTCCAATATATCAATCTTTATGTCTCCTCCATTTCAAGACTGCTCGTCATGTCCGTGATCACATCTGGAACTCCGAACAAACTTCGATACATCGAAACTTATAAACTCGTAATAAAACTGTCATCATAACGTTAAGCGTGCGGACCCTACGGGTTCGAGAACTATGTAGACATGACCTAGAACTATTCTCGGTCAATAACCAATAGCGGAACCTGGATGCCCATATTGGTTCCTACATATTCTACGAAGATCTTTATCGGTCAAACCGCATAACAACATACGTTATTCCCTTTGTTAATCGGTATGTTACTTGCCCGAGATTTGATCGTCGGTATCCAATACCTAGTTCAATCTCGTTACCGGCAAGTCTCTTTACTCGTTCCGTAATGCATCATCCCGTAACCAACTCATTTTGTCACATTACTTGCAAGGCTTATAATGATGTGCATTACCGAGAGGGCCCAGAGATACCTCTCCGACAATCGGAGTGACAAAACCTAATCTCGAAATACGCCAACTCAACATGTACCTTCGGAGACACCTATAGTACTCCATTATAATCACCCAGTTACGTTGTGACATTTGGCAGTACCCAAAGTGTTCCTCTGGTAAACGGGAGTTGCATAATTCTCATAGTTACAGGAACATGTATAAGTCATGAAGAAAGCAATAGCAATATACTAAACGATCAAGTGCTAGGCTAACGGAATGGGTCATGTCAATCACATCATTCTCCTAATGATGTGATACCATTAATCAAATGACAACACATGTCTATGGTTAGGAAACATAACCATCTTTGATTAACGAGCTAGTCAAGTAGAGGCATACTAGTGACTATATGTTTGTCTATGTATTCACACATGTATCATGTTTCCGGTTAATACAATTCTAGCATGAATAATAAACATTTATCATGATATGAGGAAATAAATAATAACTTTATTATTGCCTCTAGGGCACATTTCCTTCATGAATCTCGGGCAAGCAACATACCGATGACAAAGGGAACAAAGTATGTTGTTATGCGGTTTGACCGATAAAGATCTTTCTAGAATATGTAGGAGCCAATATGGGCATCCAGGTTCCGCTATTGGTTATTGACCAAGAATAGTTCTAGGTCATGTCTACATAGTTCTCGAACCCGTAGGGTCCGCACGCTTAAGGTTTCGATGACAGTTATATTATGAGTTTATGAGTAATGATGTACCGAAGGAGTTTGGAGTCCCGGATGAGATCGGGGACATGACGAGGAGTCTCGAAATGGTCGAGACGTAAAGGTCAATATATTGGACGACTATATTCGGAGTTCGGAAAGGTTCCGAGTGATTCTGGTATTTTTCGGAGTACCGGAGAGTTACGGGCATTCGCCGGGGAGTATATGGGCCTTATTGGGCCATACGGGAATAGAGGAGAGAGGCCGAAAGGAAGGAGGCGCGCAGCCCCCCTCTGGTCCGCCTTGGCGCGCCCCTCCTAGGCCGGCCGCCCCCTCCCCCTTGCTCCTTTATATATGGGGGCAGAGGGCCACCTCTAGGCACAACAACACAAGTTGATCTACGGATCGTTCCTTAGCCGTGTGCGGTGCCCCCCTCCACCATATTCCACCTCGGTCATATCGTCGCGGAGTTTAGGCGAAGCCCTGCGCTGGTAGTACATCATCATCGTCACGACGCCGTCGTGCTGACGGAACTCATCCCCGAAGCTTTGCTGGATCGGAGCCCGGGGATCGTCATCGAGCTGAACGTGTGCTGAACTCGGAGGTGCAATACGTTCGGTGCTTGGATCGGTCGGATCGTGAAGACGTACGACTACATCAACCGCGTTGTGCTAACGCTTCCGCTTACGGTCTACGAGGCTACGTGGACAACACTCTCCCCTCTCGTTGCTATGCCATCACCATGATCTTGCGTGTGCGTAGGAAATTTTTTGAAATTACTGCGTTCCCCAACAAGTGACCCTGTAAGAATTGGTCATAAATCTACGACCATTTGAGACAAATTGGTCAAAAGCTGTTTGGGGGCTCCAAACCCTAAACCATAACGACCATTTTCGTCAGAAACGTCGTAAATTCCTTACACGAAATGGTCGGAAAGCAAATAGCACTGGTCCGGTGCCTTATTTCTAGCTGATAACGATCAATATAGATGGTCATAGCCTTGTAAATTGTGGTGTATTACTATGACTAGGCGCCACCTCATCAGTTTTGTCTATGTGTCATGTTTATGTGTCAATTTTTGCCCTAGGTTGTGAAGTAGCCTATATTTTTGTCGTTTCCAAAATTGCCAAAAGAATTGGGCATTCTTTACTATCCAAATCATTGCCTCATGACACTATTCAGCTCCATTTGCCTGGTAAATATTCCTCGGCAAATTTCTAAAGTTTTATTTCAGCTAGAACCATTGTGGAAGAAGTACTAGCTAGGCATATCCTAATGAGCTGAATTTTTGCCACATCTTCTATATTCTCAAATCATAGATCTCCACAAAATTTGAGCCCCATCTAACAATCCATGTGAGTTCACCATCCAATATTTGTTTCTGGTAATATTTTTAAGTTTGTGAAGCAACTATATTTAATGTTAATTTATAATTGCTGAAAATTTACGACGACATGACCCTGCCCATAGAACCGCCCTCCACCAAATTTTAGCTCATTTAATCCAGGCAATTTCCCTCAGCATTTTTCCCAATTTTCTGTTCAGTGGGGAGCATTGTGAAGGAAGTACCATTTTTATGTATCCAAATGGTATGAAATTTTTAAAGTGCCTTCATATGCCCAAATTATCATCCTCCTCCAAATTTCAGATCAATCCATTCATTTATTTGAGTCCAGCTTCAACATTCATATTTTTGTCCAGTGTGGTATGTTGCAAAGCAAGTGACACCTAGGCTCCTCCATTTGAGCTGCAAAATTTCCAAGAAAGTGTCCTTAGTAGATGATCATCCTCGGCCAAAACTCGGGGCCATTGGCCATGTCTATTTTCCCCCCCACTAATCAAACACTTGGCTGCTAATTCATGTTTGAGCTCAGTTCAGTCTCGTCGTGAGATTGTTCTATTTCCTTCTTCTTCCTGACACCTACCGGGGGAGTGCCCAACCCACTAGACATACCTAGGCCGCCCAGAATGCATGGCAACTCCACAATCATGCGATGATCACGCGGTGGGCATGCGAGTTTATGCACTCTGGAGTTGGGGCCCTCGGCCACCATCCAAACCTCGACGTATCGCCACCAAACCATGTATTTATGATTAGATAAATACTTATGTACCTATAAATGACTTTTGGAAAAAATAAAAAGCAAACTAAAAGGCGGGTGCAGTTCAAATTTGACCCGTTTCCTACTGAATCGACATAAATTTGTCTTTTTCACGAGATGTGGATCAAAGCTTTTGACACCCAACCATTTTGTCAATTGTGCATTAAATATGTCGTAGTATTTTTTAAAAAATAGATTTGGTACAATTTTGCAACAAATATATGGCAACTCATTTTGGGCACTCGAAAAATGGAAAATGAAATTTCCATCCAAAGAAAATGAAAACTTCCTTAGGAAACATTGTTTGCCATTCCAAGATGCACGCTTGTGCATAATACTAGATCATTTGAACACACTATGCCATGAATGTGGCCTTAAGATTAATAATTTGACTTGAAAGCCATGAATCTTCACACATGATAGCTCATGTTTGAGAACGCTGTTTTTAAAGATTTGTTGTATTACAAATTTATTATTTTTCCTGATAACTTGGTCACATATAATGCCACAATGCAAAGATTTGCCAATTTATTCGAATTTTTTTTATTTTTTTTCGAATTTGTTATGCCTGTTTGAAAATGCGTTCAAAACGGCGGGTATGACTGTTCCTAGCTAGTGGTTGAATTTGGATTTTTTGGTGTTTCTTTGATTAAATAGATACTTATGTATCTAGAAATGATTTTTGGAAAAAATAAAGAGCAAACTATGAGGCTGGTGCAGTTCAAATTCGACCCACTTCTAGCTGAATCGGTGGAAATTGTCTTTTTCACGAGAGGTGGATCAAATCTTTTGACACCCACCCATTTGGTCAATTATACATTAAATATGGCCTAATATTATAGAAAATTTATTTGGTCCAATTTTGCAACAAATATATTGTAGGTTCTTCACAAAAAAACTCATTTTGGGCACTCGAAAAATGGAAAATTGACTTTTCGGTCAAAGAAAATGAAAACTTCCTTAGGCAACATTTTTTGTCATTCCAATATGCACCCATGTGCACAATATGATATCATTTGAACAAACTATGTCATGAATGTGGCCATAAGATTGGTCATTTTCAATGAAAGCCATGAATCTTCACACAAGCTCATTTTTTAGAACACTTTTAAAAAAATTGTTATATTACAATTTTATTATTTTTCCTTGCAACTTGGGTACCCGTGGCCGACCGCAACCATGACCAGGGTACGGAAACATGGGTATCTCCCTGACTTGTCGAAGCTCGACGGCGGCCTTCCCGGATCGAGGCCATATCAGGTCATCGCTACCCCTTATTCTTCCCTCCTCTAATTTTGTTGATAGCCTATAGTTTAGTGTTGTGCACCCCTATCATAAAACTATATGCTCTGGCGTTTGTGATTCTGTGCACAACCAGTGGATTGGTGCATGATTGTCTAAGTTTATCAGATATAACATGTGAAAGTCCACAGCACTTCTGTGGACTATACAAATCAAACCAATAAATGCACATTGATAATGTGTACTTCCACTTCAACATGGCCTAAATTCATATGCTTCTGAGATGGTTTCATGTAGATTCTGCAAATTCTATAACCTAGGCATGTCCTTGTCTTATTACATACTAGATTAAAGGAAGTGAACCAGTTTGTTATTGGGCTGACAAAGAGCCGAGCTCCAAGATTGTATCTGAGTTCATGTGCTTAAGAAGGCGACTGATATTTTTCATGGTCTAATTAACCTTGTACCATAATTCTTATACCCATTTTTCATTTTCATTGTGCCATTTGCTTGCTTATGTGCCCTATGGGTTAGTGTTGTTGATCCCTAGCATGAGCTTGGTTGCCCTGAACTTCAGTGTTCTATTTGCTTGCTTCTCAGTCTCTCTCCCTCCCTGCAGGTGCCAACGGACGAAAGGGTGGAGCCTGCTCCTCCTTGCTAGAGCTTCTCACTCTGGTAGTCTGGTGCTGGTGATCTTGCCCGCCTAGATGGATTGGCCAACGGCCGTGTATACGGCAGTGATGCTGATGTGCTACTACACTTGTGATCCAATCTAGAAGTGTTGGTCCCAAGACTATGTGAACTAGCCAAGAAGCTGTTGGGGAACGTAGTAATTTCAAAAAACTTCCTACGCACACGCAAGATCATGGTGATGCATAGCAACGAGAGGGGAGAGTGTGCCTACGTACCCTCGTAGACCGAAAGCGGAAGCGTTAGCACAATGCCGTTGATGTAGTCGTACGTCTTCACGGCCCGACCAATCAAGCACCGAAAGCACGACACCTCCGAGTTCTTGCACACATTCAGCTCGATGACGTCCCTCGAACTCCGATCCAGTCGAGTGTCGAGGGAGAGTTCCGTCAGCACGACGGCATGGTGACGATGATGATGTTCTACCGACGCAGGGCTTCGTCTAAGCACCGCTACGATATTATCGAGGAGGACTATGGTGGAGGGGGGCACCGCACACGCCTAAGAGATTAATGATCAATTGTTGTGTCTAGAGGTGCCCCCCTACCCCTGTATATAAAGGAGCAAAGGGGAGGGGGCGGCCGGCCAGGAGGGGGCGCGCCAAGGGGAGTCCTACTCCCACTGGAGTAGGACTCCCTCCTTTCCATGTCCAAGTAGGAGAAGGGGGAGGAAGGGAGAGAGGGGAGGAAGGAAAGGGGGGCGCCGCCCCCCCTCCTTGTCCAATTCGGACTAGAGGGGGAGGGGGCGCGTGGCCTGCCCTGGCCGCCCCTCCTCTTCTCCACTTCGGGCCCATGTGGCCCATTAACCCCCTGGGGGGTTCCGGTAACCCCCCGGTACTCCGGTATATATCCCATAACCCCCGAAACCATTCCAGTGTCCGAATATAGTCGTCCAATATATCAATCTTCATGTCTCGACAATTTCAAGACTCCTCGTCATGTCCGTGATCACATCCGGGACTCCGAACTATCTTCAGTACATCAAAACATATAAACTCATAATATAACTGTCATCTAACTTTAAGCGTGCGGACCCTACGGGTTCGAGAACAATGTAGACATGACCGAAACACGTTTTCGGTCAATAACCAATAGCGGAACCTGGATGCTCATATTGGCTCCCACATATTCTACGAAGAACTTTATCGGTCAAACCGCATAAGAACATACGTTGTTCCCTTTGTCATCGGTATGTTACTTGCCCGAGATTCGATCATCGGTATCTCAATACCTAGTTCAATCTCGTTACCGGCAAGTCTCTTTACTCGTTATGCAATGCATAATCTCATAACTAACTCATTAGTCACATTTCTTGCAAGGCTTATAATGATGTGCATTACCGAGAGGGCCAAGAGATACCTCTCCGACAATCGGAGTGACAAATCCTAATCTCGAAATACGCCAACCCAACAAGTACCTTCGGAGACACCTTTACAGCACCTTTATAATCACCCAGTTACGTTGTGACGTTTGGTAGCACACAAAGTGTTCCTCCGGTAAACAGTAGTTGCATAATCTCATAGTCACAGGAACATGTATAAGTCATGAAGAAAGCAGTAGCAACATACTAAACGATCAAGTGCTAAGCTAACGGAATGGGTCAAGTCAATCACATCTTTCTTTCAACGATGTGATACCGTTAATCAAATGACAAATCTTTTGTCCATGGCCAGGAAACATAACCATCTTTGATAAACGAGCTAGTCAAGTAGAGGCATACTAGTGACACTCAGTTTGTCTATGTATTCACACATGTATCATGTTTCCGGTTAATACAATTCTAGAATGAATAGTAAACATTTATCATGATATAAGGAAATAAATAATAACTTTATTATTTCCTCTAGGGCATATTTCCTTCAGTCTCCCACTTGCACCAGAGTCAATAATCTAGACTACACAGTAATGATTCTAACACCCATGGAGCCTTGGTGCTGATCATGTTTTGCTCGTGGAAGAGGCTTAGTCAACGGGTCTACAACATTCAGATCCGTATGTATCTTGCAAATCTCTATGTCTCCCACCTAGACTTGGGCCCAGATGGAATTGAAGCGTCTCTTGATGTGCTTGGTCTTCTTGTGATATTTGGATTCCTTTGCCAAGGAAATTGCACCAGTATTGTCACAGAAGATTTTCATTGGACCCGATGCACTAGGTATGACACCTAGATCGGATATGAACTCCTTCATCCAGACTCCTTCATTTCCTGCTTCTGAAGCAGCTATGTACTCCGCTTCACATGTAGATCCCGCCACGACACTTTGTTTAGAACTGCACCAACTAACAGCTCCACCGTTTAATATAAACACGTATCCGGTTTGCGATTTAGAATCGTCCAGATCAGTGTCCAAGCTTGCATCGACGTAACAATTTACGACTAGCTCTTTGTCACCTCCATAAATGAGAAACATAACCTTAGTCCTTTTCAGGTATTTCAGGATATTCTTGACCGCTGTCCAGTGATCCACTCCTGGATTACTTTGGTACCTCCCTGCTAAACTTATTGCTAAGCATACATCAGGTCTGGTACACAGCATTGCATACATGATAGAGCCTATGGCTAAAGCATAGGGAACATCTTTCATTTTCTCTCTATCTTCTGCAGTCGTCGGGCATTGAGTCTGACTCAATTTCACATCTTGTATTACAGGCAAGAACCCTTTCTTTGCTTGATCCATTTTGAACTTCTTCAAAACTTTATCAATGTATGTACTCTGTGAAAGTCCAATTAAGTGTCTTGATCTATCTCTATAGATCTTGATGCCCAATATGTAAGCAGCTTCATCGCGGTCATTCATTAAAAAACTTTTATTCAAGTATCCTTTTATGCTATCCAGAAATTCTATATCATTTCCAATCAATAATATGTTGTCTACATATAATATTAGAAATGCTACAGAGCTCCCACTCAAAGTATTTATTCCAACTCCGAGAGGCTTGCACCAATCCATAAATGGATCGCTGGAGCTTGCACACTTTGTTAGCATCCTTTGGATCGACAAAACCTTCTGGTTGCATCATATACAACTCTTCTTCCATAAATCCATTCAGGAATGCAGTTTTGACATCCATTTGCCAAATTTCATAATCATAAAATGCGGCAATTGCTAACATGATTCGGACAGACGTAAGCATCGCTATGGGTGAGAAAGTCTCATCGTAGTCAACCCCTTCAACTTGTTGAAAACCTTTCACAACAAGTCAAGCTTTGTAGACAGTAACATTACCATCAGCGTCAGTCTTCTTCTTGAAGATCCATTTATTCTCAATGGTCTGCCGATCATTGGGCAAGTCAACCAAAGTCCACACTTTGTTCTCATACGTGGATCCCATCTCGGATTTCATGGCCTCAAGCCATTTGCGGAATCTGGGCTCATCATCGCTTCCTCATAGTTCGTAGGCTCGCCATGGTCAAGTAACATGACCTCCAGAATAGGATTGCCGTACCACTCTGGTGTGGATCTTACTCTGGTTGACCTACAAGGTTCGGTAGTAACTTGATCTGAAGTTTCATGATCAATATCATTAGCTTCCTCACTAATTGGTGTAGTCGTCACATGAACTGGTTTCTGTGATGAACTATTTTCCAATAAGGGAGCAGGTACAGTTACCTCATCAAGTTCCACTTTCCTCCCACTAACTTCTTTCGAGAGAAACTCCTTCTCTAGAAAGGATTCATTCTTATCAACAAATGTCTTGCCTTCGGATCTACGATAGAAGGTGTACCCAACAGTTTCCTTTGGGTATCCTATGAAGACACATTTCTCCGATTTGGGTTCGAGCTTATCAGGTTGAAGTTTTTTCACATAAGCATCGCAGCCCCAAACTTTAAGAAACGATGACTTTGGTTTCTTGCCAAACCATAGTTCATAAAGCGTCGTCTTAACGGATTTTGATGGTGCCCTGTTTAACATGAAAGCTGCCGTCTCTAAAGCATAACCCCAAAATGATAGCGGTAAATCAGTAAGAGACATCATAGATCGCACCATATCTAGTAAAGTGCGATTATGACATTCGGACACACCATTACGTTGTGGTGTTCCGGGTGGCGTCAATTGCGAAAATATTCCGCATTGTTTCAAATGTAAACCAAACTCGTAACTCAAATATTCTCCTCCACAATCAGACCGTAGAAACTTTATTTTCTTGTTACGATGATTTTCAACTTCACTCTGAAATTCATTGAACTTTTCAAATGTTTAAGACTTATGTTTCATTAAGTAGATATACCCATATCTGCTTAAATTATTTGTGAAGATGAGAAAATAATGATACCCGCCGCGAGCTTCAATATTCGGTGGACCACATACATCAGTATGTATGATTTCTAACAAATCAGTTGCTCGCTCCATGGTTCGCAAGTACCAAGTGATTCATAATCAAGTGATTCCAAAAGTCCATCAGTATGGAGTTTCTTCATGCGCTTTACACCAATATGACCTAAACGGCAGGGCCACAAATAAGTTGCACTATCATTATCAACTCTGCATCTTTTGGTTTCAACATTATGAATATGTGTATCACTACTATCGAGATTCATCAAAAATAGACCACTCTTCAAGGGTGCATGACCATAAAAGATATTACTCATATAAATAGAACAACCATTATTCTCAGATTTAAGTGAATAACTGTCTCACATCAAACAAGATCCAGATATAATGTTCATGCTCAACGCTAGAGCCAAATAACAATTATTTAGGTCTAAAACTAATCCCGAAGGTAGATGTAGAGGTAGTGTGCCGACGGCGATCACATCGACTTTGGAACCATTTCCTACGCGCATCGTCACCTCATCCTTAGCCAGTGTCCGCTTAATCCGTAGTCCCTGTTTCGAGTTGCAAATATTAGCAACAGAACCAGTATCAAATACCCAGGTGCTACTGCGAGCTCTGGTAAGGTACACATCAATAACATGTATATCACATATACCTTTGTTCACCTTGCCATCTTTCTTATCCGCCAAATACTTGGGGCAGTTCCGCTTCCAGTGACCAGTCTGTTTGCAGTAGAAGCACTCAGTCTCAGGCTTAGGTCCAGACTTGGGTTTCTTCTCTTGAGCAGCAACTTGTTTGTTGTTCTTCTTGAAGTTCCCCTTCTTCTTCCCTTTACCTTTTTCTTGAAACTGGTGGTCTTGTTCATCAACACTTGATGCTCCTTTTTTATTTCTACCTCCGCAGCCTTTAGCATTGCGAAGAGCTCGGGAATAGTCTTGTTCATCCCTTGCATATTATAGTTCATCACAAAGCTCTTGTAGCTTGGTGGCAGTGATTGAAGAATTCTGTCAATGACACTATCATCAGGAAGATTAACTCCCAATTGAATCAAGTGATTATTATACCCAGACATTTTGAGTATATGTTCAGTGACAGAACTATTCTCTTCCATCTTGCAGCTATAGAACTTATTGGAGACATCATATCTCTCAATCCATGCATTTGCTTGAAATATTAACTTCAAATCCTGGAACATCTCGTATGCTCCATGACGTTGAAAACGTCGTTGAAGTCCCGGTTCTAAGCCGTAAAGCATGGCACACTGAACTATCGAGTAGTCATCAGCTTTGCTCTGCGAAACGTTCACAACGTATGCAGTTGCATCTGCAGCAGGCCTGGCACCCAGCGGTGCTTCCAGGACGTAATTCTTCTGTGCAGCAATGAGGATAATCCTCAAGTAACGGACCCAGTCCGTGTAATTGCTACCATCATCTTTCAACTTTGCTTTCTCAAGGAACGCATTAAAATTCAATGGAACAACAGCACGAGCCATCTATCTACAATCAACATAGACATGCAAATACTATCAGGTACTAAGTTTATGATAAATTTAAGTTCAATTTAATCATATTACTTAAGAACTCCCACTTAGATAGACATCCCTCTAATCATGTTAAGTGATCACGTGATCCAAATCAACTAAACCATAACCGATCATCACGTGAAATGGAGTAGTTTTCAATGGTGAACATCATTATGTTGATCATATCTACTATATGATTCACGCTCGACCTTTCGGTCTCAGTGTTCCGAGGCCATATCTGCATATGCTAGGCTCATCAAGTTTAACCTGAGTATTCTGCGTGTGCAAAACTGGCTTGCACCCGTTGTAGATGGACGTAGAGCTTATCACACCCGATCATCACGTGGTGTCTGGGCACGACGAACTTTGGCAACGGTGCATACTCAGGGAGAACACTTTTTATCTTGAAATTTAGTGAGAGATCATCTTATAATGCTACCGTCAATCAAAGCAAGATAAGATGCATAAAGGATAAACATCACATGCAATCAATATAAGTGATATGATATGGCCATTGTCATCTTTTGCTAAGGATAAACTCTTTTGTTCTTGTATCTATATATATGCTTAAATAATACCCAAGTTTTCAGCAAAGATTATAACTAATCATGCCAATGGTAACTCCTAGAAATCATATTAACTCATATTAATGACATAATCAACTAGTGAGCAATAATAAAACATCTCAAATGCCAACACTTTGTTAGAACAATCATGATATAATATGACAGCATGGTATCTCGCTAGCCCTTTTTGAGACCGCGACAAAATATAAATGCAGAGCACCTCCAAAGTTCAAGCAGCAACTAAACATTGTAATTCATTGTAGAAGAGATCCAATCATGATGCACACAACATTAACTACACATAATGCATGAGAATGACAATAGTGCTCTCAGGACTAATGCTTGTTTGAGAATGTAATGACTCAATAACAAGAGTAAAATAACATAAAAGTAAATGGATATGCTCTTCGCAGAGGGAAGAGGGATGGTCAGTGTCGAAACAACTCCAACAGGAGATGCAACTCCAGCATGAACAAGAAAAGACTCGGATGGCACTGCAGGAGGCGGGCTGCCTAGGATTAAGTCTAGCCAAAGTAATCGAGCAGAAGAAACGTGTATCCTGTAAATACATCCCAAATCAGAACAGCGAAGCCATTTTTTTCAAAAAGGCTACAATAGGCATTATCCATAATTAATTTGACATAAATGCTTTACCTGGTTCTCATAGATGTCCAATGCAAAAAAGATGACCAACAGTCTTGGTCTCTAGATTACCCATGTGCATTCACTTCAGTTGTTGTTTGTCCCTGGAGAAGAATTTTTTGTATTGGAGAGTGTTCACCCGAAAAACTGCTGGAGGCGCACAAGAGAGTTCAACCCACACACAAGATGGCACGATAAATGATATAGAAAGCGACACCAGCATAGGGAAGTGCATGGATGAATCCGGATACATATGAACCCACTTTGAAGAACACATTTTGAAATGCCAAAAAATTCTGAAAAAAGGTGCGCGCAGACATCTCCATATTTTATGTGTGTGCATAAAGTTTCACGAAAAAAACAACATTTTTTGTAGCATGTGCAAAAAACAAATTGTGCCACGAAACGCTATTTAGAAGCACTAAACCTTTGTTTTACAGAGACAAAATAAAAATACTTTTTTTGACAAAACTTTGTGCCACAGACATACTTTTGCGAACATATATGCACAAAATTTTTGAACATTACAAAACATGTTAAAAGTACATCTTTGAAAAGCGGGTTCATATGTACCCGTGTGCAGGACCAGCACAAGTACATAACCTCGCATGGAACTCGGTCATATCTGAAATGTTGATGTACCATCGACATGCTAAACTTCCATTGACTCCTTTGCGACCTGCATTAAAACTTCAAAGACATATTAGGTTTCAAGTGCCTCGCCGTCCGCCATGCGCAGCCGATCAAAGTCACCCCGGAGTGTGGCCAGCCGCACTGCCCTGACCCGATCTGCACTCACGAATCGCGTCTTGAGACACGTCCACACTTCCGCTGTCGTCTTCTTGGACGACACCTACAACAAGATGTCCTCGGCGAGCGCTCCGAGCAAGTACGCCCGCTCCGTCTTGTTCTTCTTCACATCGACCGCTGCCTCCGCGTCCGTCGGAGCCACTGCCTCCCACAGCCCCTGCGCGTCGAGGTTGGCCTCGACCTTGATCGCCCATACAGTGTAGTTGTCACCGGTGAGCATTGGGCACTGCAGAGACAGCGCGCTCGCTGCTCCGCCGCCGTACAGCACGAGCGACATCGCTGGTGGTCACCTCCGCAATCGAAGCTCTGATGCCAATTGTTGGGTCCTAGCTCGAACCATAGCCTGCCCTTGCTCTCTCTGGTCGCTCTCTCTCTCTCTCACACCAGCTCGAACCGAGGAAGAAGAAAGAAGGAGGGAGACACAAGACACGGTGGTTCCGGCGCGCGAACGCCCGCCGTAACGACCGCTTTTTTCCTCACACAACAACTCGAGCCCGTCGGTACAACACATGGGGAGGGAGGGGTTTTATGCGTGCGCGCACTGACGCCCCACGTCGTGCTCTCGACGCACCCATTCACGCACTCGCCACGTCCCGTGTTGGTGTCTAACCCTAGCAGCTCTTCCTCACTTGCCGTGGCACGAACCAACGAACAAGAAGGAGGTGAAGAAGAACACGATCACAGAGAAGACACAGTGGTGTTTTCCCAGCGCACGAAT
Organism: Triticum dicoccoides; assembly: GCF_002162155.2. Classification (NCBI taxonomy): domain Eukaryota; kingdom Viridiplantae; phylum Streptophyta; class Magnoliopsida; order Poales; family Poaceae; genus Triticum; species Triticum dicoccoides. The sequence goes on along the minus strand of NC_041383.1, from coordinate 684,376 downwards.
GCTGCCGCCGCAACAAGGGCGATCTTTTTCCACCGAGCACAAACTCGAGCCATGGCCACTCCGTTACAACGATCCCCGCAGGGCTCAAATACCTGGGCCAGCGCTGGGGCACGATCCCCACGCCACCGTTGGCGCTCACGTGGGTCTGCGCGATCAGGACATACAGAAGATCCGCTCCGCTGTCCTGGTCGTGTCGGACCAACGAGCACCTGTAGAGGCAGCGATGGCAGCCTCTGCACGGTGCTCCTGCTCTTCTTCGGCAACGCAAGGACACTCTCTACATCAGACGGTGCGGCTTGTCGAGGCTGTAGCCTCATCCAGCGATGGAAATTGATCCCACACATGTTATGACCGGAGACTGTCAGAAATCCCAGCTTGGCCTACTAAGGTGTGGGGGTTTAGGGCTGGAAAAAAAGCTCGAAACTCGCGAGCTAAACAAGTAGCTTGTGACTCGGCTCGAATCGACTCAAACTCGAAGAATAACGAGTCGAGCCGAGCTTTAGTTTAAGATCGTTTATAGACCAAGTTAAACGAGTCAATCTTACAAGTACTCCTGTAACTCTTTAGGCTCGATACAATAGATCAGTCACTTCCAATACAAAGAAAGATCAGCCATTAAACAGCCTACGTCTCAGGTGCACAACCCAAGGCCCACCCGTTGAAGGCCTAGCCTCCTAGGTGACTCATGTGTTACAAGAAAATTACAATTATTTAGTGATATATACGTTTAATATATACATAATCATTTTTATCATATTTGAGGGCTTTATGTTTATATCTTTAACGAGCTTAACAAGCTAAACGAGCCAGCTCGTGAGTTATACGAGTCGAGCCAATCTTGGGTTTGAGCTCGTTATAGTAACGAGTCGAGTCGAGCTAGCTCGTTAACGAAACGAGCTCTAGCGAGTCGAGCCAAGCTGGCTTGACTCGGCTCGAATTCCAGCCCTGTGTGTTATTGATGAGGCCCGCGACTAGTGGCTCCAAGGCGGCAATCCCGGCTGCGGCTCCTGCCCCCTCGTCCCTCCACATATCCTTAATCTCCAGTTGCAACACCATTGAATTGTAGGGTCTTGTGCATGGGTAGAAGGTGGCTCAAGATGAAATAGATGAACGAGGTACTCACGCAGGGGTGTAGGTGTGTGTCATGTCTATGTGTCATTTTTTGCCCTAGGTTGTGAAGCGGCCTATATTTATGTCGTGCCCAAAATTTCCCAAAAAATTGGGCATTCTTTGCTATCCAAATCATTGCCTCATGACAATATTCAGCTCCATTTGCCTGGTAAGTCTTCCTTGGCAAATTTTCAAAGTTTTTGTTCAGCTAGAACCATTGTGAAAGAAGTACTAGCTAGGCATATCCTAGTGAGCTGAATTTTAGCCACATCTTCTATATTCTCAAATCATAGATCTCCACAAAATTTGAGCCCCATCTAACAATTCATGTGAGCTCACCATCCAATCTTTGTTTCTGGTAATATTTTTAGTTTGTGAAGCAACTATATTTAATGTTAATTTATAATTGCTAAAAATTTACCACGACATGACCCTGCCCATAGAACGTCCCCCCACCAAAATTTAGCTCATTTAATCTAGGCAATTTCCCTCAGCATTTTTCCCAATTTTCTGTTTAGTGGGGAGCACTGTGAAGGAAGTACCATTTTTATTTATCCAAATGGTATGAAATTTTTAAAGTGCCTTCATATGCCCAAATTACCATCATCCTCCAAATTTCAGATCAATCCATTCATTTATTTGAGTCCAGCTTCAACATTCATATTTTTGTCCAGTGTGGTATGTTGCAAAGCAAGTGACACCTAGGCTCCTCCATTTGAACTGCAAAATTTCCAAGAAAGTGTCCTTAGTAGATGATCATCCTCAGCCAAAACTGGCCAGTGGCCATGTCTATTTTCCCCACCACTAATCAAACACTTGGTTGCTAATTCATGTTTGAGCTCAATTCAGTCTCATCATGAGATTGTTCTATTTCCATCTTCTTCTTGACACCTACCGGGGGAGTGCCCAACCCACTAGACATGTCTAGGCCATCCAAAATGCGTGGCAACACCACAGTCTTGTGGTGACCATGCGGCGGGCATGCGAGTTTATGCGCTCTGGAGTTGGGGCCCTCGGCGTCCAAACCTCGACGTATCGCCACCAAACCATGTATTTATGATTAAATAGATACTTATGTACCTAGAAATGATTTTTGGAAAAAAAATCAAGAGCAAACTAAAAGGCAGGTGCAGTTCAAATTTGACCCGCTTCCTACTAAATCGACGAAAATTTGTCTTTTTCACGAGAGGTGGATCAAAGCTTTTGACACCCAACCATTTTTTTCAACTATGCATTAAATATGTCCTAGTATTTTAGAAAATTGATTTGGTACAATTTTACAACAAATATATGGTAGGTCATTCACAAAAAAACTCATTTTGGTCACTCGAAAAATGGAAAATGAAATTTCCGTCCAAAGAAAATGAAAACTTCCTTAGGAAACATTGTTTACCATTCTGATGCACCCTTGTGCACAATATTAATTAGATCATTTGAACAAACTATGACAGGAATGTGGCCATAAGGTTGATCATTTGACTTGAAAGTCATCAATCTTCACACATGATAGCTCATTTCTGAGAACACTGTTTTTAAAGAATTGTTGTATTACAAATTTATTATTTTTCCTGATAACTTGGTCACATATAATGGCACAATGCCGAAAGTGCTATTCTGAGCTCGAGCTCAGATGCTCCTGTTATCTCGTTCGTTGCCTGGCGCTAAGATTCAACAGTTGTATTTCATAATGTATTCTGAGTTGTATGGGATGCTTTTCCAAAGAATAGGGCCCACCCATGTGCTGCATTAATGTCGACGGCAGTCACCCTCCATGAGGCGGCTCAGATATGGACACTACCAGACTGAGCCACGGCTCAGCCATTATCCCTAACGGACGCATCCACCTAGCGGTTTTTTTATTATATATCCATCCACCGCAGACAGCCTTGCTCTGGAAGATTTATCTACTGCAGGTGCCAACAGACGGAAGGGTGGAGCCTGCTCCTCCTTGCTGAAGCTTCTCACTCTGGTGGTCTGGTGCTGGTGATCTCGCCCGCCTAGATGGATTGGCCAGCGGCTGTGTATACGGCAGCGACGCTGCTGTGCTACTACACTTGTGATCCAATCTAGAAGCGTTGGTCCCAAGACTATGTGAAACTAGCGAAGAAGCAGGAGCGGACGAGAACTTTGATGTGTGTAGCAGCCCTACAAGCCCTTTCAACTATGGTAAGTTCTGTCATAACCCAATATCAAACTTGTACATTTCATCTTTGATTGCTAAAACTAGTGAAGAAATGAAGGCGCAAATGTCAACTATATGATTAGGAGATTGTTACATAGGCAAAAGAGGTCCAAACAATACTTTCTTAGTTTTGATACAACCTTTTATATGAGTATTTGGTGCACTCCTTATCATGTGATGAATTAAAGATCGTAAGAAATAAATATTAAATGCTAACTATGTACCTTCAAGAGACTTTACATCAAGTTATTGTTTCTCAACAGAAATTGTAAATAGATCCATATCATTCTCACAACATATTTGTATAGCCAAGGATGCTTACTTAAACTGTATAGCTCCTTATTGTTCTTTTCCAGATAGAGGTATTCTATCGGTGCTCCATCCTGAAATATATTGTGTACTGCCAAGTCCGTGAAGCGTAGCGCTCACTGCTCGACCATTTCTCTACTAAATTGTGAACAATAGATGTAAGATATTCGAAACAAGCAGAAGTCCCTTTGATTCTTGATTTCTAGCATACATGGGCGACTTGATTAGTGATGCTACTGTATGAAAGATGCATGTGAGCACTGCTGCCGGCTATTTGGCATCCTATGTCTTTTTTGCTGCTAGTTTCAGAAATAATCCTCCATGAATGCTAGTTTGATTACTATCTGTACACCAGGTCTACTTGATGCAAGTGGCTATTTTTTTCTTGTCTCTCTTTGACATATTGTTTATTCTTTTTGAATGTGCAGGTTATCTATACATCAGGTGATCTTATTTTGTTGCTGGAACCTGTGAGATAAAGTTTATGTTCTTTGAACCTGTTTATGTGCTTTGAACCTGCAAGATACAGTTCTGTATAATGTTGTCTGATAAAGTTATGTACTTACGTGTGAACATGGGAGATAAGTTATTGAGATGTGTTGTTTTGTATAATGTTACGCGAGATAAAGTTATGTGCTGGTAACATGTGAGATAAAGTTTTCTATACTTGTGTTATTACTGATCATGGGAAGGAAGTACTGTTATTATTACTGATTTGACAATATTGGTTGTAAATAAAAGAGGGCTTGGCCCAAGCACCATTGGATTGTAAAAAGGCCACGTCCAGAATTTATATTGCACCAAATACTTGGGCTCTAAAAAGGCCATGGCCCAAACTATGTTGGAGTCGTTTCTAAAAAGAGCTATATAAATTTCAGATTCTAAAAAGGTTGAGGCCCAAAAAAATGACTGTAAAAGGCTGCATCTGAAAAAAATAAAAGGCCCAATTGTTGGGCCAGGCCCATTTAGCTAATCAAAGCACAGGGAAAAAATAAATTAAATGGGCTGAATTAATGGGCTTGGCCCATTTAGGCGCTGAATTGGACCGGGCAGATTCTTTCCAATGACCTTTTCAATTGGACACAATTTTGCCACATCAGCTTGCCATGTTGGATCCGACGTGGCCTGGGCAGACAGCCAGCGACCAAAACAAAAGGTCGTTGGACCAACGACCTTTTGTTGGTCGTTGCCTTCTACGACCATATCACAGAGAAGGCCGTTAATTTCCATTAAAAATGGTCAGCTTTTGACCATCTATTTTTTATCACAAAAAGGTTGCAAATGAAAAATAACAACCATTCAATGACCAATAGTGATGGTCGCAAGTTGACATATTTCTTGTAGTGAGCAGGGCGACCTTCCACTCCTTCCTTGTCATTCCCTTGAGTGTCGTAGCCCATGTGGTGACGTCGACCCCAAGCCCTGCCACCAGCACGACACCAAGGACAAGAAGAGTAATTCCGGCAACCACCCAAGCCAGCCAGTCCATCTTTCGATTGTGCAAAAATGACAATGCATTAGTAGTTGCATATAATATGTTTTCCAATACACAAACACTATGATAGTAAGTAAGTACATGCCCTAGCTCAGACTTAAGCACATCGATTGCCAGTGGAGTAGTAGAAAACAGAGCATGCATATATGCAACATGTGTATGGCGACTTAATATGCTTTCCAGTACAGAAACAGATCAAAGCAACGCATGAGCATCAAGGGACATATATAATCGATCCATCCATCCATCCATATACATTCTTTGCTTATGTTGCGATATGTTTGTAATGAGCTGCCATCTTTTCGTAATGAGCTTATTTATGAAGGGCCGGAATTGTATTTTCAGTAAGAGTAGCATTATGTCTCTGTATGCCCTGGTGCTTCGTGATATGAGGATCTTGACCGGGTCGGGCCGGCTGGAAAACCTTCCCGGACGTGTGCAAGACCCTTTGGCATATCGCTGGGCCGATGATCTTGACTAGGGTCTTCCAGTTCCTCATCAGCTTCGTCACCGTCGCCTTCATCGGCCACGTCCGGCAAGGTCAATCTCACGGCCATCTCCATTGTCAACAACATCGTCCAAGGCCTCGGCTTTGGGCTCCTCGTGTTCTTTTTTTTAAAGGAGGTTATTCCCCGGCCTCTGCATCAGAGTGATGCATACGGTCATCTTATGAATAAACAAAAGGTCCAACAAAGTCTCCAAGTCCCAAAAAAGAAGGAAAAAGTGCTCACAAAGAGGAAAAACACATAAAAACAGGATAGCCACAACCGACTGACAAAAAATAGATAGGAAACTAAACACCTATCCTATTGCATGACCGCCATCCAAACCGGTTGAAAATAGCCCATGCTACCTACTCCCACCGGATAGACCCAGTAACCAAACGCTCACTGGCATCTGTCGGAGTGAGTAGCGACCACATACGGATCAGTGCAGTGGCCCGAAATATAACCTACAAGAAATGAGTATGTGTTGTTCTGTGAAAAACCAAATCATTCCTGCAGTTTCATACTGCCCATAATAAAGCACATACTCCTACTCGGATATGTCCCGCCGTTTCTGACTCTATTCCATCTAGCCACATCCCAAATAACGTGTGGATGACATTCGGAGGAGTAATGTTAAATGCTATGTGGACAGACCTCCATAAAATCTTTGCCACTGGGCAGTCAAGAAAGATGTGTTTGATATATTCATCATGATCACAGAAGCTATATCTTTTAGATCATGTCCAGTTGCGTTTTGCTAAATTGTTCTTAATTAGAATGACTTGTTTATGGACAAACCACATAAACACTTTAATTTTTAAAGGCACTTTGACATTCCACACATGGTTCGATCAAGGTATAAAACCAGTGTTGATAATATCCAAATACATGGATTTAACCGAAAACTCTCCATTCTTGCTCAGTTTTCAGTATAACTGGTCTGGCTGTTGAGAAAGGTGAACATCCATCAATCTTCTACATGAAGGAGTTGACTTTTATCACCGTACATCTCGGTGCTGGCTGGGTGATAGCACGCTTATGTCGCTCATCTGCGGCGGCGGCAGCTCCTAAACCTAGTGCCAGTCTCGTGTGACTTGAGGTCAAACTGATCGCTAGACTAGTTTTTATCCATGGACTAAAATGGTCTGAGACAAATTTATTTCTGTCCAGACAAAACCTACCCAATCTATTAAAATCCCACACCAAACCAAATTACAATAGGGGCTTAACCCATTTCAACCAAACCAAAGCAGCCCAACAGGAAAACTAAATTGAAACTATGGTTCCTGACCAAACTATTCCCCGGTTTGACTACATAGTGTATATTCATCCAAACATGCTTTAAATTTGGGAAGCTGATTAAACGCACGCACGTGTCCTCACCTTACCTTTGATTAAATAGGGCTGCAAACATTGGCTCAAGATCAGCTCGATTCTCGGTTGAGCTACATAAAGTGTTCAAAATCAGCTCATTTTTTTTCGACTCGATCTCGAGTCGAGTCAAAAAACGAGTCGATCTCGAGCGGCTCACGAGCCTCGAGCTTTTCTTGCAGCCCTACTCTGGTTGTCCCGTCTCACCAAACGTACGCAACCACACCCCAAAGGCAATATAGAGTCCCTCCACCATCGCACCCTCCTATGCATGTAGGTAGATCGCCGGCCTCCTTCTCCTCCGACAGCTCCCCCACCGGAGGTGTGCAAGGAGGTCCCGATCTACCGGTGAAAGTTGTTGTTTTTTCTGTCTTGGGGCATATTAGGTACGTGTCTCCTTTTATTCGTCATTTCGGCTCTTTTGGCCATGGTGGGCGCGGTGTTACATAATGGTTCCTTTGGCTTCGGCTAGCTTCCTCTTCGGTCCCGGTGGTGCATGTACCATCAGATTCATCAAGGAGATCAGTTGGACAAGTAGGTGTTTAATAAGTTCTCCTTTGGCATTTTGTTCGGCTTTGGCGATGCGGGTGATGTCAGATCTAGCAACGAAAATGGGAGAATTTTCTCTCTATGGAAACAAAGGGGTGATAGTTTTGTCTTTGTCGGGTAGGGGCTTCTTCGGCAGCAAGAACGCCAATCTGATTATTCCATAGACTCATGTTGCATGACATCTAGGTCTGATCGATTTAGCGTCATCTTCTTCTCCGGGTCATGGATCATTCGGGATCTATGGAAGATAGATACTACTCTTCTGTTTCGATGATGGCGCGAAACTCCAGCGACAGCAACATCGGCATGTCATCAACAGGTGCGAGATGGATGATTCTCCCAGGATTAAATTGCATTTTCCTTTTGTTTTATTGTTTTCTTGTAATGCTACAGTTTGATTTTCTGTTTGGGTCTGGGAATGCTGGTTTGATTAATATAGATTTTCTACTATTTTGAAAAAAGAAAGTACTAGCTAAATTTGAATGAATTTGTAGTGTTTCATAAACTTGCTCAAAATACTATTAGTTCCACTAAAAAGAGAGGAGAGGCTAGTTTGTTTAATCTAATTCTAATAATAACCCACCATGATGAACTGATGATGCATGCATCAAAGTTGACGTGGTTAGCGCGCATAGGAGGGGAAGGAAGATCCAGTGGGGCCTACCTTGGATGACGCGAATTGACTTTTTTACCACCACAACTAAATTAGTACTACCTCCGTCCGGGTTTATTGGGCCCTTCGTATTTTGGGCCAAACTTTGACCATCTATAGAATACTACTCCCTCCGTCCGAAAATACTTGTCATCAAAATAGATAAAAAGAGATGCATCTAGCACTAAAATACGTCGAGATATATCCCTTTTTATTCATTTTGATGACAAATATTTTCGGAGGGAGGGAGTAAAGTATAAAGTATACGCCATTAAAAATTATACTGTTGGATTTGTATTTGAAAGAGCTTTCCAACAATATAATTTTTGTGACATATAGTTTATATTTTCTTACTTAAATTTTGAAGTCAAGCTTTAGCCCAAAACAAGAGCAAGTATATATAATAAACTTATGTAAGCGGGCTATAAGAGTTAAAAATATTATAATTCTGCTGACATGGAAGAGAGAGAAGAGGAGCCGGCTACAGAATAAGAGCCAGCTGTAACACGTGCTCCTAGGCACTATGTGAGAGTGAGACGTGGGCTATGCATTAATAAAGTAGCACATCTTTACAACTAACTATTATACCTCCCGGCTATAACCTTAACTATAGATGGCGTGGCAACATCAATCATATAGCCATCAGCTGGCTATACTATTAACCATGCTCTAAGAGGGGGCCTATTGAACCCGGATAGAGGGAGCAGGGACGAGCTTGTTGGATTTTTATGTGGCTTTCAACATTTATTCAACATGGTTATTATTTAACTCAACGTGGAATTACTCGTATTATTAATGTTTGTGATGGGGAATAATTGATGCGGAATTTCACTCGAGGAAGTAATACTCGAGGTGCCGAGGACGACCGTGATGGAATACAATAGAGGAATTAATAAGGGATCGACTCTACTGGAATTTATATGTACGTACGTATTTTTCCTGGGACATCACAGGGTGGAAGAACTGGGTTTGTTTTGCATGATCGGCTCTGCAGGCTGTTGACCCACATGATTAAGATTGGAAGTTGATCTCACACATACAATCTAATCATGACACATGACTCACACATGTGTGCTGGGGACTAGTAAATTTAGACTCGAAAAACTGGCATGTTTTATCGTGGTTGGTAACATTGCACAGGAGTCATACGGATCTTTCCGGAAACAGGTGGAATAATAAAACACGACGTGGAGTCTATAAATAGGTCCCTACCCTCTAGCCTCAATATGCATTGTGAGCAGCACTACGGAAAAGGCAGAGGAATTAGAGGGTAGACCGCATAGCCCACAATTAGAGGGTAGACTAGTATGCTAATGATGATCAGTAACTTCCGCTAAAACATGCATCCATTAGTATTAGATTAGAAAAGTATAATGAAGATCATAAGACAGCTAGGCTTCCACTAAATGAAGCATGCTAATAATCGCCTTCTTCCAAACCCATGCCGCTAATCATTCTTCTTCCAGCCAAATAGCAGCAACATTCGACCAAATCCTGCGTGGACGGGAAGGGATGAAATTCGCTTGATCTATCATACCTAAACGTCATGCGACCCGAGTCAACGGAATGATAAGATTGACACCGTTGTTGACGAAGCAGCCCATACCCGACAAAGACACAACTAACTCCCTCTGTTTCCACACAGAGAAAATCCACCCGATGTCGTGGCTAGACCCGACGACACACCCATCGCCGAAGCCGAAAAAAAAGACAGAAGGAGACCTTATTGAACACCTACTTATTCACCTCATCTCGTCGATGGATCCGATGGTGCACGGGGCGGTGCCAGCTATCTGGCATGGTTTGGCTGCTGCCACACCTAAATTTTTCTGTAAATATACCTAGCTTGCAAATGTACAAATTTAAACCGGTAAGGTTCACTGCCTGTTAGGCTTGATTGCTGAATTGGTGAAGTATTACGTAAGGTAGTGATTTCATGCCTGTAGGCTTGTACACGCACTAGTCAGCTTGATACACTGGTCAGTGACTTGAGAGTTGTTGCTTGACTCCACCGACGAGTTATTAAAACATAAAGATACGATCCAGGCTACATGCTCGGCTGGGACTGACGTCATAACTACCAACTGGAGTACTAGGAACGAAGGAACTCGCTCTGTGGGTCCCACCTTTCTTTAGCTTTTTGTACATTTTTTTTTGCGGATGAAAGGGAGTTTTATTCATCACTCAAGAGCATAATCAGTCTTACATACTCCCTCAGTTCCGATTTACTCGTCATGGTTTTAGTTCAAATTTAAACTAAAACCACGACGAGTAAATCAGAACGGAGGGAGTAGATCAGGGAAAGCGCCTGGCCCCGAGCCAGCCATACAACCGTGCGACATTCAGTTCTGCCAAAGTTAGCAAGATAATGACTGATGCTATTATGCTCCCTACAGATATGGGCTAGCTTAACTACTCTCCCTTCCGACATAAGCCTCCTGATCTGATCAACCAGCATGGAGTAACGGGATCGATCTCTATCCACTATTGTGATCATCTTAAGAGCAACACAGCAGCCTGTCTCCACTTCAATAGGTAGCTGCGTCCACTGCAAGGCAAGGTTCAAATCCTCTATGCAGGATAGAAGTTCGGCTTCTAAAGGTTCAGCACATGCCCTCAGTTCTCTGCATGATGAGAAAATGATCTCACCCAAACTTTCCCGCAAAATCATTCCGGCGCTCGCCGTTTCGGTGGAGGTGCAGAACGATCCGTCGACGTTGAGTTTGGTCCACCCATCCGCTCGAGGGGTCCATCGTGATCACGACTCGTCCGCAACCCGAGCATGTGGTACAGGCTTGCTAGGCGTGACCACATCAACAACTTGTTTGCCTTTCGCCAGGTCTGCACTAGGATTGTTTTGGATGCCCACGAGTGAATCAACGTAGGTGAGAAGGAACCTCTTGGACGCTTCGACCGGAGGAGGCTGCTTATGATGCGTCATTTCATTGCGCACATGCTAGCAGCGCCAAAGGATCATCATCAGTTACATCCTCTCCGTGTCAGGCAGGTCACAAAGAGTTTGGGCGAGCCACTCCGTGCCCGTCCGATGGAATGTCGTAGCAGCAGGAATTCGCCATTGCTCTGCCATTGCTTGCCAAAGGGCCACCACCCTAGGACATATGCAAAAGGCATGAAATGTGTCCTCTGGCTCCATCGCACAGAGAGGGCATTGGTCAGAAACTTCCAATCCTCGCCCTTTTTTTATTAACCCAAGTGGGCAAGCAGTCCGTGAGCAAGCGCCAAGTAAAAGAGCGAACCTTAGGAGGAGCAGGGCACCTACAAATAAAAGCCCAGACGGCTCGTCGCCTGTACGGTGCCCTGCTCGCAGCGACTGATGAATATCAAAGATGATCTTCCAAAGCAAGTCGATAAGCACTCCACATCGAGAAGTGTTCGTTACGCTCAGGACCCCACGCAAGGAGATCGTCGCCCATTCGAGGTGATGTCCGAATCTTAGCTATCTCCTCGGCGTCCACCGGGAAGAAGGTATCGCGTACCACATCCATCCGCCGAGCACCGTGGTTATCCAGCAACTCGCTCACCCGGCGGAGACGGCACCGGCCCTACGGTGTCACCGGTCTGCCGGTGCCCTTTCTCGGGATCCAGCAAACACACCAAATCCTAATTGAGTTGTCGTTCCCCACGTGCCAAACCAGCCATATTTTCAGGAGCTGCAGTCCATGTTCCACACCTTGCCAAGTCGCCGAGGCCCCTCCTGAAAAAACAGTGTCATCTAAATTACCGTTAGGGTAGTGCCTCGCCTTAAGGACACGGGCACACAGGCTCTCTGGGCTATTCAAAAGCCGCCACGCTTGGCGGGCAGCAAGTCCTGGTTAAATAAGCGCAGATCGCGGAAGCCAAGACCCCCTTGTGACTTTGGTTTTATAAGGTGGATCCATGCTCGCCAGTGCATCTTCCTTTTTCCCTTCTCTACTCCCCCAAAAAAGTTGTGAATCATTCTCATTAGGTCTTCGCATGTGGACACTGGAAGTTTGAACATGCTCATCACGTATGTCGGAATTGATTGGGCAATTGATTTTATGAGCACTTCTCTCCCGCTCTGAACAAGTTGTGAGCCATCCCATTCGATCATCCTCTTCATATATTTCTGCTGCAGATTTTGAAATCTATCCTTTGACATGCGCCCATTGGGAGTTGGAAGTCCCATATCGCTCCTCAAAACTCTGTTGCCGCACCTTCAGGACTTGGACAACAGCCTCACGGTCAGCCACCCGACATTGTTCACCAAATAAGATAGAGCACTTATTGGGGTTGATCAACTGTCCTGTAGCCTGAGCATAAGTAGCAAGGGTTGCCTTGATGTTTAGTGCTTCTCGTTTCGTGGCTCGAAAGAAGAGCAGAGTGTCATCGGCAAATAGGAGGTGTGAGATTCCCAGCGCCCGAGGACACACACGCACCGATGTAAAGCTCCGTGCACGAACACCCTGTTTCAGGATCGCAACTAAACCATCAGCCGCAAAAAGGAATAAAAAAGGGGAAAGAGGATCTCCCTGCCGAAGACCACGTGACGGTGCAAATGAATCCTAGAGGGCTCCATTAAGATTAACAGAATAACACGTGACAGTGCAAATGAATCCGACAGGGCTCCATTAAGATTAACACAATAACAGACCGAGGTGACACATGTCATGATCCACCTCACCCATCGATCCACAAAGCCCATCTTTTGCATCACTTGCTCCAGGAATCTCCAATCAACCCGATCATATGCCTTAGACAAGTCCAGCTTATAAGCACAAAAACTTTTATCTGGATCCTTCTCCTGTTTGATATAGTGTGTACTCTCGAAGGCAACCAAAGCATTGTCAGTAATAAGCCTTCCTGGCACAAATGCACTTTGCTCCTCCGAAATGATATCACCCAAAATAGGCTGCAATCGATTAACCAAGCACTTGGCGATGATCTTGTACACCACGTTACAGAGGCTAATGGGTCGAAACTCAGTTAGTCTTTGCGGGTTGTCCACCTTCAGAATAAGCACAATTGTGGTATTGTTCACACCTTCAGGCGTAACACCAGTAGCAAAGAATTTTCTGACCGCCTCAATGATGTTGTCCTTCACTGTACCCCAGTGGCACTGAAAGAACCTGGAGGGAAAGCCGTCCGGCCCGGGGGCCTTCAAGGGACCGATCTAAAAGAGCGCATCGCTAATCTCCTTATATGTAAAAGCTTCGCAGAGCTTCTCATTCATAGCATCCGTGATCACGTTGTTAAAGAGATCCACCACTGTATGTGGAAGCAAGCAAGGATCAGCTTGAAACAGATTTTCGAAATATGACATGGCCATACCTGACATAACAGCGTGTTCGGTGCGTAGGACACCCTGGTCATCTCGCAACCCTTTGATCTTATTTTTACGGGCTCTCCAAACAGCATTCGTGTTCTGTAGCTCTTCAAGTCTAGTTCTAGGCTTCTCTATCTCCTTGGTAATATTGCCCAATTTCTTGTTACTCCAACGATGCAAGGTAGCCATAGTTGCTTTGAGAGCCTTACTCACGGCTCCCAGGTCACCCTTTGCACCTGCTGTAGCCCACGCCTCATCCACCACTTCAGCTAGCGACGGCTCCCGCTCCCACATCACCTCGTACCTCCTTGTTCTTCCCATCTTCACACGAGTTTCCGGAAACAGCGAACAAGCAACAGGCAGTGGTCAGACCTTGGCGACGTGAGGTGCACCACAGCCGCTTCAGGAAAGAGATCACGACATGCATTATCAGCAGCAGCCCTGTCCAGCCTCACTTGTACGTTTGCCCGGCCGCTTCTTCTGTTATTGTAAGTATAAGGGCATCCAGAGAAGCCCAAGTCAATCAGCTGACACGTTTCAAAGCAGTCCCGGAACGCCGTCATCTGAGCTTGAGGTCTAGCTGTCGCTGATAAATGTTCAAATTCCCATAGCGCCTCGTTGAAATCTCCTGTGATGAGCCCTAAACAATCACGAAATCTACTCATTATTTTTTGTTGCCTAGTCTCACACAAGAATACCATCCTTGGGGAATTAGCTCTACATAGAGCCTGCAAATCACGAACTGTTTGAGGGTTCCCCGCCCCTCGACAGTTCCAAACTATGCAATTCATTGCTTCTGACGGGGCGCCACACCTGGCCCTGTCAGTTTACCGGCGGCCCCTTGGCTGGTTGCTTCCAAGTTCATCCTCGTCCCCAAACTGCTAGCATCATCCTTTTTAAAGAAAATATCGAGGCGTGGACGAGCTCTCATGCAGCGCTATCGTTAGAGAGAATCTTTTCGGTTGCGGCTCGTCAATAATTATGGCTTAATTGCTCTCCTTCCCCTTGGAATAGATAAACTAGTATTTACTTCAGTCGAAAATTCAAAGTCGTGGACGAGCTCTCTTACTCCCGGTATCAGTATGCGTCGACTTGTATCGAGATAGGTGACGGACGCGGTAGTTCAGGACGCACACGACGGAGTATTTAATGCGCGTCGCGGACAGAAGTGGTGACTTGTACGGTGAGTGGTGACGGACGTCAAAGCACTGGCGACGGGTGCGTAACGCCGGCTGGTGGATTAAAAACAGCTCGGGTCGGCCCACCAACTCCACTTTAACTCCGCTCTGGCACCACGGCCGCTCAGTCTATCCTACTTCATCTCCAAATGAAAGGAACAAGGGTCAGTGGGTGCTAAAGATGGCGAACGTGAATCTCCGATACATTAGAAGGTCCTGACGACCTGATCCGCTTGCACTAGAGCACTGCCGCTACCTGCATCAACTTCAGAGCTCACATTGTCCGCTTGCCCTGGTGCAGACTGATCGCAGGTAAGCTGTAGATTAGTGTGTGCTCTCCGGAGGGGATGCAACCCCTCGTTAAATACACGATGAATAGGTTTCAGATCTGCTGAACATTTCATAGGATGCACGCCGATATTTTTGAACTACATGGTGAAAAGGTTTTGAACACAATTTTCTTTTTCAAACATACTCTAAATGCACGGTGAACATTTTATAAGACATACACTGAAAAAAATTAGATACACCATGATCATTTTCTAAAACACACGATGAGCAGTTTTCTTTTTATTTTTTCCATTTCTTTCTTGAAAAAAATACACACATTTTATGATATGTGAACAAGCACATTATAACACATTACAAACATTTTCTTAATGTGTGATGATTCTTTTAGTGTGCAACGAATATTTTAGTACATGATGTTTTTAAAAGATATATCATGCACATTTTAAATACGCAGTGACTATTTTTTAAATGCACGTTGAACATGTTTTAATACACCATGAACACTTTAAAATATATGGTACAAGTTAGTAATTACATTACAAACAATATTACAAAATAGAATCAGTTTATCAAATACATGAGAATTAGTTTTTAACTTGCCGATGAACAATTTTTAAAAATGTTTCACACATTAAAAAATGTTCATGTGATCATGAAAAAGTGGTAACGCATGATGAGCATTTTCACATTACATGATGAACATGGTTCAATTACAGTATGAATACTTTATAGTGCACGTCAAACAAGTTTTAAAATACATGATATTTTTTAAAAGAATATTTTTTAACACGTTGAACCCTTTTTAACACAAACATAATTTGTTTTTCATATACATAGGAATCCTTTTTTATCCACGGACATTTTTGACGTATGTGAACATTTTATATTTTTTAGCACATGTAGTTTACCCAAAAGGAATAAAGAATCACTCGCCGATGGGGCTCATCACTGCTGTCTGTTCGCTGTTGTCATGTAAATTGTTGTCGAATGTTGTGGCACATATTCTAGATAAATCATCTAAGTCCTCTATGACTCTATTTTTCATGTAGTCCCAGATTATATTCAGTAGACACTCTCTCGTGATTATTCTGTTCTAAAAAAAGTGGGATATTCCTCAAAAAAGAATAAATATAAAATGTTAAGGAAATCCAAAAGGAAAATTGTGCTCGCTCCACTAGCCTTCTTTTACTAAGTGTGTTGCTAACTTTTTCTATTTTAGAGGAAGTGTGTTTCTAGCCTTTTTTACTCACGAAATAGCAGCTAAACAGCCCACCGACATGCTCAGTCACGGTGCCGTCAGCGCACCCTCCCGTACTCACGAAACATTTCGTTAGCTCTTCACTACCACACCCCAGGCCGTTGTTTCCTTATACGGACCCACAACCGTATGACCTCCTTTTCCGCTTTAAAAAACTCACCTGTATTACTGCGACCATTAGGTCATGTACGATGATTGATAAGGTAGTCTTATCTTAAGTCTTATATGTGATTTAGAGATGACAAAAAAAATTATTTACAATGGGTCATTTCTTAGCCTTATCTTCAATAACTAGCAATTCCTAAAAATGTGGTGAGACATATTATGCTAAGAGATCACCTCTTGTCTTCTCTTAAATAAGAGAAGACAAGCCTTTTCTTATGTGTTCTCTCTGCTCCACCTCATCATCTATCCTACGTAGCACTCCTAAGATAGCATCATTGTACATGCCCTTAAATGCCATGTCCAACATCATGAAGTTTCATTGGACCAAGTAGTTTCCGCGCTATCGCAGTTCTCTCACTTCAGTCGATTATAAAAGCGAGATAGGAAGAAATCCCGTGTACGGACGAGTTGTAGCTGGGGCCTCCATACATAGACGGATCATGCGAGCGCTGATCACGCGCGTCAACGTGCAAATGATACTACCTGAGTGTACCAACTTAACGTGCCAATCCCTAAAAAAAATACTTAACGTGCCAATGTCCTCTTTTTTTAGTTGGAAACGTGCCCATGTCTTGACGACCATAAGATGATCTAAAAAAATATTCATGCATTATTTAAAATTGTACCCACACTTTCTAAAGTAATATTAGTATAGCTAAAACAAGGTGTTTCACGTATTTTTTTAAATGATCATGCTTTAATTCTTACGGGAGCTCCTAGGTTTGAGTGGGGAATTCGTTTCGTGTATATATAGCCCAATACCTGTTCGGACCAAGGGTCAAATCCACTACACATCCTCTCCTCTTGGCCGCCGGCTTCTTTCTCTTCTCTTCAATCTTTGAAGCATCCCCATCTCTCCCCGAGCTCATCATGGTTCCTGCAACGTCGCGTCCATTATTCCTGGAACGTATTGGACATCTGGGTTAAAATGCAATAGCATCACCCGAAGGAACGAATCCCCGCTGTGGGTCCCACCTTTCCTTATTTACCTCGTGTCGATCAGCTCAGGGTTAAAACGCTGGAAACCGATCGTTCCTCTACTATGCGTGTATCTACTCATCGTACATGTATGCTCCATCAGACGTACGCGCTCATACATACACGCATACACTCACCCTATGATCGCACACACGTACATCCTACCTCTATGAGCACCTCTGAGAGACTGAGCCGGCATATCATATTGACAGGCACGTTGGCAGTAGTTGGCACGTGCAGTTTAATTTGTACACAGAGGCACATTTTTTTAAGTTAGTACACAGAGGCTTGGTGAATGCATTTGGTCTGCCGAGCTAATGAACAGTACTTCGAGAGCGCCGAGTGCGACCTTCTCACAAACAAAGTGAAGATTCACATTTACCTCTACATGCTTCGTCCGAGCATGAAAGATTGGGATGGCGGTGAGTTTGGTCGGGCCGACATTATCGCACCAAAGGACACTGTCTCCGTTGTGGTACTCTCAATTCCTTCAATTCCTTCAACAATGACTGCAACCATATGTCCTCTGTTGTCCCATTAGCAAGCGCCTCTCAGCTTGTGTCGATGAACGTGACATTGTTGGTTGCTTCTTCGCACTCCAAGAGAGGAGGTTCGGACCAAAGAAGATAGTGAAGCCTCCTGTGGATCGCATGTTGTCCGTACAACCTGCCCAGTCAACATCGGTGAAAATGCTCAGGAGTGTCGATGATCACTCCGGTGGATCGCAGGGTGACGACCGCGCATACGGAGACAAGGATCCATCGAAAACAACCTCCTTGGAGATGTAAATGCGGCCAGTGTAACAATCAGGACACTTAGGGCATCTCTAAAACACACCCTCAAACCGCTGGCATATGTCCGAACCGTGCGAACGTAGTTTGCCATCCGATGTGGTAATCCATCCGTCTACCAGCGCGTCCGGACGTCCGTTATCTTGCAAACCGAAAACAAAACAAGAGCTTTGAGGGAGTCTGTACATCCACACGATGAACTAAAAGACCTTCTCTCTTGTGTGTCCCGGTCCGTCCACACAGGATTTGGCGGAATGTTGTTCGGTGGAAAGACAATGATTAGGGCCATGTATTTGACGAAAGGCTATTATTAACATGCTTCATTTGGCGGAAGCCTAGCTGTTTCTTATGATGTCCATTGCTTGCCTAATCTATTACTAATGGATGCATGTTTTGACGGAAGGTGTGTGTATATTTTGGCAGAAGCTACTGATCCTCGTTAGCATTAGGGCTGGAAAAAAAGGTCGAAGCTCGCGAGCTAAACGAGTAGCTCGTGACTCGGCTCGAATCGACTCGAACTCAAAGAATAACGAGTCAAGCCGAGTTTTAGTTTATGATCGTTTATAGACCAAGTTAAACGAGCCAATCTCACGAGTACCACTAGTAGAATAGAGGGTTTTGGTCCACCCCGGGTTAGCCCATTAGTCTCGGTTCAGTCTAGAACCGGGACTAATGGGGGCATTAGTCCCGGTTCGCACGCCCAGGGGCCACGTGGGCCATTTGTCCCGGTTCGTCTGGACCTTTTAGTCCCGGTTGGTGCCACGAACCGGGACTAAAGGGTGCGATGCCCTTTAGTCCCGGTTCGTGGCACCAACCGGGACTAAAGGATTAGACCTTTAGTCCCGATTCGAGCCATCAACCGGTACTAATGGGGTTTGAGGCATTAGTACCGGTTCATGGCACGAACCGGTACTAA
>NC_041383.1:659400-665004 GCF_002162155.2 Triticum dicoccoides | reverse complement strand
GCCTTTTCAGTTTTATTAAAAATAAAAGAAAATGATGAAAATGTCAAAAAAAATAAGTTTCCCATGTGATATGTGGTCTAGTTGTTGGGAAAATTTGCAAATGTGAATTTCGATTTTATTTGCAAAATCTCTCTAGAATTTAGTAAAATGGGCATAACTTTTGCATACTAACTCAGATGAAAAAGTTTTTTATATGAAAAATCATCTACTCGAAAAGTTACATCCAAATTTAACTGGGGGAACCCTGTTAAACATTTCCAAAATCCTCAAAAACCTAACAGAAAAAAACTTACGAGGCTTTTAAGATCTAGAGTGAAAAAAATCGAAAAAATTTCAAACTGTGGTCAAACAATGGTCAAACAATGGTCAAACTAATTATTCTAGAATATTAGTGTTACTAAATAATTATTTCAGTTATTTTGAATTTTGGTCAAATCTGGTCAAACTGTGGTCAAACAATGGTCAAACTAATTATTCAAGAAATATTAGTGTTATTAAATAATTATTGTTTTTTAAAACAATAGTTTCAAACTCAAACAGTGAAATGTGTCACTTCATGCTCAAGCAAAATTCCTAAGGGTTAATAGGATTGACATCTTACTATTATCAGGAACTCAGGTTGGGGGAGTGGGAGGATGGGTGACCGTTCGAGAAGTTAGACGATTTGGAATGATGAGGGGTGATTAGAGATTAGAGGATAAATTGAGCAGTGATGAGGGGTGGTGATTAGAGATTAGAGGTTAAAATAATTCAGAAATTTGAAAATAAAAAAAAATCAAAAAAATTCATAAAATTTCCTTTAGTCCCGGTTGGTGTTACCAACCGGGACTAAAGGTGGAGCTCCACGTGGCCGCGGCCTTTAGTCCCGGTTCCTGTTAGAACCGGGACTAAAGGGGGAGGCATTAGTCTCGACCCTTTAGTCCCGGGTCAAGAACCGGGACTAAAGGCCCTTACGAACCGGGACTGATGCCCCCTTTTCTAGTAGTGTACTCGTGTAACTCGTTAGGCTCGGTATAAAAGATCAGCCACTCCCAATTCAAGAAAAAGATCAGCCACTCAGCACCCCGCGTCCCAGGCACACAACACAAGGCCCGGCCGTTGAAAGCCCAGCCGCCCAGGAGACTCGCGTATTACAAGGAAATTACAATTGTTTAGTGATATATATTTTTAATATATACATAATCATTTTTATCATATTTGAGGGTTTTATGTTCATATCTTTAACGAGCTTAACAAGCTAAACGAGCTAGCTCGCGAGTTATACGAGTCGAGCCAATCTTGGGGTTGAGCTCGTTATAGTAACGAGTCGAGTCGAGCTAGCTCGTTAACGAAACGAGCTCTAGCGAGTCGAGCCTAGCTGGCTCGGCTCGGCTCAAATTCCAGCCCTAGTTAGCATACTAGTCCGGCTACTTACTTTTGGCGGAAGCAAACTAGTCCGCTACTGTGTTTGGCGGAAGCTAGCTATACGTAGTATTAAGGACAGTATAACCGCACCTAAAGCGAGCCCTCACAATGATTTGGGTTTTTGGCCGTCCGTTTTTGTGATCTGGGCATCCCTGGCCGTTAGATTTCATGCGAAAAACGTTCTATCCCGCGTACTGTGCGTAATCCGGCCCGGCTGTCCTGTGGGCTGCTACTCCAGGGGCCGAAACCAAGGCTTCTGGTACACTGGGCCGTCGGTCGGCCCATTCCAGCTCTTCCTCATCCATCCAGTCCAACCGCCGCCGATACAGAGAGGAGTAGGAGGATGGCCGCGATTTCTGTGGATCGATCCGAGCCATCATAACCTAGCCGCAACCGCAAAATCCCTCCGCGTCGTTGCCCCCATCCATGGCCACCTCGACCCGAACACCGCTCCCGCCGGCCGACCCCGAGGCAGAGAGATCACCGGCCCAAGTTTATTTCCCCTTCAATATCATACCCTACCCTGCCGCCATCACCAAAAGTTAATTTTGATTGAGGATGCCCGGTGCCTGCCATCGCCGGAGAAAGACGGGCACGAGAAGGAGAAGCCGCTGGCCCGCTCCGCACCGGCGGCGCTCCTCGCGAACCCAGGTCCAAATAACCACCCCTGAACCCTTAAATTATTAATCCTCGAGTTGGAAGCCCAGTTTCACCTTCCATGTTGTGTTTGATTTTTGTATCGTTGCAGAGAAGAAGATGTGCCGCTAGGAATCTGTTCCAACCATCCTCTACAGGTCTGTTTCTCTACCCCTTCCGTACATCCCCTATTTTTGATGGATTCACTTACTTGATCTGATCAGTGTTTTGGGGGAAGAGGAGATCAGAGGATGAGGAGCAGATGATCCGACTACAGAAACTGGGAGAAATCAGAGGCTTGCCAGCCGTGATTTATTTGCTCCTTATATCACGCATGCGTTAGGGCTCTCCCAATCTCGTCCTAGAGGAACAGGACACCTTGCATGACCGTGAGCGCCGCTGCTCATCGCAGCTTGTCAGATTAGGCTGGTTCAAGCAGTGTCTTAGGCACGCTACTATCCAAGGCGGTCTTCACGCTTCCACCCTACATCCACGCTATCCACCATGTCTCTCCCTAGATGTGTGGGGAGGAGCAAGCAGGAGGGCAAGGAGGAGCATGCATGACTCCTCTGTCCTGTATGTATTTTCATTTTATGATATACCCAAAACAGATTACTATAGATTAGTTCCCACAGCTATTTATTAGATTGGTGCTTATATGAAAAAGATTGAAACGGCTCGTTTTAACTTGATTGGTTCTCAAAGCCTTTCATATAGATTGAAACAACGTGTTAGACGGAAGGATAATCTAATGTTGTGCTATCCTGTTTCGAATTGTAGGCCACATGATCATTTTGTGAGCACCAAACATGATGCTTATATATATATAAAAGCGTAGAAAAATAATCTCTTAAGATAGCATGGTGTTCACAATATAATGTTCAGTTTTGAGTTAAGATACACTTTCGTACTACTAGCCAATCTTTTTAGAGCTTGTCACTCCATAAACTAAAACTTGTGAATTTGATTGTCAAATATTTCTTTTCAGGGCCATCAACACCAAAAAAAAATCATAGTTATTCAGGTGCACTATTAGTTATATATGTTAGGCAAATCTCCCTCGGTGGAGATCCTGCAGTACTATAATTTTGTAGCTTCCTTGTAATGTATAAGATCACGATATACACCACATTCAGTTGCGAGGACGAGGGTGATGAAAGTTGACAAGGTACTTGAAAGACTATCTGGAAGGAAGAAAAAGATGACCCTGGTAAGCCATTCTGAGCTGAAATGTTCTATTTTTCTTATCAACAGCTCCTCAAATAGCATGCCTTACCAATTTAGAGATTTTTGACCCTGATAAATGTATTATTATTCTATTCAATTGGCCATTATGAAGGATGCATACTGAAAAAATTCAACAGAAGGCACATTTTTGCAAGTCATTGACAGTCTATATTTTTTTTAAGTTGGAAGAGTGTGTCATTGACACCCTTAATCTGAGGACTACACTTTGCATATTGACTTGATACATGCACTGTTTTTAATTACCATTTCTACCATTTCTCAGTTTTGAACTGGAAACCAGGAGAAATGTTCTTGGGATTCTTGCCAAATGAGTCATCCTACTTAATATGCTTTTGTTATTCAGAACCTATTACAGCGGTCTGTCATGAGCGTAGGGCATTGCTGCATTTTATCTGGATGTGTACAAATTTGTCATAATACTACCCTTTATTTTGCATCATTCATTTAGTCCAGTTTAGTCCTCACATATGTTCATCTTCCTGTTCATTAGATGGTGTTCGACCTTAAGAGCTGGTGATTTCTGTACATGCGCTGAACCAACGAAAGTTGTCATAGATTTTGTAGCTTTTACTTGGTAAGAACTAAGAATAATGTACACTCGTACTTGCTTAATTTTTAAATAGTTAAGTTTGTAATGTACATGAACAAGTGCAGCCACACGACTCACTTAATACTCCTTCAGATCCAGAATAAGTGTCAGATTTGAACTAAGGATAAACTAACCTTAGTTCAAAATTGCAACACGTATTTTGGATCGGAGGGAGTAGTATTTAGTGATGTCTTTGCCTTATTATTTATACTACTAAATTTCCATGTATTGATGTGAACAGAAAGGCCATGGTTGCATATTGGTTCTATATAAGTAGTACTTCCACTGTTTTTTCCCTATACAATTTTTTTAAAAAAAATTCACCGGGGGAGGAGGGGAGGCCCCTCAACCACCTGAATATATTCCATCAATTTGCCTAGAAGCCTTGCAGCTCCATACAAGATAGGTTCAAGCAAACCAGAATACACGCGGGGATACAAGAGGGGATACAACCGAAACACACACACACACACACACACACACACACACACACACACGCACATATCCAGCCGAACCTCCGGAAGACCCGCCGAGGAAAGGGCACAGAAGAAGGCCTTTCGACGATCCGAAGCCGGATGCACCACCACCCCTGACCGCCATTCCAAATATCATCAGCACAACCAGCAAGGAGGAGGACCTCAACTTACACCTTCATCCAACCAAGCAAGGAGAAGAGCCTTGAACGTTGGCCGTCTGGTCGCCACCCAACAACACCCAGTGGAGAAGGGGTGCCATATGGGAACGAGGTGATCCAGAGAGGAGGATAACGCCCCCGCTGACCCGGCTTCAAATGAAAATTCAGACCCACTCCCGTGCATGGCCGAGCCAAGATCACGCAGATAGAGCACCACCACCCCATTCCATCACTCCCCGCATTCCTACAACAAGCGACCATCAATCTCATCAACCCCAGCACGACTCCAAGATGATGCCTTCACAAAAGGAAACGACGCATGTTGCACCGCCATCATCCGAACCAGGAGGACCTGGACTAGGGATTTCCCCCGGAGTCAATGAGGAGGGATAGCAGCCTCACAGCGACGCCTCTAAGAAGGATTGCGACGCCCACAGGCGTCGCCATCGCTGGCTCCTAACGGAGCAGGGGTTACCCCCCGATCTGCAACGACGCCCTCCCATTGCACTGTGGCCGATTGCCGAGACATCCAACACAGCTGCAGGTCTGCACCGCCATAGCGCCAAACACCACACCACCGCCACCACCAGCCAGGACGACCGTGGCCACACCACCACCACCCTCGCCGGCCGTGGACCCGCACGGCCCAGATCTGGCCACCCGGAGAAGCCGCCAACAGAGAGTCAGGAGACTCCCCACGACCACCACGTGAGGGGATGTAATGCCAAGCAGCCAGAAGGTGCCGCACGTAGGCACGGCCACCGGCAAGAGCCGCGCCGCGACCCCCACGTGATGGCCCAGATCGGACCTGCACCTTCGCCACGCAGCCGCAGGCCAACAGCCGCAACCTAGCTCCACCTTGCGCCATGGCCGACGCCCCGAGCCGCCACCTCCGTGCGAAGGGGGAAGCAACCGCCGCCGCCCGCCACCGCGCGGCCAGATCCAGCGCGCCGCGACGCCCTCCTCTGACGACGAAAACGGCCGGGAAACAGCAGATGCGCCCCGCCGCCACCTTCCTCAGGGCGCGCGCGGCCTTCGCCGGCGCCCCTCGAGTGGCGGCGAAACTGGGCGAGGTTGGGAGGAGGAACGCGGC
>NC_041383.1:658109-659109 GCF_002162155.2 Triticum dicoccoides | reverse complement strand
TCCAACAGTTAACCTTAGAGGACCACCAACACAACCAGTAGGTAAAATTATTCCCTATACAAATATATAAGGCTCTACTAACTATAACTTTCCATTTGGCTTCACTTTCCTGCTACAATAACCTTTTGGCACATTGGTGGTCATAAAATGCGGGGTTGTAGATTTATGATCCAATTTATGAAATGTTACAAAAATCTTAGTAGACATGAAACTCAAAGGATGGCCAATATGACTATCAAATTATAGAAAATGACAGTTACTTGAAAAGATGAATATTTGGTTTGCCTTACATGATGGTTTTGAAGTCCTTCCGCAATTTAGGCCTTCCTGTATATATTTGTAAAATTCAATATCATCCTATTGGAAAAATAGATGGGCGCAGCAACACGCGCCAATCATGATCTAGTAATTATTACAGCTTGTTGTCATTGCCAAAAATCCTTGTTAGCAGTAGTAGTGTGGCTAGGAGTACAATTAGCTATGTTACATACTACATCTGTGTTTGGCCGAATGCTATATTTTTAAGTTAAAAGAAGTGGACATATGAGGTATATCATTGGATGGCGGCCTCCCGCATCACCGTCTGCGGATAGGGTGTCTGATTTGAAAGTCAGCATTAGAGATGCCCTTATCCCCCTTGCGCATTGTGCTATATACAAGAAATGCATTGCGGAGAACAGAACTCGAGTTTGTTGTTATTATATGGATGTAAATTGGGCCACCACGTGCAACCGAAGGTACAAAGAAGTGTGTGATCAGCCTCGGACTTGAAAGGCGGGGGATAGGCATTGTGTTATGGGTTGTGCGGCTAGGCTTACGTTTGATGAGATAACATGCAGTGAGGAAGGCTTCATCCCAAAAGCGAATGGTGGTGGTGGGGGGTGCGAGTGTGCTAAAAGAGCGATACCCATTTCGACGACGTGGCGAAGTTTTCGTTCAACCATACCGTTTTGCTGTGAGGTGTAAGGGCAAGTGACTCGATGAGCAATGCTGGTTTTTT
>NC_041383.1:650583-657864 GCF_002162155.2 Triticum dicoccoides | reverse complement strand
CTTGGTGTTGAGGAGACAGTCAACATTAGTTTGGAAGGAGTAAAATACTTGCTCAACATGTGATTTGTGTCTAAGCAAATAAACCCACGTAAAATGACTATAATCATATAAAAAACTCAAATAATATTTGAAACCTCCAATCGAGGTACGAGTTGGTCCCCAAACATCTGCACGGACAAGGGGGAGGAAGTTACACGAGTAGAAATATTGAATGGCTATCGATGAACCTTTGCACGTTGACATGCATTACATACTAATGACTCGAGAAGATGCACAAGCAAGTCCATTTGATGTAATGATAGAATGAACGACACTAGATTAAGGGTGTCCGAGTCGACGATGACATTGTTAAAATGTGACCTTGGTAGACCTTGGCCACCGCGACTCCGACCATGAAGAAGGACCATTTTCGTGGACGGATCCTTCACAAGAAATATGTCAGGCCAGAATTCAGCGAAAGCATGATTATCAGTAACAAGCTTGTGCATGGAAAGAAGATATTTGCTTATATGTGGAACGTGGAGGAAATCTATTAAAAGTAGAGATTTATTTGAGCCAGTAAGTAAAGATTTACAAACGTGGGACATTTTCATACCTGAGCCGTTGGCGACCTGTACGTGATCCTTGCCGGTGTAGTGTTCATGAATGGTGTGGTGGTCGTGGTATGTGACCGTATGCACTAGTTGAGTACTCCAATTTAATTAGTGCAAAAAATACTAGTTGAGTACGGGAAACATATCATACAAAAATCAACATTCAGTGGAAACCGATGAAAACCACGTGAAAAAGGATGTTTTGAAGTTTCGAATATTTTTTCGAAAAAATAGAGGATGTTAAGAGGGTGATATTCTATTCTCATGTGAAATTACAAGTTCAAACACATTACGGCATGTGGGCGGCAAAAATAACAAAATCAGCATTGAATAGTGCCAAATAACAATGTCACTATTCATGGCTGAATTTGTTTATTTCATGGCTCACATATCGTAATGTATTTCAAGTTGTAATTTTGTAGGGCAATAAAACATCACTCTCTTAACAACCTACATTTTTTCAGATTTTTTTAAGCTTTTGAATGTGGTTCTGACAGAGTTTTCTTTGTATATTGGTTTCTGTATGATATTCTCTCGGCTGAGTACTTCAATTTAATTAGTCCAATCTCAATCCATCTAGGTCGCACTGCTCTTAACTAGTAGAGTAAAAAAGATCACGAATACTAGTCCAGTTTAATTAGTTTGTACGTACGTATCGAGGCCGCTGGCACATTGACGTTTTTTACGTTGCTAAGTACACTAGGGTGGTGTCATTCGGACATTGACGTGCGTGATCGGCCCTCACGTGATCCGTTTCTATGGCATGCACGGATGCGGGGCCACCTTCAACTCGTCTGTCCTAGCACGTCAATAATTATGACTTAATTACTCTCCTACTTCCCTTGGGTTAAATAAACTATTTATTTTAGGCGGTTAAAATCGAGCTAGGACGGATGAGCTGAAGCTGGGCCCGCATCCATACTCAACGTGATAAGAAGCCAAATCCCGACCAAATCTTCCCTCATAATCGCTCGTCAGCTCGCTGTTTCAAAATTGGGAGACCATCAGTTGGTCTGGCGCGTGCACTAGGGGCGCTATCTAATTCTTAGTGGCAGTGGTAAACATGGTAAGTGCGTACGCCACATGCAAGCACACAGCATTAGTTTGCACACAGCTGGGATCTTGAATTAGTGCTTGTACTGGTGGATGAAATAAATAAATAGCTTTATACCAAAATTTTGTTTTTATTTATTTTATTTTTATCATACTACAGTACTAAGGAGTATATTTTTTCTTATTTAGTTGGTATATTTAACCACATAATTTAATTGGTATGGTGAAGTAATGTTCTTTGTTATCAATTGTAATGCATATCACTAATCATTATGCTAAATATAAATTAAGTGATGTACCATAAGTTATCTTAAAATTACTTTTGTGGCGATAGTGCACATATACATATTTGTCTGCATGTGCATATATTCACCTATGGTTAATGCATATATTAATGTTATAAGTGTCTAAAGAATAATGTCCAACTAATATCTTAATAGTAATTTCTAGTGTATTATCAGGCATGCTATTTACAGAACCTTGTAGAATATAAACTGTACCATTTGCAAATGTGTTGCAAGTTAGATTCGGTAATAAGTTCAACATATATATATGGTTTTGAAATAGCACCGGTCATCAGATGCACGTGCAATGCTTCACACTCCCAGCAATCTGGACTTCACTTCCAATGGTATTAAAGCAGCAGCTACTTCCAAGAGGCAGCAACATACTCCCTCCGTTTTTATTTAGTCCGCGTATTAGCTTTGGTCAAAGCAAACTTTGTAAACTTTAACAAAGTTTATAAATAAAAATATTAACATATACAATGAGAAATCGATTTCATTAGATTCATTGTTGGATGTACTTTCATGTCATGTAGATTTGTTATGGTAAATGTTATATTTTTTCTATAAACTTGGTCAAACTTTATGAAGTTTGACTTCAGTCAAACCTAATATGCAAAGTAAATAAAAACGGAGGGAGTACTATCCCCTAGGCTCCACAACTAGCAATAAATTGTTTCTCTCCTTTCATGAAACTTAAAGAAAAACAATAGGGATTAGGATGAAGTTGTTAATTAATCAGAGATTACATAGTCAGTCATTGGTATGGGACCTGAATCATTTCTCGAGTTATCGCCTAGGCACCTCGTATCAACCACTTCATTTCTGTTTTTTTATTCCTTTGTAATCTGTTGGTCGCGTGCTCCTCGCTGATTGATGGCCTTGTTAATGCAACGTCGGCCTCACCCTGATCCTCTACTGTAAACGAAAGCAACATGCACACTCCCTGTCCATTCATCATTATTTCAATGTTTTGGCATTTACTTTTTCAACATTTTTTTCTTTCAGGTTTGTTTTATATATATTTGTATGGCCCCCTTTTTCTATCTTTTTTTCCGCCTTTTGTGTTGTATTTTTTAAAATGCAAACTTTTTTTAGTTACGCAATTTTTTTAAATACCGAAACAATTTCTAAACTTACATGAATGTTTTTTAAATGTATGAACAGTTACTAAAATTATACCGACAATTTTGAAAAACATACATCAATACTTCAAAAAAAATCTGTGATCACTTTTTAAAATATTAACACTTTAAAACTATATTGGCGCTATAGAAAAAGCACCTATGTGAGGATGGCTGCGTCAAGTAGTAGATCAAATGCACACAACGTTCTTACGTGGACCGGCCAATATTGGCACTTCATGCATGCTCGTTTCCAATACAGTTTTGTTTCACAGTCTTTTTTTGCTCAGTTTCTTTCATTTAAAATTTCCCTAAAAACGTGTTAAAAAACTTTTCCCTAAAAACTGGCTAATAGATTCTTTTTTACAGATTCCCAAAGTATCAATTGATAATTTCAAAGACAAAATTCACTTAAGTTCGGACATAATTAACATAAAATAGAAGATATTTTGTCCGTCTTAAAACCTAAAAAAAAACCTACACTAGCTCATAGAGGATGGTGACCTTGTATGCGTGGCCATCCTGGCTGAACCACATGTCCATCATCGTTGTCGAGTTTGAGTAGTCCTTTTCCAGCAGCGGAAGGGCACGGGGGCACGGCAGCCCTGCCCGGCCGGCACCTGGCGCCCGTGAAGGAGCCGCTCTGCTTCCACATGCGCTATGTGGAGAGATGACGCAACCAACGCTTACCCCAACTTCGGTGCCCTAGCAGCGGCCTTGCCCGTACCGACGATGGCGCATGTGTCATTGAGCGATCACTCCATGTCGATCTTGGCGAGCTCCCCATCGAGGTAGCAGCGGCGCCGAGCGTCCGTCTCCGCGTTGGTGAGCAATCGGTCGTAGGCCCAGGCTTCCACGAGGTCGGGGTCCTCGTGGACCTAGGCCGGTGCCTCGTCAGACTTGGCGAACATGGAGCAGTGTGCCGCATTTGAAACTCCCACTACACCACCTATTGGCCGGCCTCTTCTCGGCCGACATAATGGCCCGTGATGACGAGGAGCCGTCGCCGCAACCGAGTTAGTGGAGGGGGTGGTCGTGCGCCTTCGCTATCACGGCAGCTCCTCCTTGATGGTCTTGCCACATTAGGTGCGGGGCAGGGCTGATGTCGGCTGGTCACCGCCAGGGGCGACACCGGCCTTCCCAGCCACCACGTCAGCATTGAAACGACACTATCCGCTTTTCCGGTTGCATAGCTCTAAACCGCATGAATAATGTGGAGTCGTGACGGCTGTGGAGCGGCGCTGACTGGCATGAATGTGCGGCAACCGATTCATGCGGAGAGGGTTTTCCGTGCGAAGAAGGTTTCAGATGGGACCGGGTGACAAACACACATGGGGCAGCAGTCTGGATGCCCGCAAAGTCCCTTGGTTTGGCTCTGATTTGCTGGAAAACAGACCTCTGAACTGCTTCATCGATTGATTGGGTACTACGTTGAATGGTAAAATACGCCCGAATCGCTCGATGCTGACGGTTGTAGGTGGTTTGTGTGAGTTGGAGATACCGTTATGCCCGGTTCAAAAATGGCATCTCCTACCTATTTTCCTGGGAAGCGAGTCCACCGTCCTCGTGCTCCAGGAATGGAGTGTACACAGCATCTAATTTGCCTACCATCACAGCAACGTTTCTTGGCTTCTTACGCATGGCCCATGCAGTTTCTACGTCTTCCGTCAATGCATTTTCTTTCTCCCAGATTTTGTTTCACGATTCTTCTCCCAGAATATTTCACACCTATATCCCAGAATATTTCGTACCTACAACCGTGATGACACCGGTGCCATGTACTCCCCACAGCCAGCTTACGCATAAGGTTAATCAACACTCCCTTTATCACATATTAATTAGCACTTAAACAGAGTAATATATAACACTAAAATACGTCTAGATACATCTGTTTCAGTGACAATCAATATGGAATGGAGGGAGCAGTTGACTACAGTCCAAACGGGAGGAAATAAGATGTATCACCTGACATTCCGGGAAACATGTTGTACCTTGACATTGCCATTGTCGCCCTTGCTTATTGTCATGCAGGTCCACAGCGTACCGGAGAAGCCGAGATCATGCAGGTCGCGGTGTGACATAATGTCCAGAAAGTACTCCCTCTGGTCCTTTCTACTCCGCGTATTATATTTCTTTTAAGTCAAAATTTGTAAAGTTTGACCAAATTTTAATCAAAATATATCAACGTCTACAATAGAAAGTATATATACACTATGAAACTATATTTCATAATGAATCTAATAATATTAATTTGGCATTGTGAGTGTCCATTCTTTTGGGCAAATGTCTCTGATCATTGCCATTTGTTGTAGTGCTAATGCAACTGATAGGTGGCATTTGATAAGTGGCATTTGGCAAAGAGTTTGTGCACTAATACTTGTCATCTTACCTGACAAGATATTGAAGAGTGACTGGGATGTGCCAGGTGGAGGAGGTCAGGTGGTGGCCGGAGCTGAGGGGTCAAGGATTTCAACCCCACGAACAGGTGGCTCAGGACGGTGGACCCGCCTGGCAGGATCGCTTTCATGAGCCTGCCTCGTTCATGGGGACAATCTCCGAGGTAGGGCCACGAGGAGGGGGCCCGGGAGCTATTGCGCTTCTACCAGCAGATTAAGGACAATGAGGACCTCGCCATGCTCGTCGTCCCTCGCAAGTTCGTGGAGGTGATGAACAACTGGCTGGTCATCAAGCGGCTCCTGCGCGTGGTCAGGCTGTCGGCGAACAAAGCAGTGTGTGTTCTGGATGCAGGTTAGAATTTCGAGGGGCACATGGTGCTTGGCCGGGGATGGAACTACTTCTGCCGCTACCATCGGATCGTCCCCGCGACCTCGTCGTTGTGCGCTCAGGACTCGGCCTCAAGGTCCAAATCTACAACCACGACTCCTCGGTCATGTGCAGGTTTCATTGCAGCAGGCACAACTGCATTGGTGACATTGAGCATGCAATGAAGTTATCTTTTATGGTGTTAGTGTTGAATATTTATGGTGTGTGGCTAGACTTTTGGTACGTGTGCTGGGAACTTGTTAATATTTTGGCCAGGAGCAGCACCCTGGCATGGAGCAGGGAAGGAGGATGCCCTTGCTATTAATGTAAGTAGTTTGCTGTCACTTTGCTTGCTTTGTTTGATCTTATTTGGTTGTTTGCTTTGTTTGATCTCAAATTTGCTTGCTGTTGTGCTAATCATGTGGTGGTAAGGCCACCATATTTGAATGGGGTGAGCAGAACACAAACACTATTTACAACCAAACAGCTGAAGTTAGCATATGCTCACACCCTAAGCACAAAAACGGCAACCAAATAGCAAGGGGGTAAGTGCCCCATCATGCGGTGCAGGCAACCAAACAGATTTCATCTGCTGCATATAAGGCTGCATATGAAGAACCAGCCTGCCTGGAGATGGACATGCAATGTAGCTACTGTTGCAAACTGAAATCAAACACGCCCTATCTCTGTCGCTGTGTGATCAAGCTCCTGTTGGGTAGGTCCCCTTCATTGCCCCGTATTGCTTCCTTCTCCATGTTCGTAGGTAGTCGGTCTGCGTTCCTAGGCTTCATACATTCTGCTGCATGGGCAGCTATTGAACTTTATCAGTTTGGTTTGTGGTATTGTGTACTGGTGACCTTAGCATGTTGGCTCTATCTATACAACCGGGCGTATGCCTTTCATCTACATAATGTAAGGTCCATCGATGAGATGCTTGAAGCCCCTAGAGCTTACCAATAATTAATCACCAATAGAAGGTTTATCTCCATTAACGAGCGAAGATAACTGATGGTGTCATAGGTGTTATGATCATGGTTGGCGGAAAGGAGCTAGCGACATCGGCTAGGAGGAGTGGAGGTGAAGTTACATTTAACTAAGTCACATTTAACTAAGTGTGAAGAATATTCATAGTGCGGATTGCTCTCATATGGATGACATTTAACTAAGTCACATTTAACTCTACACCATTTGATTTACGCGAAGATTTGTGGGGTCATGGTTATGCGGGAAAAAGAGGGGGTTAGCCGCTGCTGTCCGCTGACGTGCCCGGATACAAGGTCAAATTAGGCAAGTATGTGTTTTAGATAATTATTCCGAGCGAGGGTTGGGCAATATATAAAAGGAACAAATTTCTCAACAAAATATAGGAGACCC
Source organism: Triticum dicoccoides (assembly GCF_002162155.2). Taxonomy (NCBI): domain Eukaryota; kingdom Viridiplantae; phylum Streptophyta; class Magnoliopsida; order Poales; family Poaceae; genus Triticum; species Triticum dicoccoides. The sequence continues at coordinate 650,673 of NC_041383.1, read as the reverse complement.
CGTTAGAATAAAAGCACGATTATTAAAAAAAACTGTGAAACATCTTTGTAGTTACATGAACAATCTTTTAGAAAGTGTGTGAACAATCTT
>NC_041383.1:642715-650347 GCF_002162155.2 Triticum dicoccoides | reverse complement strand
ATAGTGCAACTAGTTTCCTAGCCACTGCGGATGACATGGTAAATGGGTGGGTCACAAAGGGTCAAATGAATCTCCTCTCCCTTTGTTAACGAAGCTTGAATAATTTTAGAACATCATTGAACAAATCTGTGAGCATTTATGAAAATTTGCAAAAGTCGTGAACAATTTTGAAAAGATAAAACTGGCAAATTAAAACCATGGGAAAAAATAAAAAAATAAAACCAAGATAACATTTAGAACAATAAAAAGGAAAAATTGGAAATCATCTTCTTAGAGCATCTACAACCGGACCAAGCTAAAACTGGCTCGCAAACGTTTGCGGACCCATTTTGACGCGTCTGCACTTGGTGACCACTCAATACTCAAATGTTCGATGCCACAACCTGATACCTCATTGCAAATAATCAAATCTATACAATTACACACAATGTAAAACCGAGTTTAAATCTTTTGGTGCCCATCCTTCTTGTTCCCTTAGTGTGTAATTGTATGGAAGGTCTGGTCGTCAGCGAGGTAGAGTAGGACATGAGACACAGACTAGCCCACATGAAACCCTAGGCGCCAGCATCTCCCATGCCATATTTTTCCTTGTTGGATTCCATGGCCTGGACGTTGCCGGTTGAGGTGAGGTCGATGATAGACGTGGACGGGCGGGACTTGTCGAAGGAGGTGTGCGACACCTCCTCTACGACCTGTGTCGCGAGGTCTGCCGCGGCCTTCCTCTTCCTCTTCCTCGCACAGAGGGCATGCCTCGCGTCCGCCACTCAATGCCTCGTCTTCGTAGCAGACGGGCCATGAAGCATGCTGCCTTTCACCTCCGACTAGAGGCCCAACATCGTAGGAATTCGGTGCCATCGGAGGGGTTACGGCGCCAAGTGGTTGTCGCCGCGCCCTGCGAGGCCATGGTCACGCGCCTCAATCCTCTGATCATGATGGATCCAAGCGTCATTTCAGCGGACACAATGGATTCCTGACGCGCCCAAGAGTACCCATATGGATATGAGAGGTGTCGTCCAGCCCCGTTATTTGGATTGGATTTGCCAGGCTGGTTTTAGGTGGCATTTTTCTAGATTGTCAGGGAAGTGCATCCGTCGAAACGTTTCGGGCGGGTATGGGGTCTCCGGTTGTAGACACTCAGCTCTTTTTGGTGGTTTGGATGAAAAAACCGTCGTGCGCCGCAAGAAGATATGCAGGGGAGGGAGCGTGAGTGAGCAGCTCAACTCGCGTGCGTGCGAACCTAGCTTGCCACGACTCCCTTCCTTATTTTTAGCACCACCATCCCCTCGCTTTTACCACAGTGCAGGCGGCCAGCGTGTAGGTGGCAAGGAGTGATATAAATACCATGGACGTTGCGTGCCAAGAGAGAGAGAGAGAGAGAGAGAGAGAGAGAGAGAGAGAGAGAGATAGAGAGAGAGAGAGAGGAGGCGATGCATGGTGCTCCCACCGGCGAGGAGGTCGCGCAGGGCGTGCTCCTGGAGGCGGAGGGGCAGCACGAGGGAGTCGTGGATGACCGACTGCTTCCGCCGCCGCCCGCGATCCAAGGTGTGCTCCCGGAGGTGGGGGCAGCACGAGGGCGCCATGTAGGACCTGTTGCTTCCTTGCCGCCCACGATCGAGGGTGTGCTCCCGGAGGCGGAGGGGCAGCACGCACAGCTGTAGCCGCAGGAGGTACCCCTCTTCTCCTTCCTTCCTCCTCGTTCAATTCATGGCGGTGGTGATGCTGCTACCTCTACTGAGTGCTCTGCTGTCGCGCCCGCGCTAGATGGTTGGATGGATGGTTGGTTGCGCCCGCGCCGATGTAGACTGCCTGATTAATCTCTGGATTTGCAACATGATATGGTGCACCACGCTGCCGCCGTCGCCGCGGTGGGCGGGCATAACCCTGCTGTGGAGGACGAGGAGGGAGGGCAGCTGGACGACGAGGTCGACAACGACCAGCACCACGATGTCGAGGTTGCCATGGGGGCGAGTAGGGCCCGGTCTATTGCGTGCTCCTGGATGCGGAGGGGCAGCACGAGGGCGCCGGGCACCCGCAGCCGCAGGTACCGTCTCTTCTCTTCTCCTCCCTTCGTCCTCGTTCAATTCAGGTGATGGTCGTGGTCGTGGAGATCCTACCACGCGTCCGTACGTGCTAGATTGTGCTCTGGATTTACAGGTTGGCCCGCGCGCCCTCGCGCCCCAGCAGAACCAGCCCCTCGGCGAAGGTCATGGTGACAGCCACGACGAGGTTGACCTGCAGCAGCTGTTGCCGCATCAGCCTGCTTTTGTAAGCATGTCGTCTCCTCTCCACTCCTGCTCCTTCCTGGTGCCCATCTCATCTCGTCGCACGAGCGGCTAACCTGGCGGCCACATGCTCGATTTGCTCGAACAGGAGGAGCAGCAGCAGGAGGATGAGGAGGAGATCGCCGCACTGGCCGGCCTGGACACGCTGCCTCTCCATCCCAATCTACCCGTGTCACTTATCGCAGCCCCAGCCCGCCCCCCGCTGCCGCTTCGACCCAGGTAATGCAGGTCTCCTCCTCCCCCCTCCCCCCTCCTCCTTGGCGGCATGGAGTTGACGCGTTAGATTCACAACCGCGATGTGCTTGTACTGGTGGATGAAATAAATAAATAGCTTTATACCAAAACCTTGTTTTTATAATTTTTATTTTTATCATACTATAGTATTAAGGAGTATAATTTTTATTATTTAGTTGGTATATTTAACCACATAATTTAATTGGTGTGGTTAAGCTATGTTTTTTCTTATCAATTGTACTGCATATCACTAATCACTTTGTTTATGCTAAATATAAATTAAGTGATGTATCATAAGTTATCTTAAAATTATTTTTGTGGCAATAGTGCACATATACATATTTGTCTGAATGTGCATATATTCACCTATGGTTAGTGCATATATTGATGTTATAAATGTCTAAAGAATAATGTCCAACTAATATCTTCATAGTAATTTCTAGTGTATTATCATGCGTGCATATTTACGGAACCTTGTAGAATATAAATTGTACCGTTTGCAAATGTGTTGCAAGTTAGATTCGGTAATAAGTTCAACATATATATGGTTTTGAAATAGCACCGGTCGCTAGATGCGCGTTCAAAGCTTCACACTCCCAGCAAACTGAACTTCACTTCCAATGGCATTAAAGCAGCAGCTACTTCTAAGAGGCAGCAACATACTATCCCCTAGGCCCCACAACTAGCAATAAAACTTTTCTCTCCTTTGATGAATTTGTAAAAAAAGATGGGGATTATGATGAAGTTGTTAATTAATAAGAGATTACATAGCCAGTCATTGCTATGGAGCCTGATCCATTTGTCGAGTTATCACCTAGGCACCTCATTTGACCGCTTCATTTCTGTTTTTTTATTCCTTTGTAATCTGTTGGTCGCATATTCCTAGCCGATTGATGACCTTGTTAATGAAACGTCGGCCTCATCCTAATCCTCTACTCTAAACGAAAGCAACATGCACACTCCCTGTCCATTCATCATTACTTCAATGTTTTGGCATTTACTTCTCTCTCTCTCTCTCTCTCTCTCTCTCTCTCTCTCTATATATATATATATATATATATATATATATATATATATATATATATATATATATATATATATATTTGTGTGGCCCCCTTTTTCTATCTTATTTTTAAATTTCCGCCTTTTGTGTTGTACTTTTTAAATGCAAAGCTTTTTTAGTCACATAATTTTTTAAAATACCGAAACAATTTCTAAACTTACATGAATGTTTTTTAAATGTATGAACAGTTACTAAAATTATACCAAAAAATTCGAAAAAAATACATCAACACTTAAAAAAAATCTGGGATCACTTTTTAAAATACATGACCATATAGACAAAAATCTTATCACTTTAAAACGTATATTGGCGCTATAGAAAAAGCATCTATGTGACGATCGCTGCGTCAAGTAGTAGGTCAAATGCACACAACGTTATTCTGTGGACTGGCCCATATTGGCACTTCATGCATGCTCATTTCAAATACAGTTTTGTTTCACAGTCTTTTTTTGCTCAGTTTCTTTCATTTAAGTTTTCCCTAAATACATGTTAAAAATGTTTTCCCTAAAAACAGATTCCCAAAGTTTAAATTGGTAATTTCAAAAAATGCTCCACAATGTAAAAATTAATATGATTTTTCTAAAATTTTCATTATTTGAAAATTAATTTTAATTTTACTTTATAAAAATGTTTACTAATTGGAAGAATTATTCATAAGTTTTTTAAAAAATTCACGCCTAGCCAATTGTTTTTCTCCGACGACACAACAATAAAGGCACTAGTTCTTCAAAAGAGAAAAGGCCCTTGCAAAATAAGCTGGTTAATTCTTTTGCAATTGCTTTTTTCGAAATAAATTGTATCAGGACATGGGAAAATGTACTTTTTCTTGTGTACAGGACCATATTACTCGAGATATTTATGTATCAATCATGATAAAGAAATAGGAATTCACCACTGCTCTTACTGCTGAGGTCAGTGGCGGAGCTACACCAGAATTTCTGGGGGGGCAAACACAAAATGTGAACATTTGAGGGGACGAGATACTAATTTTGCTTCCAACTAAGCCCTCTATTTATTTTTTTCTTCAGAGAATTGTGCAAGGCTGAGGTATCCTTGTAAGAAGGGTAGCGCCATTGCCACCGAGTTACAATCAGTTTCATGCATGATCCTTGCCATCCCAGAGATGCATTACAAATAAACGCCATGCCTAGAGAATCTGTCATGGGATAGTATTTAGCTTTTAGTGCCCTCGCACATAGAATCTCAAGGCACTCTACCAAAATTGCCTTCAGAGGGGGTTTTGGTTAAGCACTTTTAGGTCCTTGAATCTCATACCTCTTTGGCCCTCATGCTGTCTTAGTTTCTCCCAACTTGACCAATTTGTGCATCGTCGGTAAGTTTCATCGCTTACCAAAAATCTCTTATCAAGTGAGCAGCTCCTTACACACGCTTGGCGAGAATTTGAACATACTCATTGCATAGGTGCCAATAGTATGCGTCACTAATTTAAAAAGAGTCATTCGATCTTTTCCCTTGTCCTTGATTGGCTGGAGTATACCTTTTATAATACCTCCTTCCGGGACCGGCAGACAACATATTTCTCACCGAAACAAATTATCATGGTGTTTAGAGAGATGTCACTTCTTGGCCCTCCTATGGTGAGCACTTATTTTCAAGTAGTGAGAATTTTGATGGACTAAGAAGCTGACCAGTAGTTCAATTGTAATAGTCCAGTACTTGCTTAACAATATTGGCTTGATCTGGGCTAGCTTTAAAAACCAGTAAGCTATTGTCTGCAAACACGAGATGAGAAATTCCTGGCTTTGGTGACAAATTCTTAGCTCTAGTAATTCACTTGATTCAACTCTTCTCTCTACCAATCCTGAGTGTGCATCAACAACAAAAAGAAAAATGTATGGAAAGAGGGGTCTCCCTGTCTCAAACCACACGTCGGTGAAAAACTCTCGAGCAGGTTTCATTGTAGCAGACAAAGTATTTGACAGACTTAACACATTCCATGGTCCATTTCATCCATTTATACGTAAAACCCAACTTTTCCATATCCCCTTCCGGATACGCCCAATCGACTCTGTCATAAGACTTGACGGGTACATAATTTTTCTTTTGCATCTGAACTCTTCTAGATAGTATTAATGCATTCAAAAGCTATGTGGGCGTCGTCATAATTATTGTCCCTAGGATGAATGGTGCTTTAAGTGGGGGAGATTTAATCATTAAGGTGAAGTCACATTCTATACACTATGTTACATAAGCTGATGGGTCCTTAGTCATTTAGGGTGTTTGCATTCTTTCTCTTCGGGGACTAGCACAATGATAGTTTCATTGATGCCCTACAATATTGACAACTTTAGCAAATTATTCTTTAATTGTTGTGATCATGCCGCTCTTTAGAATACCTGAATGTCTTTAGTAAAAATCTCATTTATGCATCTGCTATAGGTGCACTCACAGGTATGATTTCTATAACTCACTACATCTCTTCCTCCGTCAATAGTGATGCACTACTACTCTCCCTACATCACATACCCCTCATAAGTTGTGTTATTAACGGCTCTATGGAATCGAGGATACTGTCAGGTTCCATTCCCCGTTATGATTTCTATAGTTCACGGAAGAAAAATGCAGCCAAAAATGATATCTCCCATCTTGGAAAGGGGTTTAGGGCATCTCCAACGCTGACCGCTAAAATAGATACTGTATTTATCTGTGAGCCAGCTATCCAATCATGTCCGCATACATTTCAAAGCGGGCAAACCGGGTGATATACATGCAGCTAAGACAAAATTCACTTAAGTTTGGACATAATTAACATAAAATAGAAGATATTTCGTCCGTCCTAAAACCTAAAACAAAAACCCAACACTAGCTCATAGAGGACGGTGACCTTGTATGCATGGCCATCCTGGCAGAACAGTATGTCCGTCGTCGGAGTCGGAGTCATAGTAGTCCTTTTCCAGCAGCGGAAGGGGATGGGGGCGCGGCAGCCCTGCCCAGCCGGCACCTGGCGCCCGTGGAGGAGCCGCTCTGCTTCCTTATGAGCCGTGTGGAGAGTTGACGCAGCCAGCGCCGACCCCGACTTCGGTGCCCTAGCAGCGGCCTTGCCCCTACTGGCGATGGCGCAGGTGTCATTGAGGGATCACTCCACGTCGATCTTGGCAAGCTCCCCGTCGAGGTAGCAGCGGCGCCGAGCGACCGCCTCCGCGGTGGTGAGCGATCGGTCGTGGGTCTTCCATGAGGTCGGGGCCCTCGTGGACCTAGGCTGGTGCCTTGTCAGACTTGGCGAACATGGAGCGGTGTGCCACATTTGCTGCTCATATTGCACCACCTCTTGGCCAGCCTCTTCTCGGCCGACATAATGGTCAGTGATGACGAGGAGCCGTCGCCGCAACCAAGTTAGAGGAGGGGGCGCTTGTGCGCCTTCTCTATCACGGCAGCTCATCCTTTATGGTCTTGCCCCATTAGATGCGGTGCGGGGGTGACCTCGGCTGGTTACCCGCATGAATAATGTGGAGTCACGTCGGCTCTGGAGCGGCGCTGACTGGCATCACTACTGGAATCAGGATCTTTGTCATCAGCTAGATCTGTGCCGTCTGCTAGCTGACGGCAAAGAAGGTCTTTGCCCTCATCTTAATAGAAGCTGAAGGTAAAAAAAGAGCTGACGACAAAGACCATGTTTGCCGTCAGCCAACTCTTTGCCGCGGACGGCATAGAGTCTTTGTCGTCGCTAGCGGACGACAAAGAATGAGGGTGGCCCACTACCGAGTACCACCTAACGGACACTTTCTTTGTCGTTCGCTAACAGACGACAAAGAAAGTGGCCAAACTAACGTCCGTTAGCTAGGATCTTTGCCTTCTCCTAGAAGACGACAAAGAACCGTGCCCTAACTAAAATCCATCGACGCCCGCCTGCGCCCCACATCTCTCTGTCCCCTCTCTCTCTCCGCCCGCGCCCGAGCCGCCGCCGCCCCGCGCCACCCCGCCCCCGTGCCGCCGCCACCTCCGTCGCCGCGCCGCCCCAGCAGCCCCGGTGACCCCCTTCCTCGCCCCGCACCATCCCTGTCATTGCGCCGCACCGCCCCGGCCCGCCCCATG
>NC_041383.1:626808-642389 GCF_002162155.2 Triticum dicoccoides | reverse complement strand
AACCTCTTCTCCACACCGGCGGCCTCGACACCCCTCTGCTCCACCCCCGCGGCCCCGACGCCCCTGTGCTCCACCATCGCGGCCGCACCGTCGCTCCGGTGCCCCCTCTTCCACTCGGCCGCCCCGGCGCCCCTCTCCTCCACCACCGCGGCCGCCCCACCCCTCCGACGCCCCCTCCTCCACCCGGTGAGGCCTCTTGTTTTTTTCTATTTTTGTTTCTGTATTTTAAGTTTAGTTTAGGTTTACTTTAGGTTTGGTTTAGTTTAGGTTTACTTTAGTTTAGGTTTAGAGCAGAGAGCCTTATATTGCAGTGCAAGAATTGATTATGATAGCTTGCATTTACATAACTTTTCTGTAATAGGATCCTATGGTAATGTGATGTGGTACTTGTTCTGATTTACATACAAAGTAAATTGATTTTAAGACACTACCCTTAGTTTCTAATTTGAGGTATGTTTGTTTCCTTGGTGTGTGGCACCTAGAGCCACCTAAAATATGGTGCAACTATGACTGTTGCCACAAGTATTCCAATGTGATCACACAAGGAACTTTAGGTTTAGTTTTGGTTAAGAAGAAAGAAGAAAGATGAAAAAAAGAAGAATATAATTAAAGAGGAGGAAGAAGAAGTGTATTTTTCCCTATTTTTAGATTACTATGTTCTTTTTTCAACATTTTCAGTTTTCTTTCACGTCTAAAGAAATCCCTAGTTTTGAAGGGTGCCAATTGCCATTGCCAACTAACCTACCAAATTAATTAAGTGTTGTTGATGTTGTTGAGCACAAGTGCATTGCTTTTTTTTCTTAGTTTTCTTTCATGTCTAGAAACTTGGCTCTATGTTTATAGATATGCCTCTAGATACTAATTGGTCTTTTCTGCTGCTTATTAGAGATGGGGAGAGATCGTCACCGCAGGCTCTGCTCTGCCACACCGGAGTACGAGATGGATGGTTTCGAGTTCTTCAGTATCATACTTGGGACTTCCTCCAAGAGGCAGGTATATAAAAGGAGAGATCTCCCCTTCACCCATCTCATTATGATAACTCTGCTGTTTGCTACATCACTCCTTGTCCCAAACTGCAAAGGCTGCCTGACACTTTTATGATGATGTGGACGGCCATCGTCCAAAGAATGTGAAGCTGCGACAGGCCGGCAGCGGGCTTCGCAGGCTTTGGGACGTGGAGTTGGTGATCAGGTATGGCCACATGTACCTGTGTCGTGGCTGGGAACAGTTCTACCATGCCTACGACCTGTGGCACGGGTACTTCCATCTCTTCAGGTACGACGGTGACGCCATGCTCACCGTGAAGGTGTTCAACATGACTATGTGTCACATGCGCTACCAGGACGACGATGATGCCAGTACGTTCTGCCTCTTCTTCCTCTACATTTTGCATTGTCTCACATCGATTGTTAACGGTCATTGTTGCATTTGGTCAGGCAATGGGAGCAACAGCAGCGACTCTGGCTACAGCCAAAGCAGCTGTGACTCTAGCTGCAGCAAAAGCAGCAGCGAGGATGATCCGGAATGGAGTAGGGAAAAAGAGGAGCAGAGTGGGGATGAGGAGGTGCAGGCTGACGATGGGCAACAGATGTTGGTGGCTGAGGATGACGTAGCGATGGTGGTGGCTGACGATGTGCAAGAGATGGTGGTGGCCGAGGATGACCTAGCGATGGTGCTACCTGAAGATGGCCTCGCGATGGTGGTGGTGCCTCACAATGACCTCGCGATGGTGGTGGCGCCGGCGATCCCACAGTCGGGCGACATGACCATGCCAATTGTGGTAGAAGCCTACATCCCACTGCCTCCACCGCCTCGCCGCTCTTGGCGCATCAGGATGAGGAAGGAGAAGGAGAAGAAGAATGAGGAGTGAGGTATGTCAGATCTCCAGAATGATCTATATATACTTAGCTTTGTTTCCTCGGAAATGACATAAGTTAGCTCTAATATCCTAAGTTATCTCTAATATGCTTAGTTTCCTACATTTTCTCAATGACATACACTTGGCTTACTTGTGTAAAAAATGGCATAATTATGCTTAATTAACTCAGAAATGGCATAATTAGTTAAGTTAGCTCCAAAATGACCCATTTAACCTAGGTTAGCTACAATATGATCAATTTTACCAAGGTTAGCTCCAAAATGACCAAGTTTACCTAGGTTAGCTCCAATTTGATCCATTTTAGCTAGGTTAGCTCCAAAATGACCTAGTTTACCTAGGTTAGCTCCAAAATGACCAAATTTACCCAGGTTAGCTCCAATATGGTCCATTTTAGCTAGGTTAGCTCCAAAATGATCAAGTTTACCTAGGTTAGCTCCAATATGATCCATTTTAGCTAGGTTAGCTCCAAAATGATCAAGTTTACCTAGGTTAGCTCCAATATGATCCATTTTAGCTAGGTTAGCTCCAAAATGACCTAGTTTACCTAGGTTAGCTCCAAAATGACCAAGTTTACCTAGGTTAGCTCCAATATGATCCATTTTACCTAGGTTAGCTCCAAAATGACCAAGTTTACCTAGGTTAGCTCCAATTTGATCCATTTTAGCTAGGTTAGCTCCAAAATGACCTAGTTTACCTAGGTTAGCTCCAAAATGGCCAAGATGGCATAATATGCTTAGTTCACTCAAAGATGGCATAATTAGCTAGGTTAGCTCCATTTTACCTAAGTATGCTTACTTCTTATTCCATTCTTCTTCTTCTTCTTCTTCATTTTCTTCTTCTTCATGTTCTTCTTCTTCTTCTAACTTTCTTGTTTCCCATTTTGTAAATCTCATTTAATTCACGGAAGCTTGAATGGATGGAGTGCTTCTTTTCCCTTTCTGCTTTTTTTTTGTATCGATGAACTTGCATGGATGGAACTTGTTATGTGGATGGATGGATAACGGTGTTGGATGAAGAATGTGAAACTTTTGTAATATGTATGGATGGAACTATGTGTTGGTTATGTATGTATATATGATGAAACTTGTGTGTTGGATATGTCTTTTGTGAAATTTGTGTGTTGAAACTTGTGTGTTCAAATTGAATGAATTTAAGAAAAACAGAAGAAAAAAACAGGGGCTATACAGGATCTTTGCCGTCCGCTGGCGGACGGCAAAGAAATTTGCCATCCTCTAGCAGACGGCAAAGATGCCACATGGCAGCTCCCTGTACAACCTGGGGGCTGTCCTATTTGGTTACTTTGCCGTCCGCCAACTGACGGCAAAGCTCACCGTTAGCCCCCTAACGGCCAGACGTTGTCACATGTGCCGTCCAGGACCTTTGCCGTCAGCCGGCTGACGACAAAGATCGTTTCATCTTTGCCGTCCGCCAGCTGACAACAAAGAAGCCTTTGCCGTAGCCTATTCAGCCGGACCTGTTGCCGTCAGCTGACGGACGGCAAAGGTCTTTGCCATCCGCCATGGCGGACGGCAAAGAAGCTGATTCCAGTAGTGCATGAATGCACGGCAACCTATTCGTGCAGAGAGGGTTTTCCGTGCGAAGAAGTTTTCGGATGGGACCGGGTGACAAATGCACATGTGGCAGCAGTCCGGATGCCCGCAAAGTCCCCTGGTTTGCCTCTGATTTGCTGAAAAACAGACGTCCAAACTGCTTCATTGATTGATTGGGTACTACGTTGAATGGTAAAATACACCCGAATCGCTCAGAACCGTAGGTGGTTTGAGTGAGTTGGAGACGCCGTTATGCCCGGTTCAAAAATGGCATCTCCGCCGTCCTCTTGCTCCAGGAATGGAGTGTGCACGCCATCTAATTTGGCTGCCATCGCACCAAGGTTTCTTGGCTTCTTATGCATAGCCCATGCAGTTTGGAAGTCTTCCGTCAAAGCATTTTCTTTCTCCCAGATATTTTTTCGTGATTCTTCTCCCTTAATATTTCGCACCTATATCCCATAATATTTCGTACCTACGACCGAGATAACACCGGTGCCATGTACTCCTCACAGCCAGCTTACGCACAAGGTTAATTAATACTCCCTTTATCACATGTTAATTATTGCTTAAACAGAGTAATATATAACACTGGAATACGTCTAGATGCATCTGTTTCAGTGACAATCAATATGGGATGGAGGGAGCAGTTGACTACAGTCCAAACGGGAGGAAATAAGATGTATCACCTAACATTCCGGGAAACATGTTGGAACATTGCCATTGTCGCCCGTGCTTATTGTCATGCAGGTCCACACCGTACTGGAGAAGCCGAGATCATGCAGGTCACGGGTGTGACATAATTTCCAGAAAGTACTCCCTCTGGTCCTTTCTACTCTGCGTATTAAATTTTTTTCAAGTCAAATTTTGTAAAGTTGGACCAAATTTTAAAATATCAACATCTACAATAGATAATATATATACTATGAAACTACATTTCATAATGATTCTAATAATATTAATTTGGCACTGGGAGTGTCAATTCTTTTTCCTATAAGTTTGGTCAAAGCGGACATACTTTGAATTCAGACAAAACTTATATGTAGACTAAAAAAGACTGGAGGGAGTACATCATTTGTCTTTCTCCTCTTCAGAGTTTCGGGAAAAATGGTCCTATTGGTAGAAAACTTTGTTCAAACCTCGTCACTTCAAGCCGACGTTTTATTCTTTTCAGCAATGCCCACATACGGTGGTGAAGATGGGTGCGAGGATATCTGTAAACAAATCGTGCATTTCCATTAATTCATATTTGGCCATTGATGGATGATTACATCAATGTCTGGAGTACTGATCTTAAACAACTCGACTTGAGCAAGTGCCACGGAATGTTTGCTTAGGCTAATTAATCAAGCCATCCCAGAACCAAAGTTTACATGGGGCGGTGATTAAGACACTATTCTTGCTCAGTGGTTGGGCAAGATTGGTTCAGCGTCGCCAACTTGTCTAGGTCGTCATTGCCACGTTGACATTTTGGTAAGTAAGAGAAGGTGGCTCGCGTTGCGTTGCATCTTGCGTGATCCGTTTCGATCCCATGCATGCATGGATGTGGGGCCCACCTCGCAACTCGCCCGTTTAATAATAGTTGCACGCCGAGGCACGTTAGCAGTCGGCACGTCCAGTTTAATTGGGAGCGACTAGTATAGAAGCAGCACATCAGGTGCAAAAATAGAAAAATGATTCTGGACCGTTGGATTTGGGACGTATGGAACAGATCGGAGCGGAGGGGGTCTGTACTCATAGGTCTATGATTTTGCGCAAAAATGTCCCTTCTCTACCCACTAATCCGCTTCAGGTCCTTCGTCTTCAAACGACTGATCTCCGAATAACTCTCCTGCAGCCCTGTTCCCCTGTCGCTCGTCGACGGTGGCGGCTGCATAGATCTGGTGCTTACCTGGTGGACGACGACTACTCCCTGGGCAGTTGCTCCCTGCCTCCTCCCCCTCCCACTCCGGCTTCCAGGTCTCTTGGCTCCATCTACCGCGCATCCCGACGACGCGCTGCACATCCTCGTCAGGGACCGGCCGGGCTGCCGCCGCCGGTCTCCTCCACCCCGATGACCACGGGCTCCCCACCCGCTCAGCTGCCCATTTTTACCTTTCCGGAGCCAAGCTGGTAGTGGTCGAGTGGGCGGTGGTGCCTCCACGGTCGCCTCCTCCCCGCACTCCTAGATCCAGCAGTATCTCACCGTAGGCAACCTGGTGGTGCTCGATCTGCTCGCCTTCTTCGCCTGGCAGGCTCAGCATCAAGGTCAGCACCGTTTCTCCAACTCCCCTGCCCCTCTCCCTCCTACAGATTTCTCTCTAATGGCTTCCCCCCTCTCATGTGCTGCTTAGTACTTTATTTACCAGTGAACAACTTGTATGGCTTTGACTGGTTTCATTATTGTTTAAGCAAAGCATGTTGTTTGTTGTTGTATGATATCCAAAAACACATGGTCTGAACATTGCACATTGTCAACAAGTGTCATCATAGCTCATATTTGTACTGTGATATGTTCAAGAAGTAGCATATCTATCTGTTTCACATGACTGGCAACCACAACCCCTTTTAGAAGACTCAAAATCACATCAAGCTTAATTAGAATTCATCTCACATTCACATTTTCTATCTCTGGTTGGAACAGCGGACCTATACAACTCTCTCTTGTGTGCTTTAGAGACTGATTGGAACGCACTCCCTCCGTCCCACAAATATAAGAACGTTTTTACACTACGCTAGTGTCAAAAACGCTCTTATAAATTATAGGACAGAGGGAGTAGTTTTTCTGCCCAGTACACTGGTAAGGTATACATCCGTAAAATAAAATAGGCGGCCTTTAATCACGTGATTGGTTAGTCGTTTCAGGTAGTAGTTTTTTACACCGGTTTTGCTAAATACACCTATATTCCGCGGTTCTGAAAACACTGCTCTGGCCGTCGTTTCTTGCATGGCATCCATCTCTCTCTAACGATCGTCAGTACGAGCAGACGCGTCGCTGGATGAAGCCATGGGCAATGGGACGAGGCATCGGCGACACTGACTGCAGGATTGACACCGTCTCTGCAGGTCCCTGATGTGGGTGCACCGCATTGCTTGGCGGTGCATGGCTGGAGCTCCCGCCGACCATCAGGTTGAGGTGGGGAGGAGCAGGTGGCATGCAGACTGAATCAGGCGGAGAGCGCGGGCACTCGAAGACGCGACTCCTGAATGACGGCTTGACCACGGCGGTCGACAATCTGAAAATATCACCGGTAAAATACTGGTTGCTTCTATGGGATAATAAAATACACCGGTAAAGTATTTACAGGCCTATACAAGGCTCCAATCGGGGTCTTAAGGAGGTAAAGAATTCTACTTGCTGTTAAACCCTCGCTGATTCTCCATAGAAAAACTTGTAACGCTCTGAACTTGTGCGAAATTTTGATTGAAGCAAGATCTTTTTTAGAATCTCTAGTCTCTACATACAAGTGCAGAAAATGGTTCTCTTCCATGTATTTCACTCATGTTTTTAACTTTGGATCTGTGTGCGGACTTGCTTTTGTGCCGTCGTAATATATTTATTTGTTTGTTGCTGTTAGAGTTTCAATTTTCCTTTTTTTAGAACCAAAATTCATGGGCAGTAATAAGAAAGTGTTGGGATTGCAATGTCATATCAGTGCTCCAGAAAAGTGTTCCTTTTAAGTTTTAACCATGCATTTTTTAAAGTAATACTTGGTGTCCAATGGAATCAATCAGAATAACAACTTCAGTGTAATGAAGGATAAAGCATTTTTACTTTCAGCTCCTCCCTGTGCTTGTGATGGATTGGTCCTTATCTGTTAATTTCTGCATAAAAAAATGAAGGACTGGATGCTAAGCTTAACATTATCATCTCTCTAGTTAGACAATCACGGTGGCAAAAATAATTTGGGGAATAAGAATATTTTTATGTGCTAGCAGCGAGCAGATATGTTCCTGCTAGTACAACGTATTGTTGATGCATATTCATTTGATTAGCTCATGAGCAAATACTTTAGGTGCCCTTGCACGTCTTGTACTCAAACTGAATGATTTGTTTGGTGCCATCTTTTCCAGAACATGAAGACTGAAGAGCAAGAAGCACTATAACTGGAGGCAAAGGGAATTTATTTTTTCTTTCATGTGCTATCAAGATAACAAACCTGATGCAAGTTTTGGTAGCAATGTTTATTCAGCGGGCATCATTTCAGTTCTTCGTTCTCGGGCTTGCTGTTCATGTACTACAAAATATCTCTTGTGTACCCGAATTAAGATAGATGACATACACTCAAATATTTCTTCCCAGGATGATCCACTTAGACATGTGTTCAGAAATTTGTGCTTGACATGTACTCTCATATTTGTGTTTGGGGTGGTCCAGCATGGGATGAACTAGGAACAGATTGGCTTAACCATATTAAGTTTTCTTGCATAATCGGTGATCTAGTACAAGCGACTACTGTACAATTTGGGCATCGACGATGTGAGGATTTGAAATTGGGATAAAATGACTGGATATGAGAAAGTTGGGGTTCTTACTGCAAAAGTCATGTTTTACATCTAGCTGGCAGTAGGGGGGTTTTCATGAAATGTACAATAAGTTGTATGAGATGCCTCCACTCCAATCTGTGCCGTCCATATTCAATCCAACAGCTCAGATTTCTTTTTTCTATTCTTCTACCATAAGCTCAGCTTTTATACTAGTTGCTCCCAGTTTAATTTGTATGCAGAGGCACATTTCTTTAAGTTTAGTGCACATAGGCTTGGTCAATGCGTTTGGTCTGCCGAGCTAATTAACCATACTTCGAGACCGCCGAGTGCGACCTTGTCACAAACAAAGTGAAGGTTCACATTCACCTCTACATACTTCGTCCGAGCATGAAACACTGACAGTGAGGTTGATCAGGGCCAAGATTATTGCACCAAAGGACACGATGTCTCGGTTGTGGTACTCTCAATTCCTTCAACAATGACTGCAACCATATGTCTTCTGTTGTCCCATTAGCAAGCGCCTCTCAGCTTTTGTCGATGAACGTGACACTGTTGGTTGCTTCTTCGCACTCCAAGAGATGAGGTTCAGGCCAAAGAAGAGAGCTAGGCCTCCGGTGGATCGCATGTTGTCCGTCCAACCTGCCCAGTCAACATCGATGAAAATGCTCAGGAGTGTCGATGAAACTTGCGTATGCCCATACTTGTGTCCATTGTCCCACGTACATACCATAGAATCTGCTTTACCGCCTCCTAGTGCACCTCAGTCGGTCTGGAGAGGAACCGACAGACCTTGTTGATGGTGAACAAAATATCTGGACGTGCCAACCATGCTACGGTAGCGGAAGGCATCTTCATCGCCAGGTAAATGCCCAACATCAGTAGACAACTTGTCATGAGTACACGCCGGGGTTGTGACAGGCTTATAATTCTCCATGCCAGCGCGGTGAAGAACCTCCAAGGCATACTTCCGAGAAAATAACGAACGGGACCAAGATCCTTGACAGGGAATTAGGCGCCGAGTTGATGAGGAAGGTGATCGACTGCAGTAGAATGTCAGGCTGCAAGTAATGACAATGTCGTCGAGATGTAGATAAGCATAGAGAAAAATTCAATGTACGTTACTAAACTTGAGCCGGTTGACAGATTGGTACCACTACTTTAAAATACCCTAACTACGGTTCACGTATTTGTGCACAGGGTTCACTTTGGTCCATTTGTATGATTTTGTGTACGTATTTGCTGACTTGGCATAGTCAGCGCCCGCCACCTCGCTTTGACCGCCACCTGGTCGATCCTGGGTGAATACTAGTCGATCCGGGTGTTTTTTTTTTGTTGCAAAAACGTCGTGACCATTAAACCAGCCCCTAAACACGGCCTCCACGCTCGCGCCCGCGGGTACGGCCTCAACGCTCGCCGTCGCGGGGGGCTCCGCCGTCTGCGGCGTCGCCGCCGACAACGGCACGGTCTACTGCGTCGCGGCCGGCGCCGGCTCGTCGGCCTACAACGCCTCCGCCTCCTCCGTCGCGCCGCAGCTCGTCTTCTCGCAGGTCTCGGGCGACGCGGGGTTCCTCTGCGGCGTTGGCGCGGTTCTAGGCGGCGGCGTCACCGCGCTCTTCTGCTGGCCGCCAGCGGCCCCAGGGCAGCTCATGTGGGTGTACAGGGGACCGGCGCCGCTCTCGGACCTCGCCGTCGGGGCCGACCACGTCGTGGCGTACGACGGGCAGGCGCAACTGTGAGATTTACCCTGCTATACGGGCCGCAGCTGTGAGATTTTGAATCGGAGTGCGGTATACCTTAGGTTGAGGCGAAAAAGCTGTCGTCGACTGGACTCGGGGATCCGCTCCCGAGCACGCTCGTCGAGTGCATGCTGAAGGTTCTCCAGTCGAGTGCGCTCAGCCAAATTAGCCAGGCGCACCTCTTCCAAGGCCCGAGCCTCGGGGGTTTCCCCAATGATGGGCGTGTGGAGTGCATCCATGTTGCGGCGATGAAGTTCTTCTCTTTGCTATGAAGAGAGGGGTTCGGGACGGTACTCCTCGTGAACGCGTGACGGATCGCCGCCACCATCACCGCCGTCGTCCCGGCGGAAGCCAGCGGACTACGTGGTCCGTTGACCATCAAGACTCCAGCCGCAGGGTCGCTGATATCGCACTCGGATGCGGTCTCGACGGAGCCAGTCGAACAGGCCGTAGAGAGTTTCGCCGGGCTCGATTGCTGCGACTTGATGGGTGGCCAACTGGCGAGCCGCCGCATGTTTCACCCATCGCTGAAGCCGCGACCGACCGGATCGCTTGCGACAGCGAAAAGTGGCGAGTGAGGACACCACGGGAGCCGACCGATACTGGGTCGACGGCTGCCGGAGAAGGACGCCGCGTACGCACGCGCGAAAGTGCGTCGCCCCACGGACGGGGAGCGCCTCGGTGTCAAGGGGAGCTTCCTAAAGCCGGGCGGAGTCATCGGTGACGAAGACGAGCGCGCCGAGATGGATCTCACGACCCTCAACCAATGCACCGCCGGAAACAATGATGATAGGGATCGGAAAAATCCAACTTCACCAAAAAGTCGCTAAGACACCTGCCCCACGGTGGGCGCCAACTGTCGTGGTCCTAAGACTGACAGTAGAATGGGGGGTAGGTATGAGGATGCAAGATCTCATCTATGGTGAAGTTGTACACACAAGATTTACGAGTTCAGACCCTTCACGGTGGAAGTAAAAGCCCTATGTCTCGGTGCCCGGAGGCGGTCGATTGGATTATATGCTTGTGGAGTTACAGGGGATGCGAACCCTTGTCCCAGAGGAGGGGGTGGCTTATATAGAGTTCACCAGGACCCCAGCCATCCCCCGCTACAGAGGGTTGAATGTACATAAAGATTGAGGTGTTAGTGATAACGCTAGTCTTAAGTGTCTTTAATGGCCTTAAAGACTACGGAGTGAATACTCGCCCGTTGCTGTTCTGACTGACTTCTGGTCTTCTGTAGGTCAAGTGGTTTCGGGACGGAGGGGTACCCGAGTGGTCGATTGGTCAAGTGGATTGCACTTGGAATCCTTGTTGGGTACTCCCTATTGTCTCTTGATCTCCTTTGCTTCTAGGGTAGTGACTTGGGTAGGGCGTATAGGTTAGGCCTGTGACCCTACCGTAGGTCTGTATCCTCATCACCGACCACGTCACGGTGTATGACGGGCAGGCGCACGGGATCTGATGGTGGAGGAGGGGGTCTGGGCAGTTCCCGGAGCTGGTCCCTGGCACGTTCGGGTCCCTCGTCTCCGGCGACGGCTTCACCTGCGCGCTGGAGACCGGCTCCTCGGTTGTCCGATGCTGGGGGCCGCTGGGTAGCGCCGTGCAGGCAGCCTTTGCCAATGTCTCTGTGTCGTCCCTCGCCGCAGGGGGCTCCCGTGCGTGCGGCGTGAAGGCGGCCACCGGCTCGGACGCGGGCGTGCTCCCACAGAGCGACCTCGACCCGCACGGGCGCGTGGCCTCTTCTGGCGGCAGCTCTCCCGCGCCATGACGCGGCAGCGCAGCGGGCCGTCGTCCTTCAACTTCAAGGAGCACACCGAGGAGTACACCTTCGCGCAATGGTGTGAAGATGAACAGAGACGTATAGGCAACAGATGGCACAAAGCCGAGCTCCTGTAGACGATCACTAAGCCGTGAGTACCATGTATGAGGCGACTGCTTGAGACCGTAAAGCGCCTTGTGCAGCATGCACACATAGGTTGGATGACGGACATTGATGAAGCCCTGGGTTGTTGCATGTAGGCGGTGTCAGTGAGCACTGCGTGTAGGAAGCCGTTGGTGATGTCGATCTGACAAAGGCACCGATCGCATGTAGGCAAGCCACTGGGCTATAAGAGTTGGGAGCGGCAGCCTGGAGAGGAACTGACAGACCTTTTTGCTGGGCTCCAAGCCGTTGGTGATGTCGACTCCCTAGAGATGGAATAAGGTTATTCCCGTCTAACTCCCATCCCGGCGGTGCGTCTAACATCGTCGAAGGCCGTGTGGAGGCGTGTCTCCGGCGGATCTGGCATGATTCATTTGGCGTTTGTAGGGCCTCTCCAGTTCCTCTCGATCCCCACAAGAACCCTAGAAGGGCAGAGAAAATAATAAAAAAAGTCACCGGAGTAGGGCCTCGGGCCTCGCCGGCAAAGCAGCGACGCCGTCATGGCCACACCAGTTCCTCTCGATCCCCACACGCATCGGCAAGCCGAGGTGCAGGGACGAAGAACAACCCCTTCGGGGGCAAAGTGCACCGCCACCAAACCCCTTGACAGCAGCGCGCTCTCCTCACTACAAGAAATATGTCAACTTATGACCTTCTGTCAGTGACCCTGGAAGAATTGGTCATAGATTTATGACCATTTGAGACCAATTGGTCAAAAGCTGTTCGAGGGGCTCCAAACCCGAAACCATTGCGACCATTTTGGTCAGAAAGGTCATAATTTCCTTACATGAAATGGTCATAAAGCTAACAGCGCTAGTCCGCTGCCTTATTTCTAGTTGTTAACGACCAATATAGATGGTCATAGCCTTGTAAATTGTGGGGGGTTGCTATGACTAGGCGCCACCTCATCAGTTTTGCCTATGTGTCATGTCCATGTGGCAGTTTTTGCCCTAGATTGTGAAGCAACCTATATTTCTGTCATTCCCAAAATTCCTAAAAAAATCTCATAAATTCTTTGGGTCATATCTTCATCAAATATGTAAAAACCTTCCTTGCCTAGTTCAAAAATAATTCAAAAATATTCATTTTCCTATCCTGTTCAGAGTAACAGTTTGTGAAGGAAGTACCACTTTGGCATGTCCAAATAGTATCCATTTTCTACAGTGCTTTCCTATGCCCAAATAACCATCCTCCACCAAATGCCAGCTCAATCCATTCATTATTTTGAGCCGAGCTTCAACATTCGTATTTATGTCCAGTGTGGTGGTTTGCAAAGCAAGTACCACCTAGGCTCCTCCTTTTGAGCTGAAAATTTGTGAAAACGGTCTTCTTAGTAACTGATCATCCTCAGCCAAAACTCACGCCCATTAGCCATGTACATTTCCCGTACCGCTAATCAAACACTTGGCTGCTAATTCATGTTTGAGCATCGATCGGTCTCCTCGTGAGAATCTTATGTTGTAATTTTCTTCCTAGCACCAACCTGGGGAGTGCCCAACCCACTAGACATGCCTAGGCCGCCCAAAACACATGGCAACGCCACGGTCACGCGGTGACCACGCGGCGGGCATGCGAGTTTACGTGCTCTAGAGTTGGGGCCCTCAGCCACCGCCCAAACCTTGACGTATCGCCACCAAACCATGTATTTATGATTAAATAGGTCCTTATGTAACTAGAAATGATTTTTGGAAAAAATAAATAGCAAACTATGAGGCAGCTGCAGTTCAAATTTGACCCGCTTCCAACTGAATCGGCAGAAATTTGTCTTTTTCACGAGAGGTGGATCAAATTTTTTTACATCAAACCATTTTGTCTATTGTGCATTAAATATGGCCTAGTATTTTATAAAAATGATTTGGTCCAATTTTGCAACAATTATTTGGTAGTTCCTTCACAAAAAAAACCTCCTTTCGGGCACTTGAAAAATGGAAAATGGTTTTTTCGTCCAACGAAAATGAAAACTTCCTTAGGCAACATTGTTTGCTATTCCAATATGCACCCTTGTGCACAATATGAGATCATTTGAACAAACTATGCCATGAATGTGGCCATAAGATTGATCATTTGGCTTGAAAGCCATGAATCTTCACGCTTGATAGCTCATTTCTGAGAACACTTTTTTAAAATAATTACCGTATTACAAGTTTGTTATTTTTCCTAGGAACTTGGCCACATATGATGACACAATGCGAAGGTTTCCCAATTTTTTGATTTTTTTTGAATTTTTTATACCCGTTTCAAAATGCGGTCAAAACGGCGGGCTTGACCGTTCCTAGCTAGTGGTTGAATCTTGGAATTTTTTGGTGTTTCTATGATTAAATAGGTACTTATGTACCTAGAAATGATTTTTGGAAAAAATAAATAGCAAACTATGAGGCAGCCGCAGTTCAAAATTGACCCGCTTCCAACTGAATCAGCGGAAATTTGTCTTTTTCACGAGAGGTGGATCAAAACTTTTTACACCCAACCATTTGGTCAATTGTGCATTAAATATGTCCTAGTATTTTAGAAAAATGATTTGGTCCAATTTTGCAACAATTATTTGGTAGTTCCTTCACAAAAAAAACCTCCTTTCGGGCACTCGAAAAATGAAAAATGGTTTTTTCGTCCAAAGAAAATGAAAACTTCCTTAGGCAACATTGTTTGTCATTCCAATATGCACCCTTGTGCACAATATGAGATCATTTGAACAAACTATGCCACGAATGTGGCCATAAGTTTGATCATCTGCCTTGAAAGCCATGAATCTTGAGAGATGATAGCTCATTTCTGAGAACACTTTTTTAAAATAATTGCCGTATTACAAGTTTGTTATTTTTCCTGGGAACTTGGCCACATATAATGACACAATGCGAAGGTTTCCCAATTTTTTGATTTTTTGTTGAATTTTTTATGCCCGTTTCAAAATGCGGTCAAAACGGCGGGAATGACCGTTCCTAGCTAGTGGTTGAATCTTGGAATTTTTTTGGCGTTTCTTTGATTAAATAGGTACTTATGTACCTAGAAATGATTTTTGGAAAAAATAAATAGCAAACTATGAGGCACCTACAGTTCAAATTTGACCCGCTTCCAACTGAATCGGCGGGAATTTGTCTTTTTCACCAGAGGTGGATCAAAACTTTTGACACCCAACCATTTTGTCAATTGTACATTAAATATGGCCTAGTATTTTAGAAAAATGATTTGGTCCAATTTTGCAACAATTATTTGGGAGGTCCTTCACAAAAAACCCTCCTTTTGGGCACTCGAAAAATGGAAAATGGTTTTTTCGTCCAAAGAAAACGAAAACTTCCTTAGGCAACATTGTTTGTCATTCCAAGATGCACCCTTGTGCACAATATGAGATCATTTGAACAAACTATGCCATGAATGTGGCCATAAGATTGATCATTTGGCTTGAAAGCCATTGATCTCCACACGTGATAGCTTGTTTCTGAGAACACTTTTTTAAAATAATTGCCTTATTACAAGTTTATTATTTTTCCTGGGAACTTGGCCACAAACAATGAAACAATGCGAAGGTTTCCCAATTTTTTGATTTTTTTTTGAATTTTTATGCCCATTTCAAGTTGGTTATCATCCAAGTTGGTTATCATCCAGAAAATGTTGTATAAGTTGAGTGATATTTTTTGGTGGTGCCATTTTTGGAAAAAATTATTGGCAGTTGCTTGATAAATTCCCTCTATTTTTACCACTTAGAAACTATTTTAAATGATACATTTCTTGGACCAATCAGAAGGCAGAACCTCCCTTCCCACGGATCACCCCCCCTAAGCCGATCTGAGCCGTCCACACCATACAGATCCAACGTCTCCTAAACGCACGCTGGCCAACCAAACCCTAGCATCTTGCAGCACACTCCCCTCACTCTCCCTCTCCCCGACCCATGAGACGCCGCCTCCCTCTCCCCGACCCAGATCTCCCTCCCCGACCCAGACCTCCCTCTCCGCCGTCCCAACTCCTACCCCGCCGCCGGCCTCCCCCCAAGCGCCGCTGCTCTTGACCTGCAACGACCAACGACGACGCCCCCC
>NC_041383.1:594220-626238 GCF_002162155.2 Triticum dicoccoides | reverse complement strand
CCACGCAGATCCAAAGCACAAATCCAAACAGCACACCATTCGCCCGTTGGCTTCCCCCTCCCTTCCCCTCATGCAGCGACCTCATCATCGTCATCGGCTCGGAGATCTCGCCTTCCCGCCGGTAGCAGCCATGGACGCCGTCGACTCCGTGGTGGACCCCCTCCGCGAGTTCGCCAAGGATAGCGTCCGCCTCGTCAAGCGCTGCCACAAGCCCGACCGCAAGGGTAAGGACCAAAGACTCGCGCCTGCTCGTCCGGATCCGGTTCGTTTTCCTCTTTCACCAGATCTGACGCTGATTCGGCACGCAGAGTTCACCAAGGTGGCGGCGCGGACGGCGATCGGGTTCGTCGTCATGGGGTTCGTCGGCTTCTTCGTCAAGCTCATCTTCATCCCCATCAACAACATCATCGTCAGCTCCGGCTAGGTGCGAATGCGTCTCCTCTGATCCCGTCTCCCTCTTGTTTGCATGGTTTAGTTAGACTTGGGTCCTGTTGTCTCGCGCCGTGATCTGTTGGATCTGCGGTGTGCGTGCACAGTCCTGCGATCTGACCAATATTTAGTAAGCTAGATTTTAGTAGATCCTTTTTTCCTCCAAATATACCTGCCAATTTCTACCTTGTTAGGAGAATTCGGATGAGTCAAGGGTAATCGGCTGTGGGGAACTGGGGTCATGCTTAAGTCATTGCCGCTAGTTGCCTCCGCAGGACGAATTGGGGGCATAGGTTGGTTCCTCACCACACAATTTGGGAAAAGAGGAGCTTTTGCAATGTTTCGCTGTTTCTGCACATACCACTAGTTCGCCCAAGTTGGTGTCGATTCAGTGCATCTAAATTGGCACCTACTGAGTAGATAGGTTACATACCAATGTTTGTCCATGGTTCGTGCTATGTGCCGATGTATTCTTCATTCTTTAATGCACCTGTGTTCACGCATGGCCAGCTTTATGTATTCACAATATAAAGTTGATCTATACACGCATGGCAAGCTTTTGTAAAATAAGAAAATAGGTAGGAGTCAAAATATTGTAGGACACGTGTTATGCAGTGTTGATCTATACTTTAATGCACCTGTGTTCACGCATGGCTAGCTTTATGTAGCAGTGTCGCCTGTTCTACACCGATGCTCTTTTTTTATGCTGGTCCTATGTCATGGGTGTCAATATCTACTACCTATTTACTGCTTGTTGTGCAAAATCTTTTGGTTACTGTAAATCATTCCCTGCTGTATAAAGTTTGGTCTTAGTCTGTTGCATTTTGTTGGTTCCTATCTTGTCAATGTATACAACAATATGCTTTCTTGGTGGCCATTTGTGCTTCACATTTTTTGGGTATGCTACTTCTCTAATGAGTGGGTGCGTCTCTTCTTTGTTTTATCATTCTATATTGTTTTCCTAATCTTTTTGGTATTCTGCTTTCTCCTTGCAGATGGCAAGCACCATTTTGTTGGTTCCTGTCTTGCCAATGTCTACAGCAATGTGTGTGTCCTCTATCTCATCTGTGGCATTACCGTAGGGCAACTCATAATGGGCCTATCAAGCATACTGACCCTGTGATGATAGATAAAGAGGTTGATTTCAGTGCCATTCTGATAAATATATTTTTAGCCCTATGAATTGAAAAATGAGTGCTTCTTGGTTGTTTCTGTTGTTGGTCCAGAAGATTCTTGGTGCTTTTAGTGCAGTACTATACTATGCTCCTTGGCACTTCTTGCTGTGTTAACTAAATGGTTTAGTCCTGCGCTTCATAGAAGCAGTTTTAACTAAATGTAATGAACTAATTAAGTGCCTTCTTTTATTGTTGGCTAATCCTTTGGTTTTATCGCATGCTACATTCTACTCTCTCCATTCGTAAATATAAGTCTTTCTAGACATTTCAAATGGGCTACAACATACGGATGTATATGATGATATGCTACCACTCTAATAAGTCCAGGCACTATAAACCCTATGAACTTAATAATGATACTCTGCATGCTATGAGTAATGTGCTCTATTTTTGAATTTGTGTTATCTTTCTAAAGAACTTGTCCTTTTTTGAATGTTCTGTTCATAATATATTGGCTCCAGTGTTTTGATTCTTCTCTTCTGATTCATGTAACAGGGCGACGGCCGAAGGCATGATGATAGTTCTATTGCTGTCCTAGTGTAGCGAAGGTAGCCTAGTCGACTATGGTCGCGTAGTTAGTCATGCATAGAGTTTCATCTGACTGGAGCAGGAGCCCAGTTTGTGCTGATTGTCAATTCTCATTGTGATTGTCCCTATATCTGTGTGACTGATTGTATTTGTATCTGTGTTGTAACTGTGTCATGACAGAAGGAGCCCAGTATATTTGTATGACTGTGATTGATTCTCGCTATTGTTATTTGAAATATTACTTGTGTTTTCTGTCTGTTCTTATTTAAACATGGTTATTTATTTCTGTCAAATTGTCAAATTGTAATCTGAATAATATGATGCTACCAAAAGGGTCCCACTTTAATAGAACCTGACAACTGGGACCCATCTGACTAGTGGACCCTTCTTTTGGGAAAAAAAGAAAAACTAAATTCGTTTAGACAAAAAGGCCACAACCCAACAATAAAAAGGCTGCAATATTGGGCTTGGCCCATGTACCCAACCAAAAATTGACAGACACAAAATACACAAATAGGCTGAATTGTTGGGCTAGGCCCATGTAGAAAACCGAATTGGACCGGGCTGAATCTTGTGCCACATCAGCTTGCCACGCTGGATGCCTACGTGGCCTGGGGAGGTTGCTAGTGACCAAAACGCCACAGTAGGAATATTTTGGTCGTAAATGTCTTTGACCATTCCAGAAGAAAGGTCGCTATAGTCAGTTTACGACGGCCAGCTTTTGACCTTCTGTTTTTGGTCACAAAAAGGTCATAAATGGAAATTTGTGACCTTTCAGTGACCAATAGTGGTGGTCATAAGTTGACATATTTCTTGTAGTGCCTTCGGGAGCTCGCGCACGCCGGCAAGGGGATCAGTAGGGGCACCGCCGCTCCATCTAGGTGACCGCCGTCGGGCAGCAAGGGGGCAGAGGAGAGCGCATCTGCGTCGCTCTCTCTGTCACGGGAGATGGAGGATGGAGGGAGCAGAGAAAGGGAATGGAAACCAGAGGCGCGGTGCAGCATGGTGGCCTTTCGGCGCCGTCGCCGGTGGCCGGGCCTAGCTCCCTTTTTGCAGCATTCTGCTGGATAGGCTGGCAACGCGAGAGAGATGGAGAGAGCAAGGAGGGGGGAAGGAAAAGAGGAGGAGGTGCGGCGCGGTGGCTTCGGCGCCGTCGCCGGCGGCCAGGCCGTCGCCGTCGCCGTCTCAGGAAGGGAGAGTCGAAGGGGTCGAGAGAAATGAAAGATGGGAGGCGCTAGGTTTTGGTCGGGGGCTCACCCTCCCAGTTTTGATCGAGCGATAAGAACGGAGGGCCCTTCGATGGAGATAGACGGCCAAGGGTGAATACCTAGCTCCAGACCGGGCCACTGGGCCGAAAGAGAGGGGCGCGCCAGGCCGCCCTGCTTGCACTCACGCCAGGCCGCCCTGCTTGCACTCGCGCCGGGCCTCTTTTCGGCCGGTACAGGAGGCGGCCCAGGCCAGAGCAGGGCGCGCGTGCTACGGGCCTTTTGGGCCGGCTGCAGCTGCTGCGCGCGCTAGGCGGTGGCAGGCCCGGACGGCATTTTTATTTTTATTTTTTTGTCTGTTTTTTGTCCAGCTTTTTGGACAAAATTTCATACGGTTTTTTCTATTAAAAAATTATTCAAAGATTTTTTTTGTTTAGAAATAGAAAAGTAAAAGTAATACTTCTAAAAAGAAAAATGTCCATGAATTTTTTATTCATGTTTTACACTGCAAAATAAATAAAAGTGCTCTTTTAAAAGAGAAAGAAAATTCTTAGAATATTGTAAAGTTTCGCTGCAAAGTAAAAGTTTTATCCTCGGATTAAATTGGAACCAACTGGAAAATTTAATTGGAAGAACAATTTTTGAGAGAAGTTTTTTTTTACTTGTGGGTGAAATCAGATTCAGATAGCTTCTGCTATGACAGTAGAAATATATTTGATTAAAGTTTAATTATGGTATTGTTATTTTCTGACCAACGTTGATGATGACAATATTACAATTCAATGAGTCTTATAGTTAAAAGTTCAAATTTCTGATAAATTTGTATCAAAGTGACCGATTTTCAGAGAATTTGATAAAGATTGAGAAATGTATATTGCTAGTTTTCTGCTGCAATAAAGTTGACAATGATGATTATTTTCTTAGCAAAGCTACTTAATAGAAATTTTATCATCACATTATTTCTGAGTTATATGCATATTTCCATTTCTGCCCAACAGTGATGTGGAATTAATGTAAAAATGTGATGTTTTATTCTATTTCTACCTAATGGTGCTTTAGAATATAAAAGAAAGGTTTAAAAGTTTAATGTGCATATCTTTAACTAGACCAACGTATGGTTATTTTTATGCTCATTATTGTTGATTATTGGTTAATTTTCTCAGACTAAAAGTTTTCCATGCTTTCATTTATGATGGGTACTTGTGTCCGGAAAGATGACCAAAAAAAGGTCATAACATGAGCGAGTATATTCTCTCTAAAGAATGGCTTCAAAGAAGCCAATTCTGGATATTAATCCAAGAAAGAGATGTATCACTGAGAGTCTTGCTCGACGAATGTCTGCATGTACTCTCCATGGAACAGAATTCTCATCTTCTATGAGATGCAATAAGTGATATGCGTGATTAATTTGACCAACGTCAGATTAAGCATGTGTATTAAACAATATTTAGATTTATTTCTGGATTTGATGATTGAATATGCAATCAAAGAAAGCCAATTCTGGCATTCATATCCCTTCCCGGGAATTACCCGCATGGTGAGAAAAGATAATTATGATAATACCGCATGGTAGGGCAAAGTTGGCATAATATTTATGTCAGAATAATCCCGTATGGTGGGAGAAATTTTGGCAAAGGAATTATCCTGTATGACAGGAAAAAGATGTGATGACTCATATGTTTTTAATGAATCCCAATTTGGGAGAAAAGTATGGAGTAGCCCTTATGCTATCCTAGTATCGATCGTGCACTTTTAAGTGTCATAGTCATTAGGGAATCAATGAGTCTAAAGATAATAAAAGTTACACACAAACCAAAAGATAAGAATGATATGCATGTTTGACTTGCAAATGTACTATTGATAAAGAACTCGGTTGAGTTTTTATTTTGAAATGGAATGAGGAAAGTACTCCCATACGAGTTAACAAATAACTTCATTCTGCATGAAGTACATAATAAAAGTTTCCTCAATTCACAAGAGTTCTAAATGGTTTTCAAAATTGTGGCAGAAAAGTTCTTGCCACATTTTGAGGGGGAGAAAGTATTGTGAATGATGAAATTCCCCTACATAATGTGCACATGATTCATCTAAATTGATCTATATATGATGAATGTGATCATAGGGGGAGTACGATGGTCACAATAATGATACACAATAACGATACCTTTAAAGTAAAGAGATAGCTATATTCCTTGAATCTTACAGTTTCCGATTGGAAGATAGCATAGTCAACTAGTATTCATACTGAACGAGATTCAAAAGTAAAAGATGGTGCTTATGAGGAAAGTTTTGACAGAGCAAACCCAAAATAAGAAATCTGGGGGAGCTATTTTGTTGGCTACCTAGATAAAGTAAAAGACTATAGAGTATACCATAAGGCTTGTATATATTGTATCTGGGGGAGCATGTTGTATGACCTATACAACATCTGTTGTTAGCTCTATAAAAGGATGAACGAGTAAATATGGATCTTATGATATAGGACCCTGTAAAAGCTATTGCCTCTTGGTAATGAAAGACTATAGAATTAATTGCTGCTTGGCAATAACAGAGCAACAACATCCCCATATGAAAGAAGTACGAGTACCTGAATGAGAAAATCAGATCTGTCTGATGACTATAAAGTCTATGTTAGAGAAATTAAAATTAGAGGTTGATCCCAACTCATTTAAATCTCAATCGAGCTTTTGAGAAGTGTCTGCTTATCTGAGACTATGAGGAGATGAAATGAAATTGATGAATCCCTATGATGTTTGGGACTCATGAGTAATTTCCAATGGAGCCAAAACAGTAGGCTGTAAAGAGTCTTCAAGGACAATGTGACTCCAAAGGAAATATGTAATGGTGTAAAACGCGACTTAAATCGAAAGGTTTTTGCATGTTTTACACTGAATAGATTACAATGAGTGTTGGTAGCACATCATGATCTGAGTTACATCAGATGAACGATTTTATGATTTGAGTTACATCAGATGAAAGTAAAGAACACAGGGGATACTGCCTGAAGAAGTCTTTTATGGACTAAAGAAATCAAATGTTGTTTTGGGTTAAAGAAAATGAGAGGACAATTGTGTTTGTATAAAGTTATAGAACGGGAATTTCATTTCCTAAATCTTGTACATGCGGATAACATTCTACTTGTTAATAGTGATGTTAATTCGACTGCAAGAGGAAAAGAAGTTCTTGTCCTCAAAGTTCAAAAGAATGTTCTTGGTAGAATGTCTCTCGTTATAAGGATTGAGATTCACCGAGAAAAGAATAAAAGGGGTATTAGGACTGTCGCATGGGCATGCTAAGGAAAGTTTCTAAAGTATGCATGCTAGAAAACCTACGCCTGTTCTTATAGTAAAGGGTAATGATTTTGGGAACTTTAGTGTTCCAAAAGTCAATACGAAATAGACCAAATGAATATGTTACCATATGCTTCAGCTGTTGGAAGCTTAATGAATGCAAAAGTATAACATTACCGTGAAACAGTTCACGTAACCGGGTTGTTTTGGTAATGTCCAGTCCAGATATAAATCACTGGAATGGAGTCCAAAATATCGGCCTCATGCTAAAAGGAGCAAGTGCTCTCAAAAGGTTGTGAATACAGAAATAGAACTTGTGAAATATACAGCGAAATCCACAATTGTAGCTGACTTTCACACTTGGAGTTTTTGTGTGGAAAAACTCTAAAGAATGAATCAATTATCATTAATATGATGTAAAGATAATGTACAGGATGATATGAGGCTGAGCGACAGGCAAAAAGGATAAAGAAACATGTACCTGGAGTTGATAATGGTTGACAACAACAATAACCATTAAGTAAATCGCTCCTATGACAACGAGTCAAGTGTGGTGCCAAACACATTGACACAAAGTTATACGTTGTTAAGGAGAAAGTCCGGAATCATGTTGAAATGCTTGGAGCATGAAAGCAACATACAAGTATTTGCAGATCTGCTTATTAAAGGCTTACCGCCCAGTGTGTTCGGAGAACACACAGTCGACATGGGTTTTATGGTATAGTCTAAGATTTCTGGACAATAAAAGGGCCAAGGTTAAAGAATCTGTTTCAAAACAGAGGAGTGTGTTGTAGATGTTGATTCTATCGGGAATGAACCGTGATGATGAGACATGCTCTACATTCAAATCTGCGATGGAATGAGTATTTTGAAAAGAGTTATTTCAAAGTATAAAGTTAAAAGTATATGATGAGATCAAGGGGGAGAATGTTAGATTGATCTCTCCTCCAATGGGCCCAACGGCTCATTGGGCCCTTGACCCATGCCCTGATCGGGGGCGTCCACTGGTGGGCCCCTGTCGCGCAGTGCTATAAAGAGGAGGTGGGGACCAGGGCATAGGGTACGAGGTTCGTCACCGCCACTGTTTCCCACTCCTAACCCTATCCGATCCAGAGGGAGGCACTGAAGCGATGGGAAGCTCCACCGCCGCTCCATGCACTGAAGCGATGGGAAGCTCCACCGCCGCCACTCA
Source organism: Triticum dicoccoides (assembly GCF_002162155.2). Taxonomy (NCBI): domain Eukaryota; kingdom Viridiplantae; phylum Streptophyta; class Magnoliopsida; order Poales; family Poaceae; genus Triticum; species Triticum dicoccoides. The sequence goes on along the minus strand of NC_041383.1, from coordinate 618,419 downwards.
TGCACTCTCTGCCATCACCGCCGTAGCCATCCACCATGGCCATTTCGGCGTGTTCATCCACCTATGGTAAAGGTAAACTATTACAAAACGCCGACCTAATCTAGCCTAGTGATCCACATCATCTATCAATGGTATCAGACATGCTAGGATCTAGATTGATTTCGGTACAAAGGAAAAACAGAGAAAGAAAAAAGACCCCTCCCCTCAAGAACCCTAGAAGGGCAGAGAAAATAATAATAATAAGGCACCGGAGTAGGGCCTCGGGCCTCGCCGGCACAGCAGCGCCGCCGTCATGGCAGCGCCAGTTCCTCTCGATCCCCACACGCATCGGCAAGCCGAGGTGCAGGGACCACTAGTAGAAAAAGGACCTAATATGAGACACATTAGTGCCGGTTTGATTTTGAGCCGGCACTAATGTGTCCATTAGTGCCGGTTCCAACGGCTAGCCGGCCGTTCTCATTAGTACCGGTTCGTGGAGAACCTTTAGCACCGGTTCGTGCCACGAACCGGTACTCAAGAGAGAGGTGGCAGGGTGTTGTCAGTCTGGCCCCCTCCAGCACCTTTAGTACCGAGCCACTCTGTTCTTCCCCTTTCCCCTCACTTCCTCTGTTCTTCCCCTCTCTTCCTCGAGCTCCTCACAAATTTTGCCCAAAATTTGTCAAGATTTGAAGGCCCCCATCCATTCAAATGATCACGAAGGTTAGCAACTTTGTCCTTTCAACTCTCATTGCTAGATTAGCTCTTGCAATGCTTTGTATAGTGATTAATTTGGGAGGAATTATATTTGCTAGTATTTGATTTATATGCAATTTGAGGTCAAAAATAACACTTAGTTTGCATATGTAGGTGTGGTTTACTTAGTGCCTTCTAAATCTCCGTCGTAACCACCGTCGATCGCCCGCACCGTCCCGTCGCCGGCACCACCTTGTGGTGAGGCTCTTGTTCATGAATGTTTTACATTACCAAATTGATGTTTGTGTGATTTAGATATATAGTTACTCGTATTATTATCTTACCCGTACGTTGTTTGTTATACATAGTGCCATGGTTTTGATATCCGTCCCCATCGGCCCTCGTCCTTGTTATGATTCGGATGTGGTATATTCTCTTTTAAAACTAGTTGTCGCATTTCGTGTTTATGACAAATTATGCCCATCAAGTTGACATAGATATTTTTATCTAGGAGGTATGTGAACCGGAAATTCCAACCGACCCTATTGTCGAGAGGTTAAATTTAGTTGAAAGAGAAAACGAGTATTTGAAAGAAAAATTGAAAAGAATTGAGGGGGAGAAGATGGAATTGGAGTTGCATGTTGCCGATGTCGTCGATGATCACAAGATCAAGATGGAGAAAATGAGGTTGAAGATTAGAAAGATTAGAAAATATGCCATTGATAGTGTGGCTTGGTATCATTATGTTGTTGGATCAATTGTTACCTTAGTTGCGATCTTCATCACATTTGTTGTTGCATTTAAATTCTTTAGCTAGAGAGTTATTTGTATGTTGCATTTAATTAAGTGCTGTATATGAACTTTATGTATGAACTTGTATTAATTTGGTCTATTCGGTGTTGTGTAATGAAGATGAGCCGACAATGGATGTATGATGACCGATGCTCTTCCGAGTTCATTAATGGCGTGCATACTTTTCTACGGGCCGCTGAGGCAAACAAGCGGGCGGATGGTTTTATGCCTTGTCCATGTGCTGGCTGTATGAATGGTCACAGTTACTCTACGTCAAAAACCATTCACGTCCACCTATTTAAGTTCGGTTTCATGCCCCACTATAATGTTTGGACCAAGCACGGAGAAATAGGGGTTATGATGGAAGACAATAAAGAAGAAGAGGACGACGACGGTATCCTGGCCATGGGTTCCCTGAATACGATGATACAACAATGGGGGAAGAAGCTGAGCCGGCAATGCGGGAAGAAGCTGAAGAAGAGGCATCAGATGAGCCCGCTGATGATCTAGGTCGGGTCATTACCGATGCAAAGCGAAACTGCGCAAGTGATCTAGAGAGGACGAAGTTGCAGCGCATGTTAGAGGATCACAAGAAATTGTTGTACCCGAATTGCGAAGCTGACAAAAAAAAGTTGGGCACCACACTTGAATTGCTGCAATCGCATGCTCTTTGTTTTGAAACAAACGTTTCAACCGTGGTATTATAGGAGCATACCACATCACCTTGGCAGGAATCTTCTTCCTGGGGCGCTCGCCCTCGACATCACCAGGGTCATCGCGACTGATCTTACAACGCAATGCACCGCATACTGGGCAAGCGTTCAAATCCTCGTATTCCCCGCGGTAGAGGATGCAGTCTTTAGGGCATGCATGTATCTTTTGCACCTCTAACCCTAGAGGGCAGACAACCTTCTTTGCTTCATACGTACTCTCGGGCAATTCGTTGTCCTTTGGAAGCATATTATTTATCATTACTAGCAACTTTCCAAATCCCTTGTCAGATACACCATTCTCTGCCTTCCAATGCACTTCCAATGTGGCATGATATTGGTCGCAATATTTATTTTTCATTCGTGACATGGAGATACGCTACATCATACAACTCTGGTGGACTTGATAATCAGAGTTGTCACCAAACACTTCCGCAAGGAGGCGAATTTATCCCTTGGACGAGCATCGTCGAGGACATTCCAACGTCTAAAATTCTACGTCAACCTATACATCATCACTGGTGGCATCGCCCCGACGATCACAACAATTGACACCGGGGGCAATACCATCCCCTGGTTCCATCATACAATCAACAACATTCTGATGATCACAACAAAGGACACCGGGGGCAACACCATCCCCTAGTTCCCACATAGTGCCGACGACATTCTGGCATGATTTTCACTACATTGAAGTGTCACTCTAGTTCATTGACACTTCATATTTTATGGGAGCAGTGAATCACTCCAGTGCGGCCAGTGCGAATCTGTGAAATCCTTCAAATCTTGATGGTTGGCACCGTGCAGTTTTACGGTCGCATCACACTTGATAAAAAATTCCATGCCGGTGGTAATTTCCTGGCAAATCAGAGGCATTAACCACTGGCTGGCACCATCATCACATTTTGTCGCAGTTGGAACAAAAAAAGAAACAATCTATTTTCGCTAGCATATGGTATGGATATTTCACCATATTCTAGTGTAATTATGTTCATTCTGACGGATATTTACTAAACGATATAGCATGGAAGAATCCAACGAGCGTAGAAACATATTCTAGTTCCCATAGGCGAATCGCTCCCCCAGATCCTGGAAAGCGTACCATGGACCTACCCAAGAAATCCAACGAGTGTAGGCCATTCCACTTTCGTCAAACTCCCAGAAAAGATTGTGTGCTTCAACAAGGGACATCGGTTCTTGGCACACTGAATCAATAACAAAAGGTGCCGATGGAATCGGACACTTTAGAGATGCTGATGGTGGGAAGTCTTTCATGAATGATACAAACCATTCCATTATAAAATGCCCAGGAATAAATAGGGAGCATTTACTTGAAGAAATTGACTCATCCACAACCTTATGATGAAACTCGTCCAGTGTGCGGTACAAAAAGGCCAAGCTCGACACCCCAATAGCTCGACGGCTGCCTTTTGCAAGTTTTACTGCCATGATAAAAACCTCGGGGCGGATATATTGGCCCTCGTCGACTGGGTTACAATACGTACATAGCCATGCGGCGATAAAAGCTGCCCGAAACACCACCGACGAGTATGTTGGGTGGTAATGCATCGCTTGGTCGCGTAGAAAGGCAGACATGCGGTTATTTTGAACTTCAACTCGGAGACCCATTTTTTGCAGCAATGGATCATCCGGATCGGCATAACAATCAGCCATCAGGGATCCGAATGAGTGGAATTTATCCTCAAAAAAGTGATTGACCCATGCTTCAATAGTCACTAACCCGGGCTTAGGGGTAGGCCTTAATGGGCATAGACCAACATATATATGGTATAAAGTCTGCACATGTCCTTGCACAGTGCCGGGTAGTGGAATATATTCTTCATATAACCGTCCAGAGAATGGTATGCCCATGGCATCATACACTGTATGGAGTGGATATCCCATCTCTTCTTGGCTAGTAACCAGAGTGTGCCTGTCGATGTTCCAATATGTCAGGAAGGCAGCGACTAGGGAGGAATCGACATGGCACTTATAAGTCGAGGCCATGACTCCCAGAATGATATCCGTCTTTTTTAAATATTCACTATCTTCCGGATTAAGCAACATCATCATCAAGAGCAGTTGACGGCACACAGAAACATCTATACGAAAACGGTGCGGATAACTATCAATCCACCTCATCGAGGGTGCTTCAATAAACTTTTGAGCCACCGTAGAAGTACGAGTGGGAGCTGCAAACTTTTTAATGCCAAACTGGTTAGGCCTCAACACAATGGCCGGGCCCGATGGCACCTTGATAGGTGGTGCCCCATGACCTTCTTGTGTGCCAAGGGCAAACTGAGAAATTGATTGCGTCAGCATACGAGGTGGCATTGGGATGAGGGTCCTGCGGCAACTCTGTGCATAAAACAAGAACCTGATTCAGTAATAAGGGTTTGACCTCGACCAAGGCCTAAACACTTGGCAACCTCGGTCATAAGCTCATCTACTCCTTCCGACTCTTCCAAAGATGTTTCATCATCAAGAGCACATGGTTTCCACTCATAGTCCATGAAGACATTGAATAACTCTCGCCAAAGTATCATCTCCCCGTCTGTCTCCTTCGGCGCCTCATCCACAAGGCCGCTGAACAATATGTAGATAGCAGGTTGACAATCACTAGCACCCTCCTGATAAGAATTATCGTATGAGAAAGTGCAAAAAGTAAAAAGAAAAAGTACAGTGTAAGTCTCGTCTGACAAAACGCACTTGTCAAATAAAAAGATACATACAGGATCAGTGGTCTGGTGTAAACTTCCTGATGCACCGCGATCAGAAGGACGCCCACGGCTATCATTGGCGTTGACGGGACTCGTCATGAGTATCATTTATCGAGGGTTTAACATTGACCTGTGATTTAATAGCACTTGTCTTCTCCTGCAGATTATACGTTGAGGCGCCTTTCTTGGCTTGAGATAAATTCGTGCAGCTGGAGCTATTCTTTGGAATTCCCTTAGTTCGCACAGCGGCACCTGCACGGTGGAGAGTACCGTCCATATCAATGCGCTCGTTCCCACGAGCAGAACTTGACGAGTAGCAGCCGTCGGCTGCTGAACTTAAACGCTGAGATTTTCTTCTGGGGGCAGTCATTGTTTGATTCCGGGAGAGGGCTAGAGCAAAAGAATAAGGGAAAACTTTGTTTTTGCCACTCTAGTCTTTGCCAACTTTGCTTATGCCACTCTAGAATTTGACATCTCACTTTTGCCACTCTTAGCTTTTGACAATACATCACAAATGCCATTTCATGGCAAAAACGATATTTTTTTCATTTCACTTTTGCCACTCTTAGCTTTTAACATGTATCACAATTGCCACTCTAAATTTTTTGCTTTTGCCACGGAATGACAAAAGTGATATATTGTCAAAAGCTAAGAGTGGCAAAAGTGAGATGTCAAATTTTAGAGTGACATAAGCAAAGTTGGCAAAAACTAGAGTGGCAAAAACAAAGTTTTTCCAAAGAATAATTATACAAGAGCAAAAGTGATGCCTATCTACTTTATAAAAGGGCAAGTTGTGCGAGAGACTCTATTACCAAAGGCGTCCTGTTTGGTTTGATTGAGTCCGTGCAGGACTCTGTGTCCCGCACCTACAGGGGCTAATTGATTCACAGCTTGCCGGCCCAGTCTTTTGTTGCTAGCTTTCCTCAAGGCTGACTTGAGCTTGCCATACACAAAGGCTTTCCAAATTTGGGCAGCAACGGCAAAATTGCCCAACTGATTGGTAAATTATTTTCACCGAGCGTAGTCCCTATGCTGTGCTTATGAACTACACTCGGCGGGGGGATTTTTGTACCAAAGTTCATAATACCAGGGCAGCACTCCATGACGTGTGGGTCCCACATGCCAAAAATTATGAAAGAAATAGTATATCAAATATTGTACTCTATTTGTAGAGTTCATCATGTAGAATGCAGTGGTGCAAATAGTTTGAAGTTTTACCTTTTGTTTTAAGAGCAATAATTATGAGAAGAGGGAAATTCCCATGTACAAATCTAGCCTGGTTGCTAGTTGATGTGTACCACGTCACCTGTTGCATGCATGCAACCTTTAATTTTCCTTTTCTACTGCTAACTAGTATAACGCCCGTGCGTTGCCACGGGCTCTTCAAAATTTATAATCAGTATCTTTCATTTATCATCCCCTCATATTGGGTGATTATGGGGTGCTCTAATTAGAAACACAACAATCAAATATTAGGAAATTTCACCGAACGAACAACAACGAATAATACGATATCTATCAAACGAATAAAATGAGGTCATATTTTTGGTCTGTCATGCACTTCTGTTGAAAAGTGCCTATCCCTTTTAGAATCAACCCACTGTTTGCTCGCACGCAAAAAAAATACATCTCTAAAGTGGGGAACCGATCGGTGCCAAAAAGAACTCAAACTCCTATCCAATCTCGACTTCGTGCTCTTCCACTTACATTGATAAAGATGGGACGTCAAGGGTTTCATCATGACGACCTCGAGCAGCCGCCGACATCCCTCCCCACATCTACCCCTACCCCCTGCTGCCGCTTGCACTGTCCTTACTCCTCGAGGGAGCTAGGGACACAATGTTCTCTAGGATGGGCATGACCAGATCCACGAGGAGGCCACATTCTTCCATGGGAACCCAACCAAGCACACCACCCTCCGCAACCATCCAATCCCAGCCTAACAAAGTCAAGACCCGCCATCGATCCACAAATCAGGCTCGCCGCATCCAGGTTCACTGCAAGTCTGCGACGAGTCTGTAGTCGACATCTTGACTTTGGCTATCCCCACGGAAGAATCATCGGATCCTGCTTACTTTTACCATCACTTCGTCTCTTCCCAAGGCAGCGACACCACCCAGCCAATCACCACCACCGCTTGCGGCTTGCCTACATAAAATCATGAGAAATCTCCACGGCGGTGCTGTAAGATCACCTTGGCGACCTCGACAGTGACCGACTGGTCTAAGATCTAAGCTAGCCGCTCTTTGTAGAAACCAATAGAAGTAGGCATGTGACTCAGATTTGTTCTTTGGTGTGCATGTGTTTCTTGCTGCCCACCAGCTCTTGTCTACAACTCGCCTATCTCGGTACCAGCTCTTGGTCTACAACTCGCCTATCTCCATGCTCGAGACGACCAAGCTCGATGCGCAAGCCGCATACGTCTGCTAGAGCTATATCTAGGCCCTATGATTTTTGGATCACTGGCACTATGGGTGCCAGGACCGGAGTCGCCCTCATCCACCAAGTGGATCATGGAGGTCCACCACCTAGACTCTACATCGCAACATTTTGTGTTTTCCTATAAAAAGTAAATAACCTTCTCTAATAAACGTAAATATAACCTTTTGGTTTTATAGTCTCAACTTTCCTACACTCCAATACCAGAAGGATTTCTTGGTTTTATTTAATGACCTTCTTGAATGTCATTCACTTAGAAAGGTAGTAATAAAATATGTGATATTAAGGCAAACTATTAGTCATATTAAAGTGCAAAAGACCCTATAGGAGTCAAAGCATGACTTTTATGGTTATACTGTAATTTGCAAGATCTGAGATTTATGCAAGTGTACAATTAGAGAAGAGCCAATTAAATAGATTTTCCAGAATAGTACGATTAGCAGTAGCACTTCAATTTTTTCATGTTTGATCAGCTTGCTAGGTGGTTATCACTAAGCATGTTGGAACGATGAGCATAACCTAACTTAGTTCAGTGCGTGTTGCTGCAAATTAGTTCAGTACGTACGAAGCTGTTGCTAACTTCAATGCCTGGCTGTTGCAAGTTTCTAATGAAAAAGTACTTCAGGTCAAAGGTCAGGGAATATACACTTTTGTTATCATGGTTGTTTCCTTATAGTGAACAACTTTGATCACCACTTCAGCAGCTACTATCTATAAGAAGACATTAGCTAAGTAGATACAGGCAAAGAAAGCATGTAGGCAAAACCAGAATTAAAAACATCCTTCTCAATGGAGCTCGTGCAGTTCGGAAGACCCTAATCATCGATGAGGGACCCCTCCGATGGTAGCATGGCGTGACAATTGCCGTCAATGACAACACCCAAAGTACCTTGCACAATCCATCGATCCAGTTCGGAACAATCAAGCACATACCTTGCAAAGTGATGTGGATCTGAAGCAGAGGTGGGAAGGTAAAGGCTCAGGTGAGGTGGAATGAGACGTTGATATAGATGTGCACGCATGAGAATAAGGCGGTGCCCAGGATGGATCTCCATCAGAGGCCGGATCCGCTGGGGAGGAGGTCGTTGTAGTACCTGCCATCTGTGCGATGGATCACGGGGCTGGCAGGCAGGGGGAGGGGATAGGAGGGAGCGGGTGGGCTAGAGTGCAGATGGCGGGTGCCCCCGACGACGGCTGGGAAGGATGGTGGAGGAGGTGGATGAGGATGGCGGCGGCGGCGTCTGCGGTTGCGCCTCGTCCGCAGCCGTGCTGGTGGTGGTCGATGCGAGAGCCGGATGGCGTCGGCCAGAATCAGGCAGGGGCGACAAAGATTTAGAGGAGAGAGAGAATGAAGGCGATGATCGATGGGAGGAAGGGCCATCGGCGATTGGGGTGGCCTCAGATCCGCCCTCCGTGGCTGCCTATTTCATGGGACGAACACCCGTGCTCACCGTCGGGCTCGCCTTCGGTCGCTACCTCGCCGACATTCACGACGTAGAGCCCCTTCCTCCGATCCCATTTGCCAGGGAGGCAGCGCCATCCTTCATCGCAGAGAACGATTCCACACTGAGATCCCAACCAGATCGTGATTGCGCCTCCCCAAACCACAGCGGCACATCCCACTCCATCAACGACCAGCCTATATGAGGCGGAGGGTCAGTGTAGGACGCGAGCGCCGTCACCATGGACGTGGGGGACGCCGTAGGTGGGAAGGAGGCGGCGACGACGTCTGTGTCAGGAAGATCACACGGCGGCGGCGGCGTTTACTCGAGGGGGTCGAGAGGAGCTGCGTTTAGTGCCGGGTGGGTTCTTTGGTGCGTGCGTGGGGCTGGAGATTGTGATAGGTGATCAGGTGAGGGCGTGCCATACCTGGATCGATAGCCTTACCATACCTGGTGGTAATTTAAATTTATTACCATATTTGATATTTCCCGAGTTATGGCCTTACCATACCTGGATTGATAGCCTTTGGGGTAATTTAAATTTATTACCATATAATTACCATATTCAAAATTTCCTGAGTTATGACCTTACTATACCTGGATTGATTTATTACTATACGTGGATTAATTATGATTTATTACTATATGATTTATTACTATACGTGGATAGCCTTACCATACCTGGTGGTAATTTAAATTTATTACCATATTCGATATTTCCCGAGTTATGGCCTTACCATACCTGGATTGATAGCCTTTGGGGTAATTTAAATTTATTACCATATAATTACCATATTCAAAATTTCCTGAGTTATGACCTTACCATACCTGGATAGATTTATTACTATACGTGGATTAATTATGATTTATTACTATATGATTTATTACTATACATGGATAGCCTTACCATACCTGGTGGTAATTTAAATTTATTACCATATTCGATATTTCCCGATGGCCTTACCATACCTGGATTGATAGCCTTTGGGGTAATTTAAATTTATTACCATATAATTACCATATTCAAAATTTCCTGAGTTATGAACTTACCATACCTGGATTGATTTATTACTATACGTGGATTAATTATGATTGATTACCATAAATACGTTGGGTATTGCCGGTCAGACGAGAAAAGAGAAAAACCGATGGGAGGGGCTGGTGGGAGGTGGGACGAAGAAAAACCGGTTGAAAATAAACCGGTTGAAAATAAACCGGTTGAAAGTGGGGGGACTATTCAACCAATTCGTCCATTAGGAGTAGAGACACAGTTCTGCCACCATCAACCAAGGTACACATATTTCTTTGATTACAACGTAACAGAGCAAGGCCCACATGGCAGGGCTATCTTTATTGGCGTTCAAGAAATAACAAAGAGGAAGAAACACACACGGCACGCAACCTTTGGATAGATTCCCTTGCCGTTTAAGCGCATGCGTTTTGCACCGCCTTGAGCCACGGCCGGGCGCCTATATAAGGTCATCCAACCTCATGCAGCGGGGGCGGACGCCAGCCGGGCCACGGCCACGATGAGAAGAAACAACAAGCCCTAGGCTGCGCGTCCAAACACGGAGAAGGACTTGCGCGAGAGCTGGCCGAGAAGCAAGAACACGCCGAGGCTCTCGTCAAGTTTCTCATCTAACCTCACCTAAGCACTCGCTCGGAGTACGCCGATTCGCTAAACAAAACAGCGGCGCCGTAATACCGCGTAGATGCCGAGGTACCCTCCATATACAAGATCAACCTTCCACCTATCATCTAAAAAAAGGAGGCCAGCCGCGAGAAGGGCACGAGGAAACAAGAAGCCCAGTCTGGTCGTCCCACACATCGAGAACTTTCACGGGAGCCGGTCGAGAAGCAAGAACACGCTGAAGATCTCGTCAAGTCTCTCACACATATCTCACCTAAGCTCACGCTGGGAGTATGCTGATTCGCGCCGTAATAGCGCGTAGATGCTATGGTACACAAAGAAGTTGCACGGGAGCAGGCGAGAAGCGAGAACACGCCGAAGTTCTCGTCAAGTCTCTCACACATATCTCACCTAAGCTCACGCTGGGAGTATGCTGATTCACTAAATAAGCAATCCCGTCAAACCTTCTCATCTTGATCTAAGCAATCTTTCCAAGTCTTCATCTTCTTGCCCTCTTCTATGAGAACATATACTATGGCAAATCGATCCGGTGAACATGGTAGCACTCGGAACTGCACCAATGAGCATCAAATCCTCCATCAGAGCGAGCCTAAGATAGTTGCTTCATGCGAACTGTGACGAGCGTGCGTGGGTATGACCAAGTACGATGGAGTCAAATCTACTACATTGATTTTTGCCCCTCACGAGGAGGCAACTTCAATAAAATATTATCTCAATTCCGCCCCTCACAAGGAGGCGAGGCTACAAATTATACAATGGTTTTGTCTCTCACAAGGAGATGAGATTAATAAACTATTACTCTGATTCCGCTCCTCACTCACGAGGAGGCGACGTCCATACAACCAGACATTGATTTTGCTCCTGCAATGAAGCAAAGATAGATATATGTTTTATTGGCAAGCTCTTCCAATGCATCTGTGGTATATTCCACATCGACATCTTGGCCGAGTGTCGACGAGACAAAAGGCTATGCACACCATTATCTCCATCATACGTCTAGTGTTGACGAGGCCGGACAAAATTCAGGTCAAGTGCCGACGAGGCCGGGTCACCACTTTACCAACATGTCACAAGCCTACCAGATTGGACACACCGTTGCTGGGCACCGACGAGGCGATAGCAACATACACATGTCCGCGTCCGATGAAGTCAGGGCATGACATGACTAGGCACCGACGAGGCGAAAGTCACCCCCTTCATCGACACATCCGGTTGGTCACACCAACATGGCGATAGTACTTGTGATTGGGTTTCGGTGAAACAAAGCCACCCGCACAAATATCCACATAAAATATCATATGCATATGGATGAGAAACACATGACGACGACCATCAACACAGCTTAATCGGAGGTATTCCGTGGGATCAACCTCATGGATGTAATTAACTGGATGCTTGCAAACGCACCGGGAATCAGCAAACTACGCAATCATCTTCAGTCAGATACTCCTTAAGCGCGACGCAGAAAGCAGAAGGATAAATTTCCATTGAACTTGTACAATGTATTTGTATTCAATACAGTGATCAATAAAGTGCAATGTTCCGTACACTATTTTGTCCATTACTTTGTCTTTATTTATTTCTTGTTTTCATAAAACAAGTGGCACGCCCGCAATTTTACTTCTTGTATGCATTAGGAAATACCCTCCCTCAGAAAGGGAGTGGCGCGTTTCTTTTTGGCGAAACACTTCATATTATTATCCAATGATGTGTTGCCATCCTATGATGTCTGAGTAGATTTTCGTTGTCCTATCGGTGATTGATGAATTGCTATGATTGGTTTAATTTTCTTGTGGTTATGTTGTTGTCCTATTGTGCCCTTCGTGTCAAGCAAGCATGAGGGATTTCCGTTGTAGGGTGTTGCAATATGTTCATGATTTGCTTATAGTGGGTTGCTTGAGTGACAGAAGTATAAACCCGAGTAAGGGGGTCGTGGTGTATGGGATAAAGGGAAGTTGATGCTTTAATGCTATGGTTGAGTTTTATCTTAATGATCTTTAGTAGTTGCGGATGCTTGCTAAAGTTCCAATCATAAGTGCATATGATCCAAGAAGAGAAAGTATGTTAGCTTATGCCTCTCCCACATAAAACTTGCTATCGGTCTAGTAAAGTAGTCAATTGCTTAGGGACAATTTCACAACTCCTACCACCACTTTTCCACACTCGCTATATTTACTTTATTGCTTCTTTATCTAAACAATACTTTTTATTTACGTGCTCTTTATATTCTTGCAAACCTATCCAATAACACCTACAAAGTACTTCAAGTTTCATACTTGTTCTAGGTAAAGCGAACGTCAAGCGTGCGTAGAGTTGTATCGGTGGTCGATAGAACTTGAGGGAATATTTGTTCTACCTTTAGCTCCTCGTTGGGTTCGACACTCTTACTTATCGAAAGAGGCTAGAATTGATCCCCTACGCTTGTGGGTTATCACTGAGGAGGCCACCAACACACTACTGAAGCCAATGACATTGTCATGGCTGAAGCTAATGTGGCGCCTTCAGTGAATATGGTGTCTGAAGCCAATGATGCACTTGCAACCAATGTGCAGTCTGAAGACCTTGTCAATGCCTCTGCTCCTGTACCGCCACCAAGGCCTCACACCATTGATCAAGCATTTTATCAAGGCGAGCTTGTCACTATTTGATGGCCTATTCTGGTTCCTCCGCCTACTCCCGGACCTCAAATTTATTATCATGTGGAGCACAGGCCTCAGGTCCAGAAGCCAAAACCGCAGGTGCCACGGTTTCCAGGTACTGCATCTGCGCCAGGATCATTCAATGTAAATGGCTTCGTTGAACAGAACACCTTCTTTGATAGTGCCAAGAACCCATATTCAAGGCCAAGAATTTCATCTAATCATTTCTGGAGCTATCAGCAGCGCAGTTATTACTCATGTGTCTTATACAATCAAGGGCGCATTTTTCCTCATATGCGTCTAGACTGCGAAGCCATTGCTAGACTCCCCTGCTTGGAAGAAGCCCTAGACTGCTTCAGAGATGCTGGCCTTCTGCAGTTTGTGACTAACAAGGAAAATTGGAATGAAGGGCTTCTGTTACAGTTCTATGCTACACTTCACATCCGCAGCTACAACAGGGATATCAAAACTTGGATCCTTGAGTGGATGACAGGCAATGTGCACCATGAAGCCAAAGCTCTTGATCTCATTGAGCTTACTGGCCTGCCCACTCCAGGTGAATTGTATGAACCTGGTTGTCAGCTTCACCGCAATGCTTTAGAGAGCATATTCCAGAAGCCTGAGCCCAACATGAGCCAAATGCTGAGTATGATGAAGCCTCTGCCACAAGATGCTGAATATCCTAAGGAATTCTTTGTTGAAGACCTAGAGTATCTGCCCCGCACCATCTATCACATTATCAGGTGAACTCTATGGCCCATCAAAGGACATTCTTCTGTAGCAAAGCTTGAAGGCTCAATGAAGAATTTGGTCTTCTATATTCTCAATGGCATCAGCTTCAATGCTCAGGATTTCTTCATTCACCAACTTGCTGCATCTGACTTAGATATATTTGGTCTGAAGTTTTATGCTCCATGGGTAATGCGTCTTATCAAGCTTCACTCTGCTATCAACTATCAGCCATGTGCACGCAACCATCTCATATTCTTGCCAGAGGTTGATATGTATGTCGAAGCCATATACCCAGAGCCTGTCAAGGAGCCAATTTATCTTCACAATGTCGATGGTCAAAGTTTCTCTCAACATGTTGAAGGAGTTCAAGCTGCCATTCGTGTTTATCCTTTGGCTGGAAATACACGTGCACTTCATCGTGCCCATACTGAAGCCACTAAAAGCACTATTGCTCAAAGGCCTCGGAAGATATCTTGTGTGCTCAATGACCGACAGCTTCTCGTGGCTTTGCATCAGAAACAGGATAAGCATCATTACTGGCTCAAGCGTCAAATGCAGAGTCTCTTGATGGATGTTAATCGCATTCGCAATCTAGCCACCAAGAATGTATTTGTCACTCATGAAACCTGTCGGTGGTCATGGAAGAGTCTGACATTACTCAGTTCTGAAGATGATCTTCAGCAAGATGGCTTCACAAAGAGATTCAAATGATTCCACTCCTCCTAGGAATGTTGTCTTGCGTCGAACTCCTTCACTCGAAGACTATGAGTACCCTTCCTCAGCAGCAACTGTCAATGCCAGAGTCATCGATGATGAAGATGATGCTACTTCACCAACTACCACTTAGGCGTGTATCGACACTGCACCAGGCCCCTCTGCAGCACCAAACTCCAACGCTGATCCTGCTCCTCCATCTGCTCCTTCTGGGAACGAGTAGATGCTCTATGTCTTCAAACATTTTTGGTCATTACTGACAAAAGGAGGAGAAGCATATGAGTTAATAGTCTTCAAGCGGGTCCTTATGGGTGGTTGCATTACTTTTGCCAAGTCTTACAACTCTCGTTTTTTGATACATTTGGTTCTCTGAGTTGTAACACTTAAACTTGATGGTCGTCTACTACTTTATCTGCTATTCTGTGATGCGATGATAATTCCCGCATGAAGTCATTCTGCAAACGTCCATTTGTCATTATGCATATCATTATCTTCATTACTTCTTATATGCATAATGCATTGTCTTCACACTTTGATGATGGCCTCCACAAAGCAAAACTTGCCATGTGCATTTGCATTCAAACGCAAATCATTTATATGCACATCTTTAGGGGGAGCCTCGTCTTATGTATGAAGACAATACTCACAACACTAAACTTTCACATACTTTTATCCCCGTTGAAAACTTCAACCAGTTTGTCATCAATCACCAAAAAGGGGGAGATTGTAAGTGCATCTAGTGCCACCCCTAGTTGATTTTGGAGTATTGATGACAAACTTGGTTGAGGGACTAATGTGTTTGTGAGAACTGCAGGATAACATAGGTAGTAGTCCCACGTTGATTCGGTTTACCTAGCAGAGATGGCCCCTAAAAATGTGTGGAGACATTGAAGACAATGGTGGTCTGTGAAGACATTCACATTGAATACTATGACAGGAGAAGATATCGTGTGAAGATTATGGAGTGCGAAGACATAGTTGTTTCGTAGTTTCCTTTTCTTCTTTGATTGAGTCATAGGAACCATCGTACTGTTAAGTGGGGTCCAAGTGAACAAATTCAGAGTGACTGATGTGATGCTCAACCAAATCCTATGTCTTCGAGCAAAGACAATGAGAGAAAATCTTATCCAGAGCTGGATGAGTCAGCTTTACTTGTAGCCCAAGTCAAGCTGCCACGTGTGTTCGAAATCTGACCGTTGGACACGTGTCAGTTCCTTAGTGACCCAGGGTCATTTTGGACAAATCAGGTCGGGTTGCCTCCTGGCTATAAATAGCCCACCCCTTACACCATAAATTAGTGGCTTCTCAGAGTTAGTGCACGGCTTTTATCGTTTGAGAGCAACCCACCTCCGAACCCTTTGAGAGAGAATCCTTGCGAGGACAAATCCCAAAACACCCATAGCCAAAGAGTGTTAGGCATCACTGAAGTCTTTCTGTCCGCGTGATCTGAAGACTTATTACACTTGAGGACTATGAATCCTCCAGCCGGTTAGGCGTCGCGTTCTGAGCATCCAAGAGTCATTGTGGATTGCCGGTGAACGAAGTCTGTGAAGGTTTGGAATTCTCCCTTGAAGACTTACCAGAGTGATTGGGCGAGGACTAAGTGTTCTTAGCTCAAGGGGAATAAGGTGAAGACGCGGTCTTCTGAGTTAAATCTCAGCCTCCCTAACCAGACGTACACTTGTCACAGCAACTGGAACTGGTCCAACAAACCCCTTGTCCTCTTCGAGCAACTAGTTCTATCCTACCTCTCTCACCTTACTTACAGTTTGTCTTCGTGAAGTCTTTTCCTGCTTGCCTTATCTGTTTGACTTCATTGTGTGAAGACTGTTTTCTGTTTTGCTTCATACCATCTTCCATCCTGATCCAACCTACCTAGCTGCTTATAGTCTTCGTGCTTTCACTTCATTGCTTACTTGACTATGGCTTGTCTAGTGTAGTCTACCTTCCGCTGCATATCAATTGGGTCATTTCTATAGTTTGTCTTTGAAACACCCGTGTTTTGAAGACATTCATAAAAATCGGCTATTCGCCCCCCCCCCCTAGTCGAATACTAGCACTTTCACTTATACTATAAAAGCATGGTAGCGCATGATTTTATTTGCGATGATAAGGAGAAGAGACTCATTTATAACCTGGTATTCAGTGAAAAGACTTGTCAGATTATTACCCTACCGGCACCTTCCTTGTTTAATATTTATTCAGGGACTTACATCATCTTGCCCGATGACATTTATGCATATTGGGAGCGAACACGATCCCCTGAGCCTGAGCCTGAGCCATCTCCTGACCCTTATTGGCAGTCGGTTTATCAGTGGGATCCGGAGGAGCTCGCCAACCAGTGGCACCCTGAGGATCCTCCGCAATACACTGGAGGGGACCACTTTGATCCATGGGCATAGACCAACTTAGGCCAAAAGCCTAAGCTTGGGAGAGTACGTATTTCTCACCGACATTACATTCATGTTCACACACTCATTCTAGTTTTTGGTGCTCATACTTTTTCATTATACTACCCATGCTAGTTTATTTTCCTTTTTATGCTTTCTTCTTGTGTGTTTGAAAAACCTTAAGGAAAACCAAAAAAAATTAGTTGTAGCTTTTAGCTAGTTTACTTTCCATGCCTGTAGTAGTAATTAAAAGAAAACCCAAAAATATTTCTTGTTCTTCTTTTGCTTGTTGGGAGCTTTCCCGTGTAAATAGTTTTATTTCCTTTCTTTTCTTTGGAGGCCGATAGGAGAAGACCATAATGAAAATATTGAGTGGCTCTCATATGCATTACTGTTGATTTAACAAAGAGCCCATATTACCTTGTCCTCTCTCTTGAATTAAATGCTTGCAGATTCCAGCTTAGTCTAATGCACGTGCACATTATTATTATCCACGCCGTTCGATCGTGCAAGTGAAAGGCAATAATGACGATATATGATGGACTGATTGAGATGAGAGAAGCTGGTATGAACTCAACCTCTCTTGTTTTTGTAAATATGATTAGTTCATCGTTCCTGATTCGACCTATTATGAATAAACATGTTTGCAATGACAATTAGAGATTATAGTTGCTTATGCCATGCTTAAGTAGCTAGGAGTTTATAATGGTTTACCTTGCGTGCCAACATGCTATTAAAATGGTTGTGATGTGGTATGATAGGGTGGTATCCTCCTTTGAATGATTCGAGTGGCTTGACTTGGCACATGTTCACACATGTAGTTGAAACAAAATCAACATAGCCTCCACGATATTTATGTTCATGGTGGATTATATCCTACTCATGCTTGCACTCGTTGTTGATTAATTTTAATGCATGTTCATGACTGTTGTCTCTCTCTAGTTGGTTGCTTCCCAGTCTTTTTCTAGCCTTCACTTGTACTAAGCGGGAATACTGCTTGTGCATCCACTTCCATAAATCCCAAAGTTATTCCATATGAATCCACCATACCTTCCTATATGCGGTATCTACCTGCCGTTCCAAGTAAATTTGTATGTGCCAAACTCTAAACCTTCAAATGAAATTCTGTTTTGTATGCTTGAATAGCTCATGTATCAACTAGGGTTGTCTGTATCTTTCATGCTAGGCGGGTTATTCTCAAGAGGAGTGGACTCCGCTCCTCACTCACAAGAAAATGGCTGGTCACCGGGATGCCCACTCCCATGCTCAAACCAAATCAAAATAATTGCAAACAAAACTCCCCCAGGACTGTTGTTAGTTGGAGGCATCCGTTGTTTCGGGCAAGCCATGGATTGATGCTTGTTGGTGGTGGGGGAGTATAAACTTTACCATTCTGCTTGGGAACCGCCTATAATGTGTGTAGCATGGAAGATATTGAGATCCCTCGGTTGTTATGTTGATAATGAAAGTATACCACTCAAAATATTATTTATCTCTATTTCAAAAACCGAGCTCTGGCACCTCTTCAAATCCCCTCTTCCCTCTGCGAAGGGCCTATCTATTTACTTTTATGTTGATTCGTCATCCTCTTATTAAAAAGCACCAGTTGGAGAGCACCGCTGTCATTTGCATCCATTACTATTAATTTATACTGAGTATGACTATGACTAGATCTCTTTTACCATGAATTACAATTTCTAGCCAGTCCTTGATCTTCAGAGGTGCTCTGCATTTATGTTTTGCGGTCTCAGAAAGGGCTAGTGAGATACCATCTTGTTATATCATATTATGATTGTTTTGAGAAAGTGTTGTCATCCGAAATTTATTATTATTGCTCGCTAGTTGATTATGCCATTGATATGAGTAAACATGAGACCTAAGTGTTATTGTGAATATGGTTAGTTCATAATCTTTGCTGAAAACTTGAATGCTGGCTTTACATATTTACAACAACAAGAGCAAACAGAGTTTGTAAAAGTTTTTCTTTATCACTTTTAGTTTGTCAACTGAATTGCTTAGGACAAGCAAAGGTTTAAGCTTGGGGGAGTTGATACGTCTTCATCATATTTACTTTTCCAAACACTTTTGCCCTTGTATTGGACTCTAACTTGCATGATTTGAATGGAACTAACTCGGACTGACGTTGTTTTCAGCAGAATTGCCATGGTGTTATTTTTGTGCAGAAATAAAAGTTCTCAAAATGACCTGAAACTTCACGGAGAATATTTTTGAAATATATAAAAAATACTGGCAAAAGAATCAAGGCCAGGGGGCCCACACCCTGTCCACGAGGGTGGGGGCGCGCCTACCCCCCTGGGCGCGCCCCCTGCCTCGTGGGCCCCCTGGTGCTCCACCGACCTCAACTCCAACTCCATGTATTCACGTTCGGGGAGGAAAAATCAGAGAGAAGGATTCATCGCGTTTTACGATACGGAGCCGCCGCCAAGCCCTAATCTCTCTCGGGAGGGCTGATCTGGAGTCCGTTCGGGGCTCCGGAGAGGGGAATCCGTCGCCTTCGTCATCATCAACCATCCTCCATCATCAATTTCATGATGCTCACCGCCGTTCGTGAGTAATTCCATCGTAGGCTTGCTGGACGGTGATGGGTTGGATGAGATTTATCATGTAATCGAGTTAGTTTTGTTAGGGTTTGATCCCTAGTATCCACTATGTTTTGAGATTGATGTTGCTATGACTTTGCTATGCTTAATGCTTGTCACTAGGGTCCGAGTGCCATGAATTCAGATCTGAACCTATTATGTTTTCATGAATATATGTGAGTTCTTGATCCTATCTTGCAAGTCAATAGTCACCTACTATGTGTTATGATCCGGCAACCCCGAAGTGACAATAATCGGGACCACTCCTGGTGATGACCGTAGTTTGAGGAGTTCATGTATTCACTAAGTGTTAATGCTTTGGTCCGGTACTCTATTAGAAGGAGGCCTTAATATCCCTTAGTTTCCAATAGGACCCAGCTGCCACAGGAGGGTAGGACAAAATATGTCATGCAAGTTCTTTTCCATAAGCACGCATGACTATATTCGGAATACATGCCTACATTACATTGGTGAACTGGAGCTAGTTCTGTGTCACCCTATATTATAACTGTTGCATGAGGAATCACATCGGACATAATTATCCATCACTGATCCAATGCCTACGAGCTTTTCACATATTGATCTTTGCTTAGTTACTTTTACCGTTGCTACTGTTACAATTACTACAAAACTGCTACTGTTACCTTTGCCACTGTTACCGCTATTTCCATACTACTTTGCTACTAAATACTTTGTTGCAGATATTAAGTTATCCAGATGTGATTGAATTGACAACTCAGCTACTAATACTTGAGAATATTCTTTGGCTCCCCTTGTGTAAAATCAATAAATTTGGGTTGAGTACTCTACCCTTGAAAACGGTTGCGATCCCCTATACTTGTGGGTTATCACCGCTCTCTTTGGAGTCGTCTCTGGTGCAGCTTGGCGCATCGAGCGCCTCCCCTTTAAAGCACGAGATAGTGCGGTGGGTGAGGCAGAATGAGGAGGCTCTTTCGGAGGAGATGTCTCCTGAGTACTTACTTGAGAGGCAGGAAGGAGGCCGGGATAGTCGGCTATAATGGCCACTTCTGTGCCATCATAGCTCGCCTGGTAAAATACTCCCTCCTCAAGCTCTACAAATATGCCCGGATCCTCTTCAAATCTGGGGTCAAGATCCCGGTTGTGGTCCTCCGGTTGTGGAGCAGGGTTGTAGATCCTCGCGATGACCTTTCACCGTTCCTATTACAAACTGACGAGTCGTATCAATTGAAAGTGACTCAGGGAAAAGATTGAGTAAGATAGTGGGATTAAAACTCACCCAGCTGGGAGGATTGTACATGGAAAATCCCTCTCGATGCTTAAGACGAGCGAACTCCTCTTTCTCCCCTTTATACAGGTCGGCCAGTATTGCGGCCAGGGCTGTGAGGGAATTCAGACCCTTTCGTCCACAGCGTGAGGCATCATCTTCCCCGTTGAACTGCCACATAGGGAGCCCCCTATATTGGAGCGGCCGAACCCCTCATGCTATGGAAGTGGCCATTACCTTGATTATTGATAATCCGGACTAGGCGAGTGTCTTTATCTTGCCCATCAATTGGCGGACTTCCGCGTTATCTTCCTCCTTGAGGCTCCGAGGGCACCAGCTGTGGTGTTTCTTCAATGAAGCTCTTGAAAATTCAGGCAGACCCATTCGGACTGGGTCAGGAAGGGCGACATCCTCAATGTAGAACCACTCGGAAGGCCACTCTTCGGACGCCTTCTTCGGCGTGTCGGACAGGTATCCGGTCCTGGCGATGCACCATACCTCGGCTCCGCCCACTTCGAATATTGATCCCTCTTGGTTACGAGGGACAAGGCAGAATAGTTTCCTCCATAATTAAAAATGGACCTCACAACCCAGGAATAGCTCACAAAGAGCGATGTAACCAGCGATATGTAGGATGGAGGCAGGAGTGAAGTTGTGCAGTTGGAGGCCATAATACTCCAGAAGCCCTCGGAGGAAGGGATGGATTGGAAATCCGACGCCTCTTAGCAACTAGGAAATGAAGCACACTCGTTCCCCCTGGATGGATTGGGGAAATCCTCCGTCTGAGCCCCGCAGTTGAAGGAAGTCAATCATTCTCGAACGGGGACTAGATCCACCGGGGAAGAAATCCCTGTGTTTGCAGCTTCACCAGCTGACTGTGTGATACGGAACATCTCTCCCAATCGCCTTTTTCGGAGCCGTAGGGACGGGAGGAAGAACTGGTAGCGCTAGTCATGTTGGAGTGGTTCCTCCTAGCAAGCTCTGAGGATTTTCCGCATGGTGTGGAACGGATCTGAGATCCAATCCCTTTAAATAGACGCTTTTCTTACATGGCCAGGGTGTTATGTGCAAAAATACCCTGACCTCTCGTATTCGCTCGACACGTGGAAGCTGAAGTCGTGGATACATAGAAGCCGAGGGGTACGACGTTAAATGGAATGTCGGATACATCTCTTTGAAGTCATCGGAGGAAGAACCCGCCTTGCAATGCCGAAGACAATCTGCGCGCCGGACACATCGTCATTGAAAGTCTGGTTTGGGGGCTACTGAGGGAGTCCTGGACTAAGGGGTCCTCGGGCGTCTGGCCTATTGGACATGGGCCGGACTGATGGGGTATGAAGATGAGAGACCGAAGACTCTCACCCGTGTCCGGATGGGACTCTCCTTGGCGTGGAGGTCAAGCTTGGCGACCAGATATGAAGATTCCTGTAATCGATTTTGTACAACCCTAGTCCCTTCCGGTGTCTATATAAACCGGAGGGCTTAGTCCGTGGGGGCGATCATAATCATACAGGCTAGACTTCTAGGGTTTTAGCCATTACGATCTTGTGGTAGATCAACTCTTGTAATACTCATATTCATCAAGATCAATCAAGCAGGAAGTAGGGTATTACCTCCATAGAGAGGGCCCGAAACTGGGTAAATATCGTGTCCCTTGTCTCCTGTTACCATCGACCTTAAATGCACAGTTCAGGACCCCTACCCGAGATCCGCCGGTTTTGACACCGACAAACATTGAGACTGAGAAACTATACTTGGTGAGGTAAGAGAAAGATGGAAAATGAGAGGTTTGAAAAGGTAGCAACAATGCAAGGAATTGAGCTAGAGAGAGAGAGATATAAGTTGAGACTTGCTTGAGAAAGGGACGAGTCAATGAGCAATGTTGCAGGACACTAGCCTCTTGGGTGAGAAAGACAAGAAGTGGTTTATTCATTCGTGTATCGTCTATCTACGTGTGAATTGTTAAAAAAAATTGGCATGTGCTAATTGTTGAGTTGTGGGTTTATTTTGTTTTTTCAAAATTTTGAATTAAATTGATGATGAATTTTGTGATATATGATGGACGTGCATGAGTTTACAAGAATACGAGTGTTTGCGTATGGGAGGTGTGGTTGTCCAGAGGACAAATTTATAAACCAGCCGGCTGCGTCCGAGGGTCGGATTCGCTCTATCCGGTTGTAGATGCTCTAACGCGTGTTAATAAGGATGATTGCTTTGTGTTGGTGTTTCTCAGAGAAAGTAAAAAATTATTTACATGTGAGATGGATTGGTAACACACTCGCAGCTTACTAAACGACAAGGCCGGGTATAAATGGCCGGGGAGTGCCATGGTTGACGTGCGCGGCGAGGCGAACAGAATCAACCACGGGGAGAGAGAGAGCGAGCGAGAGAGAGAGAGATAGAGAGAGAGGAGGGAGGGAGCGAGCGAGCAACCAAGGGGATGGAGGCGGATCCCGCCGGTGACGCTGGTGGCGGCGGTGGTGGTCGAGGCGCTGCATCCAACGCCGTGGCCCCGCAGGTTGCTGTAGAGGTTGCTCCCGCTGTCAGCGTGGCGGAGCACGAGGAGGACGGGCACCTCAACACCGGCAAGGAGGAGGAGGAGGAGGGCGGCCACGAGCCCACGACGACGCCGATGTGGAGGAGGAGGAGGGCGAGGACCACACCGCTGCCGACAAGAACAAGGTGCGTTGTGCTCTATGCTGCACCCTCTCGTCCTCCTCCCTCCTCCGTCCCATGGATCACCCGTGTTGTGTATGCAGGTCGTTGCCGCCGTGGTGGGTGAGTGTCGGTGTCAAAACCGGCGGATCTCGGGTAGGGGGTCCCGAACTGTGCGTCTAGGCGGATGGTAACAGGAGACTAGGGACACGATGTTTTACCCAGGTTCGGGCCCTCTTGATGGAGGTAAAACCCTACGTCCTGCTTGATTGATATTGATGATGTGGGTATTACAAGAGTAGATCTACCACGAGATCAAGGAGGCTAAACCCTAGAAGCTAGCCTATGGTATGATTGTTGTTCGTCCTATGGACTAAAGCCATCCGGTTTATATAGACACCGGAGAGGGCTAGGGTTACACAGAGTCGGTTACAATGGTAGGAGATCTATATATCCGTATTGCCAAGCTTGCCTTCCACGCCAAGGAAAGTCCCATCCGGACACGGGACGAAGTCTTCAAACTTGTATCTTCATAGTCTTGGAGTCCGGCCGATGATGATAGTTCGGCTATCCGGACACCCCCTAGTCCAGGACTCCCTCAGTAGCCCCCGAACCAGGCTTCAATGACGACGAGTCCGGCACGTATATTGTCTTCGGTGTTTGCAAGGCGGGTTCTCCTCCATACTCCATGTCTTTTGTCGAATAGTGTCCGGTTTCCTTATAAATGCTGCGCTCCTTGGCTTCCACGTCCAATAATGGCCCTCTTCCACATGTCGTATGAATGCAAAAAGCCAGGG
>NC_041383.1:577933-594025 GCF_002162155.2 Triticum dicoccoides | reverse complement strand
TGCGCGAATAAGCCGCCTATAAGAGAGGCGAGGATCCAGATCCGAATCACACCATCCTCCTCCCGCAAGTACTCATCGAAGCGCATCTGACAAAAATCCATTCCAACATGGACAGTCGACGCAGCTCCTCTTCTCGCGCTTCCAGTCCTCAGCCAGGAGACTGGAGGAGATGCTCAGTCCCGCATAGCGAGTTAGTGACGCTCCAAGCAGAGGGATACCTTCCCCCGGCCTTTATGGTTCCTGTTCGAGCCGGACTGGCCACCTACAAGGGTGGGAAGCAGGCGGAGAGCGTCCCCAATCCCTCCAAAGGAGAGCGGGTATGTTTCGTCCCCTACTTAATAAGGGGACTCGGATTTCCTATACATCTGTTTCTCCAGGGGCTTCTGGAGTTCTATGAACTCCAACTTCACCACCTCACACCTGCCTCCATTTTACACATCGCGGGCTTTGTAGCTCTTTGCGAGCTGTTCTTGGGCATCGAGCCCCATTTTGCGTTGTGGAAGAGACTGTTTTGCCTCATACCCCGTTCTCACGAGGGGTCGATATATCAAGTGGGCGGAGCCGAAATATGGCGCATCGCCGGGACCGGATATCTATCCGGAACCCCGAAGAAGGCGTCCGAAGACTGGCCTTTGGAGTGGTTCTATATGGAAGACGCCCCGCTGCCGGACCCAGTTCGGATCGGCCTCCCGGAGTTTTGCAACGCTCCTCTGAAGAAACGCCTGAGCTGGCGCCCGCGGAGCCCTCAACGGGAAGATGATAGGAGCGTCCAATATCTGATGGGCCGGATACGATTACTGGCCCATTCCGGATTAACCATGATTGGAGTCATGGCCACATGCATTATGCGAGGGGTGCAGCCGCTCCAATATAGGGGCCACCCCATGTGGGATTTCAACAGGGAGAATGACGCCACCCGTCATGGTCGCAAGGGGCCGGGATCGGCCGCCGATCTGGTGAAGATCATGTCCGGCTTGTACAAGGGGGAGAAGGAGGACTTCCTCCGCACGAGTCCATTGAATGGATTCTCCATGAATAACCCTCGGAGCTGGGTAAGCGGACGTTTATATATCTGATCCGTGCTTTCAAAGATAAGTGTCTTACTTTATGATTTCGACGCAGGAACTGCGCCGGGATGTGGAGGGCATAGAAAGCCCAACTCCTCAACCCGAGGATCCGGGAAGATCCCTTGATCCGGCCTCCGAAGAGGATCCGGACATAATGGTGGACGGGGTGTTCCACCAGCTCAGCATAGATAATGCTCTAGTCGCTATTACGGCTGACTACCCCGGTTTATCTCCGGCTTCCCAGGTGAGTACGACCGAAGTCCTGACAACGTTACCTTTTAATGCTTATTTCTGATCACCGTGTACCAATGGTGCTTCGCAGGAGGTTCCTTTACGGCGGGAAGCCGAGCCCGCGGCGACTGACCAACCAGGGTCAGTGCGGCCCAACAGGCGGAAGAGGAGTGCGGCGTGAATCGAAACATCGCCGCAGAGGTATGGCGCACCCTTGTCCTTTAAGGGAAAGGCTCCTGGGAGGTATATTAATGCTCATGATTCTTCCAGGAGAAAGAGCGATCGCCGGACTGAGTCCGGAGATGTTCCCAACCAAGCCTCCGCCCGCCAGGCTCCAACGCCTGGTCCGGAGGGGGAGGCGAGCGCATGGCGCGAGCCGGATGCTCCTCCAATGGAGGATGCCGACAGGTTGTCCGCCACCAGGTCTGAGGTGGAGAGCGCCATGAATCACAGGCGCCCCCGGACAGTTCTTCGTGATGTGTGTTTCTCCTCAGAGGCATTGAATGCCTTTAATGCGGGAGACGCGCACCTCCGTGCTGCTCAAGATGGTTTAACCAGAGCCACGGAGCAGTATGTAAAAGACATACGGGTGAGGAATTTTAATGGTTATATATGCCAGTAGCCCCCGAGACTTAAAATAGTTAAACTAACTGATTTAAGAATCATTTGTTATGCAGGATCTTACGGAGAAGAATACCCACCTGTCCCAGGAGCTTCAAGAATGCAAGGCCCAACTTGAGGCCGCGCTAGCCGCTGCCCGGGGAGCCACAGAGACCCCCTCTGGTAATTCATATTTCGAAAAGAGAAGTAATTTATGAAGTGCGGCATATGTGTATGATCTGACAATAATATTATAGAGGGTGCTGGACTAGATCCGGACAAGCAACATCTGCTGCGCCAGCTTAAGGCCGGCGAGAAGGTGCTTACAAGAGTGCAGCAGGAGAGGAACAAACTCCAAGATGCCAACACCCAGCTGGGCGAAGAACTAAAAGGTGTTCGGGTCCAGCTGTCTAACTCCGTAAAGGAGAATCGACGGCTTCGTCACGGCATTTACAGTAAGTGCTTGAGCAAACTCTTTTGAAAAGAAGAGTTCGGCGAGGAAGTCGATTGACAAAAATGTGTCTGTAGGTGTGCTCACGGGTCGTCCGGCGGAGGAGATGCCTGGTTCTACGGGAGACCCTCTTCCCGAGCTGCTGCAACTGCACGAACATGTTCGGCAGGCGATGAGTGGCGTCGTTCAGGCCTTATGGCCTTCCGTCTCCCTACCCGAGGGTCTTGGAGGGCTTGCTGAGAAGCTTCAGGGAGTACGGCAGTGTTTCCGTTTGTGGAAGATATCGGCCTGCCGTCAAGGCGCCAGAGAGGCCTGGGCCATGGTGAAGACGCGGTACACGAGGGCTGATCCAAACCACATGGCCGAGGTCGGACCTGTGGGGCCTGATGGGAAGGAGATCCCTGTGAGCCTGATGTACGGCCAAGTAGAGTTGGCCGCAAAATATTCCCAACGGGACTGTAATTAGACAGCCTGTTAGATGGGATTGAAGAGGAGTACAATCAGTCAGTTTGATGATGTAATTTAAAATGACATGTAAAATGCCTTCTAGCCGGATTGTAGATCGTTTGTCTTTGCGGACCGTTTCGCTTCAACCTCGGGACCCAACAGTCTGAAGTGTGTCCGAATACCCTGACGGTTATACAAAAACCGGGGCATGCATGGAGACAAGGCGTAGGGGTCATAAGTGCTTTATCAGACAAGTGCCCAACTAGCTATGTTATATTACATGGTTAGTAAGAAACATCTTCCAGGGAGAATAGTTCCGTTAGGGGTTCCTTTCCCTGGGAGGCATGCCCTAAAGTGCATGTCCAGACTGCGAAAAGAGCAGAAAAGCATCTGGGGTCCGAGAAATAAATAAGTAATAAATCATCTTTCAGGTCACCGACCGAATATTCCCTTAAGAACGCTAGCTTTCGGCTTCACCCAGTCTGAGGTACACATCCGGCTGATCTGGCAGTAACAATCGTAGAGGTGCTCCATTTACCTCCTAGCTGAACAATCCAGAACGTAGGGGTAAGCACAGGAGCCAGGCAACCCAGCTTGGCCAAAACTTAAGTCATATCGATGCATATAATGGTGAGTAAAAGGTACATGCGGAAGTATGACACATGTGTTGGGCATGAAGCCCGTATAGATAAGCTTCTGTTAAAGAAGCCCCCAGGTATAACGAGTGCGAGTAGCACATCAAATGAGTGCGAACAAAGCGCAGATCAGCCCTCAAGAGGCTTGCACTGAAAGAGGGAGGAAAAAGGAGGGAAAACAAAGACAGCGAAAAAAATATGAAAGTTGGACGGAGGAAGGAGACGAACTCTGAGTCCGGCGCTAGGCGTAGAATCTTCGGAGACGGGCTGCGTTCCATGGGTTTGGCTTGAGTCGGTTGTTAGATGCGTTGCGTAGACGGTATGCACCACCGGTAAGGACTTGGTCGATGATGAAGGGACCTTCTCATTTGGGCTTAAGTTTGTCCTTTTTCTTGTCCGGCAGGCGTAGAACTAGTTCGCCAACATTGTAAGTTTTAGCCCGTACTTCTCTGCTTTGATATCTTCGAGCCTGCTCCTGATAGAGTGCGGAACGGGATTTTGCCACGTCGCGCTCCTCCTCTAAGGCGTCCAAACTGTCCCGCCGATCCAACTCGGCTTCTCTTTCTTCATACATGCACACGCGAGGTGAGTCATGAATTATATCACAGGGCAAAACTGCCTCAGCGCCGTATACCATAAAAAATGGTGTGAATCCGGTAGTGCGGTTTGGCGTGGTTCGCAGCCCCCAGAGTACGGAGTCTAGCTCCACTACCCAGTGCGTGTTAGATTCCGTGAGGGACCGCACTAATCTGGGTTTAATGCCGCTCATGATTAGACCATTTGCCCATTCCACTTGACCGTTAGTTTGAGGGTGATAGACTGAAGTGTAGTCGAGCTTGATGCCCATGTTTTTGCACCAGAGTTTAACCTCGTCGGCCGTGAAATTCGTGCCGTTATCAGTGATAATGCTGTGGGGGACGCCGAAACGGTGTACTACCCCAGATATGAAGTCTATCACGGGCCCGGATTTTGCCGTTTTAACCGGCTTGGCCTCTATCCATTTGGTGAATTTGTCCACCATGACCAATAAGTATTTTTTTCTTGTGGGTTCCCCCTTTAAGGGGTCCAACCATTTCAAGCCCCCAGACCGCGAACGGCCAGGTGATGGGTATAGTTTTGAGGGCGATGGGTGGCATGTGGCTTTGATTAGCAAAGAGCTGGCATCCGACGCATCGTTGGACTAAATCCTTAGCATCTGCCCAGGCTGTCGGCCAATAAAATCCTGTACGGAAGGCCTTGCCTACAAGGGCCCGGGCTGCGGCGTGGTGCCCACCGAGTCCGGCGTGAATTTCAGCCAGGAGATTTCTCCCTTCCTCTTCGGAGATACACCTTTGAAGGACTCCGGTTGTGCTTTTCTTATAAAGTTCCCCCTCATGGACCTTGTAGGCTTTAGATCGCCGAACTATGCAGCGGGCCTCATTTTGGTCTTCGGGGAGTTCCTGCCTGATTAAGTAGGCGAGGAATGGTTCCATCCATGGGGCGTATTTGTTTGAGGTCTTTTGGGATATCCAATTGTGACAGAGCCCGGATCTTGGCTGGGTTTGCTTCAATTCCTCTACCGGATACGCCCCGCCCAATCTGAGGCTCAAAGGCTGAGAAGTTTCCGGCTTTGGAAGCTTGGATTGCTGGATGTTATCCAACAAATCTGGTCCGATGCCTGACTTTAGGTTCAGTACTTGATTGGCGTCCGTACCTCCGCAGGAATCCGGCATGAAGGGATCGGGAATCCGGACATAACTGGTCTTTAACATAGAAGAAGAGTCGCCGCGTTATTCCTCTACCACGACAACATGGTGGGTAGCCTGGCGAGAGTTAATTTCTCTCAGATCGGTTTTAAGCCCAATCTGATCGTAGTCTGTAGCGACTCCCAGGGCAGTGATGCGATCCAAGAGCTCATTTACGGAGGAGAGCTCCCTCGGATCTAGCTGCTCGGCGAATTCCGAGTTGACGTGAAGATCGCTTTTGATGACCCGAGAGGTCATTGTTGGAGCGGCGGCCGAACAGGCGGTCATAAGAAAACCACCTAGCCGGATAGTTTGGCCGGTGGCCAAAGCTCCCTTGACGACGGCGCCGTCTTTAAAGACGGGAAAAGGCATCCTTCCTGATTGCGACGGTACAGAGGAACTCTCAATGAAAGCACCAATGTCGGTGTCAAAACCGGCGGATCTCGGGTAGGGGGTCCTGAACTGTGCGTCTAGGCGGATGGTAACAGGAGACAAGGGACACGATGTTTTACCTAGGTTCGGGCCCTCTTGATGGAGGTAAAACCCTACATCCTGCTTGATTGATATTGATGATGTGGGTATTACAAGAGTAGATCTACCACGAGATCAAGGAGGCTAAACCCTAGAAGCTAGCCTATGGTATGATTGTTGTTCATCCTATGGACTAAAGCCATCCGGTTTATATAGACACCGGAGAGGGCTAAGGTTATACAGAGTCGGTTACAATGGTAGGAGATCTATATATCCGTATTGCCAAGCTTGCCTTCCACGCCAAGGAAAGTCCCATCCGGACACGGGACAAAGTCTTCAATCTTGTATCTTCATAGTCTTGGAGTCCGGCCGATGATGATAGTTTGGCTATCCGGACACCCCCTAATCCAGGACTCCCTCAGTGAGCATGGCCTCGCCGTGGAGGAGACCGGCGCCGCCGTGAAGCACCAGGTCGGTTCAGCCACGGATGGATTTGGAAGCGCTGATGAACTTGTGTGCAGGGACACCTCGACGACGAGATCGACGGCAACGACCTCCTGCCGCTCCTGCCGCTCCAGCCCAACCCCCGCACTGACGAGATCATCGATCTGCTCGAGCAGGAGGAGGAGGAGAAGGAGGTCGACGGCGACGTGAAGCAGCAGGTCAGTTCCGCCCACATCGATCGACTTCTCCTCCTCTTCCGACTTCTCCCTTCCATGTTCGATTTGGTCGACCCGCTGATGAACTCGTGTGCATGGAACGATGAGGTCGACCCGCCGCCGCTCCAGCCCAACCCCCGCACCGATTGACGAGATCATCGATCTGCTCGAGCAGAAGGAGGAGGAGGAGGAGACCGTCGCCCCCGCCCCCGCCCCGGCTGCCGCTTCGACACAGGTAATACAGCCTGTCTCCCCCGCCTCCTTGGTGTCGGCATGGAGTTGGTCCTTCATCCCTGTGCTGAATCCTACGCTCTCCATGCCAAGTTGCCGCGCGGCTTGACAGGAGTGCCTAGAGTGATTGTGTGGTGGTGGACATGCAGGTTGGCGTTGAGATGGGCAACCAGAACCACCAGCTCGTGCCCCCGCCTGCGGCTGCCGGTCACCAGGTAATGCTCGCCTGCATCTCCATGGCGGGCGCTGGCATGTCATTGTGCTGTTGCTTGTTCTAATCAGGTCCATCCCGTGCTATAGCAGGACGCCGACCAGGTCCGGGTCCAGGAGCTCCCGCCCGCCGCTCCCGCTGCCGCTGCTTGGCACTTGGTACGCTCGCCCGCTGCCTTCTTGGTTGTGTATCTATGTCCTTGGATGTGCTGCTCTATTTTATTTGATTGGTGTCCATGGAGTATGTTCGGTGCATGGATGAATATTCTGCACCACTATGTCTGATGGATGGATGATCTACATGGATACTTGCTAGGAACGATGATCCTCTGTTTTGATCGACCCTAGTTTGCTATTTTTGGATGCGTGCGTCAATGCAGAACGACTTAAGTTTGATGATGCTTAGTTCTCAAACTTGATCGATGGATGGCAGAATAATCCATGATGTCGTTCTGCATTTTTGGATCATTTTGCCATCCATCGATCAAGTTTGATCATGCTCTCCTCTCATACACCATCCATCCATCCATCATTTTGCCATCAAGTACTACATCATAGTGTCATGATGGATGATGGATTCACAGTTTGAATGGGACACATATGGTCCTTCTTCACCCCTGCCGAATCGCACGCACTCTAGCTCACCGTATGACTAGCTCTCGCCATGCCAAGTGCGCGCACCCGATGAATTTGTGTTGCAGGTGGAAGTTCAGAGCAATTTGGAGAAGGGAGAAGGGAACGGGGGTTGGCGCGGGGCTCGCCACGATGCTGCCCCTTGTCGCCGCCTTCATCAATGCCGGGGTGTGGGTTTTCTATGGAGCGACCGTGGCAGGCAGGAACTGGTCAGTAATCATCATCAACGGGGCTGGAATGATGTTTCAGGTGCTATACGTGATAGCCTTCTGTGGACGGTCTGAGGCTCCATGGCAGCACAAGCTGCTGGTGCTGATGCTTGGAGCCGGCGCCGGAGTCGGCTTCGTCATCACCATCGTCGGCTTCTTCCTCCTCCACCTCGCCATGAGAGACATCAGTTCCTTGTGCCTCACTTACAACCCCGCATGAGTAACTCGTTGCATTACATTATGTTTCAGTTTGCAACGATCGTCCATCCAAAGTCAATCCCACTTCTCTTGCAGCTGGAGGTTCAGGGGAATGTGGAGGAAGGGGGAGGGAGCGGGGGTCGGTGCCTTACTTCCTGTGTTCCGTGAGTAGGTTCAAAGAATCTGATTGAACGTCAACATGGTTGTTCCCCTGCTAAATGGGTATACTCTTTATACAAAACTTATATACTTCTCTAGATGTATTGTTTTAACATGTGTAGCATAATTAATAAGTATAATTACTTAGTTGACATTAGTTTAAAATGTTGCATTGTTGTTAAATCTTAGTTAGTGTTTCTTTTGCTATATTAGACCGTATTGTGTTAACTTATCCATGAATTAGTTTTGACATTTTCATATATTATTATTATTATTATTATTATTATTATTATTATTATTATTATTATTATTATTATTATTATTGTGTGTGTGACAGTGTGTGTGTGTGTGTGTGTGCGTGTGTATCTCTATGTGCGTGATTGTGTTCCTTAAATATCCTGCTAGAGATTTCTAAAACATTAACTGAAACAAATATCTTTGTAGTGGTTTCCTGTGCATAATTCAGTTAGGTATCTATAAGAAACTTCTCGAATATAAGTGAAACCTTTGGAATTCATTTTGTACTAGTATTTCCATGGTCAAATGTGTCTCGGAAGTTTTAGTGGTATAATTATAAGCCACTAACATGATACCTAGGATTTATTAACACAACTATAATCTGGCAATTCGTGTTCGGGTTTCCAGAAATGAGATGTATCATTCCAACTCCGTTCCCCACATTATTATTGTTTTTTGTACTAAACTAGCTAAATCATCGGCTCCTCTGCTGGTGTTTCTAAGAATTTTAGCAACATTAAAGCCTTGGAGCGGTTCCAAAAGTCCAACCATATACCTCATGGGGCCTGCTAGTACAAATTTCGAACCTTTTAAGTTCTGGTCTACAAAAGCGCCCGCCGGATTGCTTGTGTACCGCGCTTCCGGTCGGGTCTCCTTCGATGTGAGCTGCGGTGTATCACCCCCGGCGTCGAGGGTACACGGTGACGTGTTCATGTGCGAACACACTTTTTGGCGACTCCACTGAGGATTAAGCTTTGAACGGTCTCCGTCCCGTTCTTGCTACGAAGAGATCGTCATCTATGGTTTGCGATCTACAAAAGTAATATGAATACCCAATTCACTTATATAGATGCAAATATTGCATATGTTGTTGCTAGATCGTCTAATGAGTATAGTGTATCGGCTAGCCCTAGTTTTATCAATCATGCATCTAATTACGTGCAACAGTCGATTCAGAATAATTTTCATGCTTCAACTTCATATAATTTTAGCAACATGCAACATATCTATCCCAACTCTCATGCATCGGCAACCCCACAAATCTATATGCCGATGAACGAACAACATGATGAGTTCGGTTAATCAAGTTGAAACACCCCATGTAGGAACTTCCAATGGCATGCAACCTAGTGTTTCATCCTTTTATTCATCGGCAACTAATTTGCAACAAGTTAATCCAAACATGCCGGTGGATAGGGGAATTGGCCATGCTACTACTAGTTATTCGGTCAATTACCCTCAAACAGCATATGCTACACCTCATGCTACTAATTTTTTGGCACCATACGCAACTTTTGATATCCATAATTCGGCTCCGCACCTTCACGGTCATGGACGAATAAGTGAAACTTCTGCTGGAGCACAAATGCCTTCACCTACTACCGTGGCATATCATGTCCCCCCTGCACAATTACAGAATTTTGGCAACATCTCATTATCGAAAGAATCTAAAAGCATCGGGGGGGCAACCATATCCAGACTGGGTAATTGAGAACAAGCTTACATTCTCTTGGGATTTGTGCAACTCTATACGCCAGGAACTAATAGAAGGCGGGAAGCCTCATGATTTTGCTGCTGTAAAAGCTAGAGTTGTGCAAATGATGCAGTCGCCCAGTGATGTACCATCCAGTGTACCACCTAAACAATTGCAAAGTTTCGGCACCTCATTGCCGAAAGAGTCTCAAAGTATTGGGGGGCAATCTCATGAGGAGTGGGTGGAAATTGAGATGAAAAGGTTCAAAGCTCGCCAAGCTGAGATGTGGGCTAAAATTAGACAAGAGAAAGAAGCCTTGCAAATTCAAAAAGATAAAAGTATTGATTCAGGTAACAAAGAAAATTCGGTTATTGAAAAAGCCGAATCAAATAGTATGTGCACCGAATCTATCGAAGAAAAAGAGGATGCCAAGGCATTGTAGAGTTATTCAAAAGTGGAACATAGTATTATTAAAGTGATACAACCATCATGCTCTCCCAACGTGTATGAAGAGGTATGTCTACCAAGTGATTTACCTATTTTCAGATTTGGTCACAACTTTATTGTTGATGCATCTATTAGGAAAAATATTATAAATAATTTTGAAAGACCGATGATGAAGGGTAATTTACTTGTTAGCAACAAAATTGTTACAAAGTATATCGGTCAACCTATTGTGCCATTCATAAAGACCGATAGTGATTTATTATCTTAGCCAAAGGCTTCCCCATTGCTTTACTTAAAACTTATCTCTAAGTGGGTAGCTTTGCTTGTTTCATACTTGGCTTGCACTTGGTCTCAATTGAGACACGTGTGTTCTAACTATTTTCGTTTCAGAAATTAAAAGTCAATGTTAAATTCTTTTGAGAAATCTGATGCTAATATAATATCTTATCCAAAGACATCGGAAATAGAGTGGAAAATACAATGCATACCGGATTGGGGAAATTCCAAATTTGTACCATTCGTTTGCTTACCTCCAAAGCCGTTCGTACACCAAGATCGGCTAGAAAACAAGAAGTATACCTTCAACTCAAGCATGTGTAATTAAATATTTGATTTGTTGCTGAAAATAATTACATTAGAATTCTTGATCACCATGTCAAGCCATCCATCCAGGGACAAATGTATTGTAAGTTGCATGATTCGCCCAAGCATAATTTCGAGGATTGCAATATGTTTCGTCAAATAGTTAAATCGACCATTGATAAAGGACGATTGAAATTTGTTGAAACACCAAGAGATGACCAGTCTATTCCGATTGGTCCTCATGGCAAAAACTTTTTGTCAGCTGCTTCAAGCCGATCCATTTAAAGAGAAGGTAAAAGTTGCAGGTGATGAAATCAATCTTTCAAGTAAAGAAGTTGTTCAAGAGCACAATAAAAATATTCTTGGAGGCATGAGTTCTATTGAAGTTACAGTGAAGATGCCAAGGACTGGGGGGTAGCAAGCAAATCCTATGATCAATGAAAGCAAACAAAAAGAAAACAAGATAGAAATAAGCGCAAGGGTAAGAGATCGAACATAACCTTCGCTGAATTATTAGATAAATATCAAAAGAAGAGTGAAGAGAAAAGTGCTTATCGCTCAAGTAGTTCGGAAGCATTGAGGTCATCCCCTAGGCGCAAATCTAAGGATCGATATTGGCAAGAAGAGAATTTGAATGCAACTTATTCATATCCTTATTTTGGGCCGCCAATGCTAATGTCGTGGATGCCTCCCTATGCTTACGTAAATCCATATCCATCATGGGACAAGTATGATATAAGGGCACATTCTCCATATTATTATAAACCATCTCGCCAATATTATGCAGCTCCAGGAAGACCAATGTTCAATGAGTTGTCATATGTTCAAGACCGTTTCAACAAAAAAGAATCGATATGGAGCACAAAGAAGACAGAGGTGATCAAACAAGTATATTGAGTTAAAAAAGATGGTCGCAAGAGTGCCAATTCAGATTTAATCTTAAAGGATAAAGAGCCAATTAAAGTGTTAAAATTGGCTACTAAAGGCAATGAGATGAAGCAATCAATTGTCGAGAATGAAAGTGCCAAATCTGAAGAAAAAAGTTGAAAGTGCACAAGGTAAAACAAGAATTGTCATTAGTTCAAACAAATAACAACCGGGGTGCTCATTCGGCTTATCGTATTGGCAACGGAAGAAATTACAAAAACTTAGTGCACAAGAGCTCGAAAAGAGAAACATGGCATGGGTTCCCAAAGGAAATAATCAAAACAAGAGTGATGTGCAATGTTCCATTGCAAGAAGTGTGACAAAGGAAAAGAAGGAAAAGAGTGAAAATTATGAACGACCAAGCCGAAGGTTTCAACGTCTTCGGTGCACACATTATCCACATTCTCCAACTATGCCACTGATGCCGATGACATGGAATTCATTCTCAGGTATGACTGGTTACCTCCATGAACTTATTTTGATCCATGGATGCAATATAATTTCTTACATCATGATAGGGTATTACCAAATCATCATACATTCAATTAGCTTCACTTTTGTTGCTAATTTAAATGACCAATACACAATTATCGTCCTAGAAATAAAATGGCTGATATATACTTATCGTCCTAAGCACATACAAATGGCTGATGGAGTGTTAACATCGTGCTTAGAAAAAACTCCATGCAAGTTATTTTTCAGCACAAAAGTTATGCCGAAAAACAGGGGGCATGTGTTGACACCCAATTTTGGCATGGTCAAGAACTTAATTAAGATGACCTCAAATGGAGAAGTGGTCTACATGAAAGATTTCATCTCGAGGGCCGAAACTATACTCGAAGTACTCAGATTTTGTATTCAGAGTATTATTCGGCCAATTAAGCCTCCAAGGTGGCCTCGTATGAAACATCTTTCTACACGAATTGTCTTCTCCTCATCGAAACAGTTGATTTTGATATAAAATCATTCAAATTCGAGTTCGTATTCAAAAGTTACAGCCATCCAAATACATCCCTATCAAGAGCCAAAAGTGGCGC
The DNA here is from genome assembly GCF_002162155.2 of Triticum dicoccoides. Classification (NCBI taxonomy): domain Eukaryota; kingdom Viridiplantae; phylum Streptophyta; class Magnoliopsida; order Poales; family Poaceae; genus Triticum; species Triticum dicoccoides. The sequence continues at coordinate 581,396 of NC_041383.1, read as the reverse complement.
GCCCCACCAGACACCATGTCTGATGGGTAGCGTGAATAATAGCCTGTTTTGCGCGAGCAATTAGTCCCTCAAGATGACCTCTGATCAAAAAATGGTCGACATGAAAGTTGTTCGCCTCGTCGAAACGGTCAATATAGCTTTTGGGCTCGTTTCCATCCGAGATCCTTTACCACCTCAAAAATTACCTGCAAGGTCCAGCCAGTTTAAACCGGACAGTTTTGGAAAGTTCGGACAAAACCAATCCGAATTTGACTAGGATTTTGGACGTGAATCCAAGCCTATTCCTTGCACAAGAAGTCTAGCTGCCTCTTATATACCTAATGGGTGACGGGCGACTGAAGAACACACAATCGATCAAATCATATACCACTTTTTATCTTTTATCTTTTCTCCTTAACCCTTGTTCTTCTTCTTCCTCGTTCTTCGTTCGTTATTCTTGTTGCAGGGTGGCGAACCTCGAGGCCTTAGGGGCGATCAGGTCGATCTAGGGCAGCCCATAGCCGCGGCGCGCCCTGACGTGGTCCCTCCCCGGCGTGTGGGGTTTCGGGTCTACAAAAGCGCCCGTCGGATTGCTTGCGTACCGCACTTCCGGCCGGATATCCTTCGACGTTAGCTGCGGTGCATCACCCCCGGTGTCGAGGGTACACGGTGACGTGTTTGTGTGTGAACACCAATGGCTTAACTGCAGTGGACCTAACCCGCTGTTGGGTTGCTTGGAGGATAATACCTTTGAGCCGGCGCGGCGGCTTAATGTGTGAATACACTTGAGATACCCAAGATCCGATGTGCTGAAAGTTCAAGTCTTCTGGCGGCGGGTGATTTCATGGGATCTTACCAAATGAATGCACCTTGAAGCGATTGCATATCATGTAATTTTGCCGATGAAATGTTTGTATGACTATGGAGGAGGATCTTGAATATGCACTACTAGGGAAAAGCCTAGCAGCAGTGCGGGTTTTAGGCCTATCAGTAGCGCGGGCTGGAGCGCTACTGATAAGGCGCTACAGCTAAAGCTTAGCAATAGCGTGCCTAGACCCACGCTACTGCTAAGTTGACTTAGTAGTAGCACTTCTACAGAAGAGCGCTACTGGTAATTAGTAGTAGCGATTCTCCTTGCCCGCGCTACTACTATTATTTAGTATTTTATTTCTTTTTTATTTCATGTTGTATTCATACACCTTTACACAAGTTTTCATACAACAGGAATTTAGAGATTGTTTTTACATCATAATGATTTATTACATCACGGGGTGAAAGAACCGTGGACTAGTTTCAAGTGGATGTCCATCCACTTGAAACTAATCCACGGTTCTTTCACGCAATGATATAATAATATCATCATCATCATCATATCATTAACAACTTATCATCATAATACATCATTGTCATATAACACCTCCTCAAGATCAACTTAGCAAATTGGTCATTAGTCGTAATCACAAGTACTTCTCATTATCAACTCTAACACATTACCACATAATAAAAATATTGTACCTCATAGGACCTACTACATTCGATTAAGACCTACTACATTTTCTAAGGTAAAATAGCAAAAAACAAGATAGCTCCTGACTCTCCATTATGGAGAATGGAGATTAGCCTGTCTCCAATTCTTGCCTTTCGCTGAATGTTACTTCCAAGAACCTCCTTGCGAATGTCCATACATTTCTTCCATTCTCTGATGAACATGTGTTCACCGGTTTTATAAATCCGATATGCACAGGTGAGCTCCCTAGATTTAACTGGCAGTATGTTCAGAACTGTAAGGCGACCATTCAGATACATCAGATGAGGCACACAATCCATCGGGAGTTTCTATTGAAAAACATAGTAATAACTTCATAGTTAGCAATGATGTACTAGTTTTAGAAGTATGCAAAAGATGCACGGATGTTGTAATAGTAAAAAATCTTACCAGGGTATCTCCAGAGAAGTTACCGTCGTTCAACACGTGCACTAGTGGCACGTATTCACCATAATTTGGAGAAGTTCGATAATAGTTATTGTAATCCTCAAGAAGAGTACAAAATGCGACCAAATGATTTTTCTCCTTATAACTTAATTCGGAGCCATCGGTGTAGTGGGTTTTGTCTACCATCTTCCGCACAGTCTTTGAAGAATCAAAATAAGTTGTCAATGGAAATAAGTTGTCAACTATTTTGAAATAAACAATATAAATTAGTTAATAACTATGTTTGAGAAACTCACATAGTGGTACAATCGGAAGCGTATCAACAAGGACCCAAATGTCCATATTGTCTTGCTCGATGTCAGGATCACCAAGATCCATGGTGACAATCATACCCTTATAAAAACCATACATTTTGCAAAGTGTTTCCCAATTTTGGCAACCAAAATGGGTTACGCTCTGAGCATTGCACAGATTTACTTCAAAATCCATATCATGATGGGTCCTTAGGTTTATTTTCTTTGTTTCAAAATTTTATGGTCTTCAAAACTCATCCTCTCCAAGACATAGCGTCTTGCATGGCATGGGATAAGCTAGTCAAATTGTAAAAGATGAAAATTAGACGTTGAAATAGTTGAAGTCATGCTTAATTACGAAAAAAAAACACTTGTCGCTGTTGCGTACCGTTTCAACGTCGAAGGTCTCCTTGAGCTTAATGCTGAAGCGCCGATCTTCATCCAGCTCAACGAACCTGTCGCACATACCTCGATCGTCGTGGCACCAGCTGCACTCCCCCGAAAGACTATCGTCGTCCGAGTACGACATTTCCTACGTTCATAATTCAAAGATTAAACTTGTACATATTCTAGCACAAGTCATGCCAGAATTCACAGAAAAATCCGGCATGACCTTTGCTAAAAAAGGACATATCGAGCGCCTGAAATTTGCCAGAACGGAAATTAATCAACACTCCGGCAAAACATAGGCCACTCGGAGGTGTAACCAAAACATGAAATAATTGCTTAAACTAAAAAATAACAACAAATATGACATGTTCAACTAGTTCTATTAATTCAACTAGTTCTTACTTAATATAAACTTACTATAAATAGAAAAAACTAGTTCTTTCTAAAAATAAAGTAGTTCAACTAGTTATTAATTTACTTACTAAACTTGTTCAACTAAAACTTAACTAGTTCAACTAAAACTAAACTAGTTCTATTAATTCAACTAGTTCTTACTAAATATAAACTTACTATAAATAGAAAAAAACTAGTTCTTTCTAAAAATAAAGTAGTTCAACTAGTTGTTACTTTACTTACTAAACTAGTTCAACTAAAACTAAACTAGTTCTATTAATTCAACTCGTTCTTACTAAATATAAACTTACTATAAATAGAAAGAAACTAGTACATCTACTACTACTAATTAACATCTACTACTACATCTACTACTAATTAACATCTACTACTGCTAATTATACAACTAGTTTACAATCACTACTACTAATTAATATCCACTACTACTAAAAATCATTATCTATGAACCCTAAAT
>NC_041383.1:547534-577777 GCF_002162155.2 Triticum dicoccoides | reverse complement strand
GCGAGGCGGGGTCGGGGGAGACGGCGGCGAGGCGGGTCGAGGGAGACGGCGACGAGGCGGGGTCAGGGGAGACGGCCGCGAGGCGGGGTCGGGGGAGACGGCGGCGAGGCGGAGGCGACGAGGGGGAGAAGAGAGAGTGGGGAATTGGGGGAGGAAGCAGAGGAGAGGGAATCAGGCCGCGCGGGGGTTAGGTGAAAATAGCTTTAACAGTAGCGTGGGGAGAAAAAATGCGATACTGCTAAAGTCCGTATTAGTAGCGCCGTTTCTAAAAGGGCGCTACTACTATACCTAGCATGTCGGGACCGGTGTGGCAATTGTAGTAGTAGCGCATTCTGTTCCAGTCGTGCTACTGCTAAGGGGGGTAACAGTAGCGCGGTTTATCCAGACGCGTTACTGCTAAGTAGCAGCAGCGCCTCATTTTAACAAGCGCTACTGGTAAGATTCTGTGTATAACGTTTTCCCTAGTAGTGATGTCTTGATACACTTCCACATGCCAGATGTTTTTGGAATGCGGCGCCATCTTCGTCTAACAAGGCTTCATCCTGACACTTGGCCAAAGACATACTTTGTGACCGGTGTTTCCTGGATCAGGATCAAGCTAAAGTGCTTACCATTATGTGGGCTACCTGGCATTTCTATAGCTGATGGACACACGATCATGAAGGTTCTGATTCGACGAACTCAATGTGACTAATTAGAGAAAGCCTACTCTCAAGTGACTCAAAAAGAGCAATCAACTCGAAACAATTTTGAAAATACCCATTTATAAACTTACATGAATATTTTTATAAGTCTATGAATAGTTATTAAAATTATACAAACAGTTTTGAAAAATAAATGAACACTTTAAAAAAATGTGTCATCACTTTTTAAAATACATGGACGTTTACATAAAAATCATGAACACTTAAAAACAATATTGGCGCTATAGGAAAAGCTTACGACGCGTAGGGCGCCCTTCTAGCGCCGTAGCGCGCACCCCTGCGCGCCTTCTAGCTGGCCCATGTTGGGCGCGAGGTCCCCCAGTTTTTTCTTTTTTATTTAACATTTCTTTTTATATTTTTAGTTTTTATTTTATTTTTCCTTTTTCACTTTTAATATTTCGTTTTTCAATTTGCAAAAATCTATTAAATTCGAGAACATTTTATAGATTGGGAAAAAATTTCTTAAATACATTTTAATTCATGCTCATTTTTCTGAAACCTTAAATACATTTTTAAAAATTCTTGAGCACTTTCATAACTAATGGACATTTTTTGAAATCGTGAATATTTTTGAAATTCATGAACAACTTCTTGTAATAGTGATTTTTTTAAAAACAAATCTTGAACATTCTGTTCAACCGTGAACACCTTTTGAATTCGTTGAATTTGCAAAGGGTTTGTTTTTAAATCATGACATTTTCTGAAACCATGATTTTCTTTTTGTAAATTATTTGACTTTTTTAAAAATTCGTGAACCTTTTTGAATTTTTGAAGATGTTTTTAAATCTTTAACATTTTCTAAAACCATGGAATTTTTTTGAAATAATTTGTTTTAACTATGGAAACATTTTTATAGTTTCTTTACTTTTTGTTCGAAATGTATATTTTTAATTTTGGATCTTTTCTTAATCGGGAATTATTTAAATAGATAAAGATCGAAAATAAAATGAAAATTACAAAAAGAAAAAGGAATTTAAAAAATAGTCTGCTCGGGCATGGACTGGTCCTAACGGGCGCACTACCGCTGCTCCTCCCAGAGCCCCACACTCTGCGTCAAGCTCTCAGGGAAACGTTCTTCCGCAGGCAGGTCCATATTGGTGCTTCATGCAGGTCCATCCAAATACGGTTTTCTTTCACAGCCTTCTTTTGTGCTTATGTTCTCTCATTTAATTTTTCCCTAAAAGCGTGCTGCAAGATTTTTAAAGATTCTAAAAGCATCAGTTGAGAACTTTTAAAAAGTTGCCCTTAAAATTTAAAAATTATTATGGTTTTGAAAAATGTGCATGAGCTTGGAAATTTAGTCTTAGTTATATTTATAATTTTTTTTACTAATTTTAAGAATTATTAATAATTTTTAGAAAATATTTACAAATTCCAAATCTTGTTGAATATAAAAGGCATTGACGAATTTGAGGATGCGTTCTTAATGGGCCTTACATAGTGGGTCATTATTGGGAAAATGTCTATGTGACGATTGTTGCGTAGTCGAGCAAATGCACGAATTGTTCTTCCACTGGCGGGCCCACATTAGCGCTTCATGCAGGCTCCGTTCAAATACGGTTTTCGTTCAAAAGCTTTTTTTTGCATGGTGTTTTTTCTTGTTTTCCCAAAAGATCGATCGCTAAATTCTTTTATGGATTTATAAGAAATATCAATGCCGAATTCGAAAATTTGTTCACACAATGTTAGTAGAATTAATTTTTAATGTTCAGAAATTTTAAATTATATTCCCAAATTTTGTTAAATATGTTCGTTAATTTATAAAATACTCTGAAATTTGTAAAATGATCACGGATTTCAAAATATTGTCGAATATTATTATGCATTCACGAATTTGAAAAAGTGTTCTTAATGGGCCAAATGGACTGGGTTGCTATTGGCAAAGCTCCTATGTGACCATCGTTGCTTCTTATCGAGCAAATACGCACAAGGTAACGTAGGAGACATCCCTATTTTCCCCCGGGGTCTTAGTTACCACTACTTAGCTTTCAATTTGCCTCTGACCATCGCACACACACAAATTTGCAATTATTCATCTACTAATGTCCTAGTCCTTGTTGCCAGCCCTACTCGACTATTTAGAAAAAGCTACTACTTGAATGCATACTTTTACTATTCTTGAAAAAAAATTGTTGCAGGCTGCTTCGAAATGCGTTTTTTCATAACATTTTTTGCTTACTATTTTTGTTTCAGTCATGTGCATTTTGTTTCACAACATATTTTCTTGAAATGTCACATACATTTTTTGGTGGTCCGATTTTTTAATTACTCGGTTTATTTACATTGTATAATTTTTTTGATGTCACGAAACACATTTTCTGAAACCTGTGGACAATTTTTAAATGCTATCAACATTTTTTAGAAGTTCAATTTTTAAGTACTTGATTTTTTTACATTGTATAATATTTTTACATGTCAAGGAACACATTTTTTGAAAACTACGGACATTTTTAAATGCAAGAATCATTTTTTGAATATTATCAACATGTTTTAGAAGTTCCATGAACATGTCTTAGCACTGCATCTACATTTCCTGAACGTGCTATGAACTTTAAAATATAGTATGATATTTTGCATTACAGAAATAAAAATAAAAGTAATAGTAAATAAAAAATGAACGACGAGACGAGCGTGTAACACCGAAACAACCGAAAATTACCTGTGCCGGCCCACTGAGTAGATAATGGCATCATGTACATGGGCTTCGACTTCCCTTTGTCCTAGGCTTGGGTGCCGCCCGAGCCCAATCCGAAACAGCACACAGATACACTAGTTAGTCCCCCCTCGCCAAGCTTTCAGATAACCAAATCTCGTTGAAATAATTGTAAATGATTTCCACAACAACGCGCAGGAAATCATTTCTAGTTCCATGTTGTATGGCACTAATTCGTCAAAAAGAAAAGGCTCTTGCAAAAAAGCTGGTTTATTCTTTTGTAATTGTTTTTTCGAAGTAAATTGTATTAGGACATGGAAAATAGAAGTACTTTTTTCTTTGGTATAGGAACATATTACTTGAGGTTTATGTATCGATCATGATAAAGAAATAGGAATTGCCACCGCTCTTACTGTCGAGCTATCCATGTAAGAAGGGTAGCGCTGTTGCCACCAAGCTACAATCGGTTCCAATGACTAAAAGGATGTAAGAGCACGGCTTCTACAAAATCCACGCTTCCATAGTGCGGGGTATAATCCCAAGAGGACACCACAATTCTCCCATCATGATCTCGAACAACACTTCCAAGCATGGATATCATGCATGATCCTTGCCATCCCAGAGATGCATTACAACTAAACGCCATGCCTAGAGAATCTGGCATGGGATAGTATTTAGCATTTAGTGCCCTCACACATAAACTCTCTAGGTACTCTATGGATCACCAAAATTGCCTTCCAAGGAGGTTTGGTTAAGAACTTTTTGGTCGTTGAATCTCATACCTCATTGGCCCTTATGCCTTGTTAGTTTCTCCCAACTTGACCAATGCGTGCGTCGTCGGTAAGTTTCATTGCTCCACCAAAAATCTCCTGTAAAATGAGCATCTCCTTGCACACGCATGGCAAGAATTTGAACACACTCATTGCATAGGTGGGAATAGTATGCGTCACTAATTTAAACAGAGTCATTCGGTCTTTTCCCTTGTCTTTGATTGGCTAAAATTTACCACTTATCACACCTCCTTTTGGGACCGGCAGACACCATACTTCTCATCGAAACGGTGTTTAGAGAGATGTCACTTCTTGGCCCTCCTATATATGATGAGCACTTATTTTTCAAGAAGTAGTGAGAATTTTGTTGGACTAAGCAAATGACCGGTAGTTCTATTGTAATTGTTCAGTACTTACTTCACAATACTAACTTGATCTGGGCTAGCTTTAAAAACCAGTAAGATATTCTCTGCAAACACGAGATGAGAAATTCCTGGGCTTTGGCGACAAATTCTCAGCTCCTGTAATTCACCTGATTCAATTCTTCTCTCTACTGATCGTGAGAGTCCATCTGCAACAAAAAGAAAGAGGTATGGAGAGAGGGGGTTGTTGGGGAACGTAGTGTTTCAAAATTTTACCTACGATCACGCAAGATCTTTCTATGTGATGCATAGCAACGAGTGGGAGAGTGTGTCCACGTACCCTCGTAGACCGAAAGCGGAAGCGTTAAGTAACGTGGTTGATGTAGTCGAACGTCTTCGTGATACAACCGATCAAGTACCGAACGCACGGCACCTCCGCGATCTGCACACGTTCAGCTTAGTGACGTCCCTCGAACTCTTGATCCAGCTGAGACCAAGGGAGAGTTTCATCAGCATAACGGCGTGATGACGGTGATGATGAAGTTACCGATGCAGGCCTTCGCCTAAGCACTACAACGGTATGACCGAGGTGTACATATGTGGAGGGGGCACCGCACACGGCTAAAACAATAACTTGTGTGTCTATGGGGTGCCCCCCTCCCCCGTATATAAAGGAGGGGAGGAGGGGGCCGGCCGGCCTCATGGTGCGCCCCCAAAGGGGGGAATCCTACTCCTACTAGGAGTAGGTTCCCCCCTTTCCTAGTCATACTAGGAGGAGGAAGGAAGGGGAAGAGGAGAGGAAGGAAAGGGAGGCCAGCCCCCCTCCCAATTTGGATTGGGCTTGGGGGGGCGCCCCTCCTCTTGGCCTTCTCCTCTCTCTTCCACTAAAGCCCATGTAGGCTCATTAAGCCCCCGGGGGGTTCCGGTAACCCCCCGGTACTCCGGAAAATGCCCGAACTCATCCGAAACCTTTCCGGTGTCCAAACATAGCCTTCCAATATATCGATCTTTACCTCTCGGCCATTTGGAGACTCCTCGTCATGTCCGTGATCACATCTGGGACTCCAAACTACCTTCGGTACATCAAAACACATAAACTCATAATACCGATCGTCATCGAACGTTAAGCGTGCGGACCCTACGGATTCGAGAACTATGTAGACATGACCGAGACTCATCTCCGGTCAATAACCAATAGCGGAACCTGGATGCTCATATTGGCTCCCACATATTCTACGAAGATCTTTATCGGTCAAAGCGCATAACAACATACGTTGTTCCCTTTGTCATCGGTATGTTACTTGCCCGAGATTCGATCGTTCAATACCTAGTTCAATCTCGTTACCGGCAAGTCTCTTTACTCGTTCCGTAATGCATCATCCGGTAACTAACTCATTAGTCACATTGCTTGCAAGGCTTATAGTGATGTGCATTACCGAGAGGGCCCAGAGATACCTCTCCGACAGTCGGAGTGAAAAATCCTAATCTCGATCTATCCCAACTCAACAAACACCATCGGAGACACCTATAGAGCATCTTTATAGTCACTCAGTTACGTTGTGACGTTTGGTAGCACACTAAGTGTTCCTCCGGTATTCGGGAGTTACATAATGTCATAGTCATAGGAACATGTATAAGTCATGAAGAAAGCAATAGCAACAAACTAAACGATCATAGTGCTAAGCTAACGGATGGGTCATGTCAATCACATCATTCTCTAATGATGTGATACCGTTAATCAAATGAGAACTCATGTCTATGGCTAGGAAACTTAACCATCTTTGATTAACGAGCTAGTCAAGTAGAGGCATACTAGTGACACTCTGTTTGTCTATGTATTAACACATGTACTAAGTTTCCGGTGAATACAATTCTAGCATGAATAATAAACATTTATCATGATATAAGGAAATATAAATAACAACTTTATTATTGCATATAGGGCATATTTCCTTAAGTCTCTCACTTGCACTAGAGTCAATAATCTAGTTCACATCGCCATGTGATTTAACACCAATAGTTCACATCACCATGTGATTAACATCCATAGTTCACATCGTCATGTGACCAACACTCAAAGGGTTTATTAGAGTCAATAATCTAGTTCACATCACTATGTGATTAATATCCAAGAGTAATAAAGTGTGATCATGTTTTGCTTGTGAGAGAAGTTTTAGTCTACGGGTCTGCCATATTCAGATCCGTATGTATTTTTGCAAATTTCTATGTCTACAATGCTCTGCACGGAGCTACTCTAGCTAATTGCTCCCACTTTCAATATGTATCCAGATTGAGACTTAGAGTCATCTGGATCAGTATCAAAGCTTGCATCGACGTAACCCTTTACGATGAACTTCTTGTCACCTCCATAATCGAGAAACACATCCTTATTCCACTAAGGGTAATTTTGACCGCTGTCCAGTGATCCATTCCTGGATCACTATTGTACCCTCTTGCCAAACTCATGGTGAGGTAAACAATAGGTCTGGTACACAAGGAATGACCTTTCATTCTCTTTCTATTTTCTGCCGTGGGTTTTTGAGTCTTTACTCAACTTCACACCTTGCAACACAGGCAAGAACTCCTTCTTTGATTGTTCCATTTTGAACTACATCAAAAACTTGTCCTTGAAAAAACTTATCAAGCATCTTGATCTATCTCTATAGATCTTGATGCTTAATATGTAAGCAGCTTCACTGAGGTCTTTCTTTGAAAAACTCCTTTCAAACACTTCTTTATGCTTTCCAGAAAATTCTACATCATTTTCGATCAACAATATGTCATTCACATATACTTATCAGAAAGGCTGTAGTGCTCCCACTCACTTTCTTGTAAATACAGGCTTCAACGCAAGTCTGTATAAAACTATAAGCTTTGATCAACTCATCAAAGCGTATATTCCAACTCCGAGATGCTTGCACCAGTCTATGGATGGATTGCTGGAGCTTGCACACTTTGTTAGCACCTTTTAGGATTGACAAAACCTTTTGGTTGCATCATATACAATTCTTCTTTAAGAAATCCATTAAGGAATGCAGTTTTGACATCCATTTGCCAGATTTCACAAAATGTGGCAATTGCTAACATTATTCGGACAGACTTAAGCATCGCTACGAGTGAGAAAATTTCATCGTAATCAACACCTTGAACTTGTCGAAAACATTTTTGCGACAATTCGAGCTCTATAGATAGTAACACTACTATCAGCGTCCGTCTTCCTCTTGAAGATCCATTTATTCTCTATGTCTTGCCGATCATCGGGCAAGTCAACCAAAGTTCATACTTTGTTCTCATACATGGATCCTATCTCAGATTTTATGGCCTTAAGCCATTTCGCGGAATCTGGGCTCATCGTCGCTTCTTCATAGTTTGTAGGTTCGTCATGGTCTAGTATCATGATTTTTAGAACAGGATTACCGTACCACTCTGGTGTGGAACGTACTCTAGTTGACCTACGAGGTTTGGTAGTAACTTGATCTGAAGTTTCATGATCATCATCATTAACTTCCTCACTAATTGGTGTAGGCATTACTGGAACTGATTTCTGTGATGAACTACTTTCCAATTCGGGAGAAGGTACAATTACCTTATCAAGTTCTACCTTTCTCCCACTCACTTCTTTTGAGAGAAACACCTTCTCTAGAAAGGATCCATTCTTAGCAACAAAAATCTTGCCTCGGATCTGTGATAGAAGGTGTACCCAACATTTTCTTTTGGGTATCCTATGAAGACGCACTTCTCTGATTTGGGTTCGAGCTTATCAGGTTGAAACTTTTTCACATAAGCAGTGCAACCCCAAACTTCAAGAAACGATAGCTTAGGTTTCTTGCCAAACCATAGTTCATACGATGTCGTCTCAACGGATTTAGACGGTGCCTTTTTCAACATGAATGTAGTTGTCTCTAATGCATAACCCCAAAATGATAGTGGTAAGTCAGTAAGAGCCATCATAGATTGCACTATATCCAATAAAGTAGGGTTATGACGTTCGGGCACACCATTATGTTGTGGTGTTCCAGGTGGCATGAGTTTGTGAAACTATTCCACATTGTTCTAATTGAAGGCCAAACTCGTAACTCAAATATTCGCCTCTATGATCAGATTGTAGAAACTTTAATTTCTTGTTATGATGATTCTCCACTTCACTCTGAAATTCTTTGAACTTTTCAAATGTTTAAGACTTGTGTTTCATCAAGTAGATATACCCATATCTGCTCAAATCATCTGTGAAGGTCAGAAAATAATGATACCCGCCGCGAGCCTCAACACTCATCGGACCGCATACATCGGTATGTATTATTTCCAATAAGTGGTTCGCTCCATTGTTCCGGAGAACGGAGTATTAGTCATCTTGCCCATGAGGCATGGTTCGCAAGCATCAAATGATTCATAATCAAGTGATTCCAAAAGTCCATCCTCATGGAGTTTCTTCACGCACTTTGCACCAATATGACCTAAACGGCAGTGCCACAAGTATGTTGCTCTATCATTATCAACTTTGCATCTTTTGGTATCAATATTATGAATATGTGTATCACTACAATCGAGATTCAATAAACCATTTATATTAAGTCTATGACCATAGAAGGTTTTATTCATGTAAACAGAACAACAATTATTCTTTGACTTAAATGAATAATTGTATTGCAATAAACATGATTCAATCATATTCATGATCAACGCAAACACCAAATAACATTTATTTTAGGTTCAACACTAATCCCAAAGGTAAAGGGAGTGTGCGATGGTGATCTTATCAACCTTGGAATCACTTCAAACTCACATCATCACCTCGCCCTTAACTAGTCTCTGTTTATTTTGCAACTCCCATTTCGAGTTACTACTCTTAGCAACTGAACCAGTGTCAAATACCAAGGGGTTGCTATAAACACTAGTAAAGTATACATTAATAACATGTATATCAAATATACCTTTGTTCACTTTGCCATCCTTCTTATCCGCCAAGTATCTAGGGTTGTTCCACTTCCAGTGACCATTTCCTTTGCAGTAGAAGCACTCAGTTTCACGCTTGGGTCTAGATTTGGGTTTATTCATGGGAATGGCAACTTGCTTGCAATTCTTCTTGAAGTTCCCTTTCTTTCCTTTTCCCTTTTATTTGAAACTAGTGGTCTTGTCAACCATCAACACTTGATGCTTTTCTTGATTTCTACCTTCGCTGATTTTAGCATCACAAAGAGCTCGGGAATCGTTTTCATCATCCCTTACATATTATAGTTCATCACAAAGTTCTAGTAACTTGGTGATAGTGACTAGAGAACTTTTTCAATCATTATCTTATCTGGAAGATTAATCCCACTTGATTCAAGCGATTGTAGTACTCAGACATTCTGAGCACATGCTCACTGGTTGAGCTATTCTCCTCCATCTTGTAGGCAAAATACTTGTCAAAGGTCTCATACCTCTCAACTCGGACATGAGTCTGAAATACAAATTTCAACTTTTGGAACATCTTATATGTTCCACGGCATTCAAAACGTTTTTGAAGTTCCAGTTCTAAGCCGCAAAGCATGGTGCACTAAACTATCAAGTAGTCATCATACCGAGCTTTGTCAAACGTTCATAATGTCTGCATCTGCTCATGCAATAGTTCTGTCACCTAGCGGTGCATCAAGGACATAATTCTTCTGTGCAGCAATGAGGGTAATCCTCAGATCATGGACCTAGTCCACATCATTTCTACTATCATCTTTCAACTTAGTTTTCTCTAGGAACATATCAAAATTAAATGGGGAAGCTATACACGAGCTATTGATCTACAACATAGATATGCTAATACTATCAGGACTAAGTTCTATAAATTAAAGTTCAATTAATCATATTATTTAAGAACTCCCACTTATATAGACATCCCTCTAATCATCTAAGTGATCACGTGATCCAAATCAACTAAACCATGTCCTATCATCACGTGAGATGGAGTAGTTTTCAATGGTGAACATCACTATGTTGATCATATCTACTATATGATTCACGCTCGACCTTTCGGTCTTAGTGTTTCGAGGCCATATCAGCATATGCTAGGCTTGTCAAGTATAACCCCAGTATTATGCATGTGCAAAACTGGCTTGCACCCGTTGTATGTGAACGTAGAGCTTATCACACCCTATCATCACGTGGTGTCTTGGCACGACGAACTGTCGCAATGGTGCGTACTCAGGGACAACCATAAGGCTCCTGCCAGTTGCTGATAACTTTTACAAAACATGATCATCTCATACAACAATTTATATATCATCACGTCTTGACCATATCACATCACAGCAAGCCCTGCAAAAACAAGTTAGACATCCTCTACTTTGTTGTTGCAAGTTTTACGTGGCTGCTACGGGCTTAGCAAGAACTGTTCTTACCTACGCATCAAAACCACAATGATTTTTCGTCAAGTGTGCTGTTTTAACCTTCAACAAGGACCGGGCATAGTCAAACTCGATTCAACTAAAGTTGGAGAAACAGACACTCACTAGCCACCTGTGTGCTAAGCACGGCGGTAGAACCAGTCTCATGAACACGGTCATGTAATGTCGGTCTGGGCCGCTTCATCCAACAATACCGTCGAATCAAAGTATGACATGCTGGTAAGCAGTATGACTATTATCGCCCACAACTCTTTGTGTTCTAGTCGTGCATATAACATCTACACATAGACCTTGCCTGATACCACTGTTGGGGAATGCAGTAATTTCAAAAATGTTCCTACGATCACGCAAGATCTATCTAGGAGAAGCATAGCAACGAGCGGGAAGAGTGTGTCCACGTACCCTCATAGACCGAAAGCGGAAGCGTTTTATCAACGCGGTTGATGTAGTCGTACGTCTTCACAATCCAACCGATCCTAGCACTGAACGTACGGCACTTCCATGTTTAGCACATGTATAGCTCGATGACGTTCCTTGTACTCTTGATCCAGTTGAGGCCGAGGGAGAGTTCTATCAGCACGACGGTATGGCGACGGTGATGATGAAGTTACCGGTGCAGGGCTTCGCCTAAGCACTACGACGATATGACCGAGGTGTGTAACTGTGGAGGGGGGCACCGCACACGGCTAAGACAAATCTTGAGTGCCTTTGGAGTGATCCCCTCCCCCGTATATAAAGGAGGGAAGGAGGAGGCGGCTGGCCTAGGGGGCGCGCCAAGCATAGGGAGTCCTACTAGGACTCCCAAGTCCTAGTAGGATTCCCTTTCCTATTCGGAGTAGGAGAGAAGGAAAGAGAGGGAGAGGGAGAAGGAAAGGGGGGCCGCGCCCCACCCCTTGTCCAATTCGGTTTGGGCAGGGGGAAGGCGCGCGCCACATCTTGGCCCTTCTCCCCTCTCTCCACTAAAGCCCAATAAGGCCCATTACTTCTCCCGGCGAATTCCCGTAACTCTCCGGTGCTCCAAAAAAATACCCGAATAACTCGGAACCATTCCGATGTCCGAATATAGCCTTTTAATATATGAACCTTTACCTCTCGACCATTTTGAGACTCCTCGTCATGTCCGTGATCTCATCCGGGACTCCGAAAAAACTTCGGTCATCAAGTCACATACTCATAATATAAATCATCATCGAACGTTAAGCGTGCGGACCCTACGGGTTAGAGAACTATGTAGACATGACCGAGACACATCTCCGGTCAATAACCAATAGCGGAACCTGGATGCTCATATTGGCTCCTACATATTATACGAAGATCTTTATCAGTCAAACCGCATAACAACATACGTTGTTCCCTTTGTCATCGGTATGTTACTTGCCCGAGATTCGATCGTCGGTATCATCATACCTAGTTTAATCTTGTTACCTGCAAGTCTCTTTACTCGTTCCGTAATGCATCATCCTGTAACTAACTCATTAGTCACATTGCTTGCAAGGCTTATAGTGATGTGCATTACCGAGAGGGCCCAGAGATACCTCTCCGATACTCAGAGTGACAAATCATAATCTCGATCTATGCCAACTCAACAAACAACATCGGAGACACCTTTAGAGCATATTTATAATCACCCAGTTACGTTGTGACGTTTGATAGCACACAAGGTGTTCCTCCGGTATTCAGGAGTTGCATAATCTCATAGTCAGAGGAACATGTATAAGTCATGAAGAAAGCAATAGCAATAAAACTAAACGATCATTATGCTAAGCTAACAGATGGGGTTTTTCCATCACATCATTCTCTAATGATGTGATCCCGTTCATCAAATGACAACACATGTCCATGGCTAGGAAACTTAACCATCTTTGATTGACGAGCTAGTCAAGTAGAGGCATACTAGGGACACTCTGTTTGTCTATATATTCATACATGTACTAAGTTTCCGGTTAATAGAATTCTAGCATGAATAATAAACATTTATCATGATATAAGGAAATATAAATAACAACTTTATTATTGCCTCTAGGGCATATTTCCTTCAATCTATTCAACCGACATACAATGCTCTAGTGACTCACAAAGGAGGGATGAATTGCAAACCAACCTATGGTTGGATGGTTAGGTGGACAGTGGTACCCCAGCAGTGTTCAAGTCCCGGTGATTGCATTTATCCTGGATTAATTTCAGGATTTCTGGTGATGCTCGTTCAGTGGGAGGAGTCGTTCCCGTTCTGGTTCCCTTCACGCGTGCCTTCATCTCCATGCTTGTTTCTGCTCCAGTTTTCACCCCTCTTGTCCACGCTAGGCCCTTCATTAGTAATCAACACAAATATATCCAATTTAGGCAACATCATATTCTCATGAACATTAGAATTGTTACCAACAAACGAAAGTACCTGGTAATTCAATTGGTGTACGCAAGCTCTAGTGATTGGTCCAGTATGTATAGCAACAAGGGATGTGGGCGTAACAATGGTATTGATGTCTTCATCAAGTTGAAATTGAGATGGGCCAGCAGAAGCAGCTGTTGGTGCCCCCACCTGCCGGTTACCGGGTAATGCTCGCCTCAATGGCAGTCACCGGCATGCAATTGTCTTGTTGTGTGACTTTCTTGTTCTAATTAGGTCCATCCCGTGCTCCAGCAGGAGGCCGACCAGGTCCAGCAGCTCCCACCCGCCGCTCCCGCTCCCGCCCCGGCTTGGTACTCGGTACGCTGCACACTGCCTTCTCTGTTGTGTATGTGCATGGATGTCATGCTATATTTTCCCGATTTCCGTGGATGCCATGCTCTGTTTTCCTAATGGATCGATGTCCATGGATGTATGTTTGATGGATGGATGGGTTCATCACCATCATTCACTAATTTTATACAGCTAGGAACGGCACTTTTCGTTATTCATGCATGCATGCATTGATGTTGTATTATACTGCACATGTGATACCAATTGAAAGAACGAGGATGTCGCCTAGAGGGGGGGTGAATAGGCGCTTTAAAATAATTACGGTTAAGGCTTGAACAAATGCGGAATAAACCTAGCGGTTAATTTGTCAAGCACAAAACCTAAAACAACTAGGCTCACCTATGTGCAGCAACAACTTATGCTAAGCAAGATAAGCAACTATGTGATAGCAAGATATATGACAAAGAACAATATGGCTATCACAAAGTAAAGTGCATAAGTAAAGGGCTCGGGAAAGAGATAACTGAGGCACGCGGAGACGACGATGTATCCCTAAGTTCACACCCTTGCGGATGCTAATCTCCGTTTGGAGCGGTGTGGAGGCACAATGCTCCCCAAGAAGCCACTAGGGCCACCGTAATCTCCTCACGCCCTCGCACAATGCAAGATGTCGTGATTCCACTAAGGGACCCTTGAGGGCGGTCACCGAACCCGTACAAATGGCGACCCTTGGGGGCGGTCACCGAACCCGTACACTTTGGCAACCCTTGGGGGCGGTCACGGGTACCCGACAAATTGCTCGGGGCGATCTCCACAACCTAATTGGAGACCCCGACGCTTGCCCGGAGCTTTACACCATAATGATTGAGCTCCGGACAACACCAATAGTCTAGGGCACCAAGGCACCCAAGAGGAACAAGCTCTAGGGTGTCCAAACACCCAAGAGTAACAAGCTCAAGGGTACCAAGCACCCAAGAGTAATAAGCTTCTCAACTTGTAACTTCCACGTATCACGTGGAGAACTCAAACCGATGCACCAAATGCAATGGCAAGGGCACACGGAGTGCCCAAGTCCTTCTCTCTCAAATCCCACGGAAGCAACTAATGCTAGGGAGGAAGATGAGAGGAAGAACAAGAAGGAGAACACCAAGAACTCCAAGATCTAGATCCAAGGGGTTCCCCTCACATAGAGGAGAAAGTGATTGGTGGAAATGTGGATCTAGATCTCCTCTTTCTTTTCCCTCAAAAACTAGCAAGAATCCATGGAGGGATTGAGAGATAGCAAGCTCGGAGAAGTTCAACAATGGGGGAAGAACACGAGCTCAAGGGATAAGTCTCAATGGGGAAGAAGACCCCCTTTTATAGGTGGGGAGAAATCCAACAGTTATCTCCTCACTCAGCCCGCACGACGCGGTACTACCGCACCGAGCTGCGGTACTACCGCGGTTGGCTACGGTACTACCGCTGCAGATTGCGGCACTACCGCTTGTGCGGCACTAGCCAGATGAAGGCATGTTGCACAGGGCAACGGGCGGTAGAAACGCCGGAGCGGTACTACCGCGCGCCCCTACGGTACTACCGTAAGGCAGGCAACACTAGGCGCAGAGAAAGCACGGAAGTAAAAAATTACTTCTGTACCTACTTCCGCTGAGGGAGGACCTGCCCAAAAATCCGGCACGGTACTACCGCACTCGAGGAGCGGTACTACCGCGTAGGGCGCAGATGTAAAAAATTACATCTGTCCCTACTTCCGTTGATGCTGTTGTGCCTGGCCAGAGCCCACGGTACTACCGCGCCCGCGGCGCGGTACTACCGCGTAGGGCACGGATGTAAAAAATTACATCCGCCCCTACAACCGCTCGAGCTGCTGCGCCTGGCCTGAGGCCACGGTACTACCGCTCCCACAGAGCGGTACTACCATGAGCACCAGCAGTAGTACCGCAGGGGACTGCGGTACTACTGCAAGGGCCTGCGGTACTACCGCTCCGGAGAGCAGTACTACCGCATGCCCCAGATCAGCAACACTAGGAGTCCTTCATTTTGCAGAGAAGACAACAGAGGGAAACAATAAAACCAGAACTGCCATAACTTCTGCAAATGAGCTCCGAATTGAGAAAACTCAAGCTTCTTGGATACAAGACAACGAGTAGCATCAAAACAGCGACAGAGGAGGTATGCCTAACAAACAAAGGAGTGCAACCTCCAACAGAGAAGGACCGGCATACCCTCCAACATCGAAAACATCATAGAAGATGCATGTGAACTCCGTTTTCGATGAACTCGAGCTTGTCATAAAAATGACCGTAAGCTCCAAATCTCATAAGGAGAAGAACCAAACAAGAACCAATAAAGATGATGCAATGATGCAATGGTTTGAGCTCTCTACGAACGATACGATCAAGCAACTCATCGAGAGCCCCCCTTGATAGTACGACAATCGATCCTAAAACCCGGTCTCCCAACTACCACCATGAGACCGGTTAAATAGAAAACCTATCAAGGGCAAACCTTTGCCTTGCAAAAAGTCCACTTGAGCTAGATGATGACGATCTTGACTCCCTCAAGTTGGACCACCTTTCTTGATTGTGTTGGTTCGATGAAGACAGGATGATTGCTCCCCCATAGACCACTATGGGTGAGCCACACTTTGGCTCATCTTCACAAGTCCATCGTCACCACAATGGACGGCAAGCTTCAAGCACTTGATCTCTTCGTGATGCATCACTTGAACTTGCGCACCGCATCCTAACCCCACGAAGAACTCTCGCGAAGACCATGGGTTAGTACACAAAGCATAATTGACAATGCTTACCATACCATGGGATCACTTGATCCCTCTCGGTACATCTTCTACGCTTTGTGTGATGATCAACTTGATTCACTCTTTGACTTAGTCTTGATCAACCTCTCACAAGACCAATCTTTTAGGTAATTCCTTGAATAGCACCTTGGTCGACACAAACTCTCCTTGAAACCAACACATGTACTCCAAGAAAAGCCTATGGACAAAAACCTTCGAATATAACTCAAGGCAACCATTAGTCCATAGAGATTGTCATCAATTACCAAAACCAAACATGGGGGCAGCGCATGTTCTTTCAACATGGATGATCTACAGGAATGCTTGCTTTAGCTAGGAATGATGATGCTCTACATGGATAATCCTATGTTATGTTATAGATGGAGGATGTTACGTCATTTTAATTTCAATGTATGCGTCAATGCACAACGACATCAAGTTTGATATGCTCTCTTCTCATAGTGTACACCATGGATCATTCTGCCATCAATCCATCAAGTTTGATCATGCTCTATTCTCATATATACCATCATTAATAATTTTGCCGTGAAGGGTCATATGGTGTACTAGATACATATTTGATGGCATACAACATAGTATAGTGTCATGATGGATGAGTTCACTGTTTGATATGCTCTGTTCTCATAGTGTACATCATGGATCATTCTGCCATCTATCCAGCAAGCTTGATCAAATCCCAAGCCCGGCCCTTGTTCTTGTCTGAATTTATAAACTATAGTCCACTGAATTTTTGCTAAGTCTCTGAATCTGGCCAACCCTTCTGTGAGTAGTCTCGTACGTACTGCCCGTGGTTGATTGAACATGTGAGTCTCCATACGCATGCATATATGTATGCTCTGTTCTCTATACTCCACTTGCAATCAATGTGCTTAATTCTGAATTAGAGCATGTACTTACTAAAGTTGGGGCTTTCATTCTTTAGAGCTGCACCATTTACTATCTAGAGCTACACCATCATTTTGACATGAAGAACAATTTTCTCTGGCTTTTTACACGATCAATCCGCTTCTATACATGTGCTCTCTTCTCACGGCGCACATGTATCGAGGGAACGTGTACCATGGATGGATGGATCCATCGATCGATTATACATGTCCTTGATGCTCATGCATTGCTTTGATCTGTTTGTGTACATGAACTAATGCATTGTTATTGCACAACCGAAAGGTGGAGTGGCTCGGTTGGCTTGTTGCCGGAGTTACTCTTCTTGTTCTTGGTGTCGTGCTGGTGGCAGGGCTTGGGGTCGACCTCACCACATGGGCTACGACACTCAAAGGAATGATAGCGGGGAAGTGGAAGGTCGCCCTACTCCTCGCCATCAGCGACATCACATCGTTGGGCCTCACCTACACACCTGTGTGAGTATCTGTTTGCTCTATTCCATTTTGAGCCCCCTTCTGTCCATGCACAAGAGACTACAATTCAATGGTCTTGCATCTAGATATTCAAGGACATGTGGAGGGGCGAGGGGGAAAGAGCCGAAGCCGGGATTGCCGCCTTGGTGCCACCAGTTTGGAGAACCAAGTGTAGTGGCTAGTATGTGAACGTGAAGCATCGTGTGTATGTAGTGGAGTTCTGTGTTAGACATCTTTTGTATGTTGCTGGCGAACCGTCACCGAGGACAGAGTATCCATTCTTCGGTAACCACTACGCCATAGCCAAGCCACTTCTCTGGCAACCACCGTGAAGCTCAGGAATGGGCAGACTTTTATTAGCTAGTACTACCAAAATCCTATGCAACATATATCATTTGAACCGTAGTTTCGACCGTGGCGGTCCGGGAAAATTTAGGACTCCGGTTGAAATAAATAAATAGCTTTATACCAAAATTTTATTTTTATTTATTTTATTTTTATCATACTATATTATTAAGGACTATGAATTTTTTATATAGTTGGTCTAATTGTAATGCACATCACTGATCATTTTGTTTACGCTAAATATAAATTAAGTAACATAGCATTAGTTATCTTAAAATTATTTTTGTGGCGATTACACAAATTATATAATGCGCGCGCGCGCACACACACACACGCACACACACACACACACAAATTATATAGTGCACACACACACACACAGAGAGAACTTCACGTTCACATATATATGGTTAATGCATATATATTTGTCTGTATGTGCATATATTCATGTATGGTTAATGCATATATTCATGTTATAAGTGCCTAAAGAATAATGCCCAACAAATATCTTAATAGTAATTTCTAGTGTATTATGTGGCGTTAATATTTATAGAACCTTGTAGAATATAAATTGTACCGTTTGCAAATGTGTTGCAAGTTAGATTCGGTAATAAGTTCATCATATATATGGGATTGAAATAGCACCGATCACCAGATGCACGTGTCATGTCTTGGGTGGTTATCTGTGTCGCATGTGTGGGCGTGGGGAGATAACCTGTGCGAGCGACTGGCCAGTCGGCCGATCAGGATCATTTTCATACTTGGTTTTGATGATGCAAAGGCAATCCCTGACATTCCCCTGCGTAGTGGCAGCAACGAAGATTTCTTAGCTTGGGCTCATGAAAAAAGATGGTATGTAGTCTATTAAAATGACATACAATGCTCTAGTTACTCACAAGGAAGGAGGGGTGAATACTTGGACCTCAAGGAGTTAGGAATGGACGTGGACATTCCCATAGAAACTACAAGTTGTGCCGAAAGTTCGGGTCTTCTGGCGGCTGGTGATTCATGGGATCTTACCAAATGAATGCACCTTGAAGCGATTGCATATCATGTAATTTTGCTGATGAAATGTTTGTATGGCCATGGAGGAGGATCTTGAACATGTCTTGATACACTTTCACATGCCATATGTTTTTGGGATGAGGCGTCGTCTTCGTCTAACAAGGTGTCATCCCGACACTTGGGCCAAAGACAATCTTTGTGACCGGTGTTTCCTGGATTAGGATCAAGCTAAAGTGCTCACAATTATGTAGCTACCTGGCATTTCTGTAGCTGATGAACACATGATCATGAAGGTTCTGATTCGACGAACTCAATGTGACTAACTAGAGAAAGCCTACTCTCAAGTGACTCAAAAAGAGCAATCAACTCGATTTTTTTTAAAAAATACCCAAACAATTTATAAACTTACATGAATATTTTTATAAGTCTATGAATAGTTACGAATTATACAAACAATTTCGAAAAATAAGCAAACACTTTAAAAAATGTGTCATCACTTTTTAACATACATGGACGTTTAGATAAAAATCAGGAACACTTAAATAAGAATATTGGCGTTATAGGAAAAACTTCTATGTGATGATCTGCGGATCCTATATGACCGTTGATCTCCTGCTATGCAGGCAACTAGCTTGCCAGTGCGACCAAAGATAGTTGTTTACTAACTTGTAGTGCCGGATTTAAAGAACTAAAAGGAGTGGCTAAAACTGAACGTTGCTTAAGAAATCACGATTTTTTTTCCAAATTTCAAACATTTTTCCCAATTATGGATAATTTTATGACAAAATGCGGATTTTTGAAAATCTTTTTAAAGTGAAAAATACATTCTAAAATTCCAAAACATTTTACAAAGAAGCAAACATTTTTGAATTTGCACAAAAAAACTTGAAAAGGGTACTTTTTTTTGTAAAATCGAAGTGATCTGTGGAACACAAATAAATTCCAAATTTTTGAAGGAAATAAAAAACATTTTGGAAAACCAGGAACATTATTTTTGGAAGGCGAACATTTTTTGAAATTCCACAAAAAACAGGACATGTGAACATATTTTGAAACTCCCAAACAAAATTTGGATTCAAACCTACGACCATCCACTCACTTGCACAAGCTGCTAGCCAAAGCGCCATCGAGTTCCACTGAGGGTAGTACAACACGATACTAGATGACCTAAATACAACCACAGAACATAGCACTTGAAGACAGTCACGAACAGATTTCCAAAAAAGGGAGCAAAAAAATGTACTTGCGAACAATCTTGACAAAAACGACCAAATTCTGAAAATTTCTGAATATTACTTAATTTTGAACGAAAATTTAAAATCCCGAACATTTGTTTGAATTAAGAGAACAAAATTTGAACATGAACATTTTTTAAAGCATGAACTTTTTTTAATCTTGAGAATTTCTTTTGAAATGGAGAATCAATTTGAAAGCGCGGACAATTTTTTAAAGCATGAACATTTTTCTGAATCTTGAGAACAAATTTGAAATGGAGAACAAATTTGGAAGCACGAACAATTTCTTAAAGCAAGAACATTTTTTGAATATTTAGAACAAATTTGAAAACGTAGAACAAATTTACAAAATCGCATACAAATTTGGAAGTGTGAACATTTTTTAAAATGTGAACAAAAATTTAAATCTGGTACACTATATTAATTTCCAAAGTTTCGAACCTTTTTGTGTAACGAGAACATGTTTTTGAAAACTGAACATTTTATGGATACACAAACAAAATTTGAATATTTTGAAAAAAAATAGGACAAAAGAAAAAGAAATAACCAAGCAAAGAAAGAAAACAAACAGAAAAAACGAAAAAAGAAGAAAAGAAAAAAGAAACATAAATAACTAAAAACGAAAACATGAAGAAAAATGCATTGCTAGAAGTTGGACCGGCCCACTGCATCGTTCGCTCGCGCACCGCCCTGTACGAAGCATCGACATTGCGACGGGACCTCCTATTGCGCGCCCTCAGCGTCGCGCAAGGGACTAGCGCGTGCAGCAGTGGCTGGAATGGCCGGCCCACGATCGCCTAGCGTGAAAAATGACCACCAAAATTTCATCGAACTGGCATTCATTCGCACGCGCTCGCGCTTGCTCCCAAAGAGGCCAGCCATGGACTAGCCAAATGCAAGTGAGTATAAACAGCGCAAAAGGTTTAAAGAATATAAATGAGTTTGTTTCATTTTGTTTTTGGAATTTTGGGATCACAACATTCCAACAGTCTTTCATCAGCCAAACAAGACTTATGACTTATTCTAAAATAAATTATTGCATTCAAATCATTGGGCGTGACACGCATTTAAATGTTCTGGTAATTCTAGTAAAAACAGAGGTGCAAGTTCATGTTTTAAGTGTAGTTTATTAGGATACGTGCGTTGCACGTGCACACTTACTAGTAGTAAATAAAAAATGGACGACGAGACGAACATGTAACACCGAAACAACCGTAAATTACCTGTGTCGACCCACTAAGTAGATAATGGCCTCATGTACATGGGCTTCGACTTCCCTTTGTCCTAGGCTTGGGTGCCGCCCGAGCCCAGTTCGAAACAGCACACAGATACACTAGTTAGTCCCACCTCGCCAAGCTTTCATATAACCAAATCTCACAGAAATAATTGTAAATGATATCCACAACGCGCAGGAAATCATTTCTAGGTCCATGTTGTAAGGCACTAATTCGTCAAAAAGAAAAGGCTCTTGCAAAATAAGTTGGTTAATTATTTTGTAATTGTTTTTTCGAAATAAATTGTATTAGGACATGGAAAATAGAAGTACCTTTTTCTTGGGTATAGGAACATATTACTCGAGATTTCTGTATCGATCATGATAAAGAAATAGAAATTGCCACCGCTCTTTCTGCCGAGCTATCCATGTAAGAAGGGTAGCGCTGGTGCCACCAAGCTACAATTGGTTCCAATGACTAGGAGGATGTAAGGGCACGAGTTCTACAAAATCCATGCTTTCACAGTGCGGGGTATAATCCCAAGAGGACACACAATTCTCCCATCATGATCTCGAACAACACTTCCAATCATGGATATCATGCATGATCCTTGCCATCCCAGAGATGCATTACAACTAAACGCCATGCCTAGAGAATCTGGCATGGGATAGTATTTAGCATTTAGTACCCTCGCACATAGACTCTCTAGGTACTCTATGGGTCACCAAAATTTCCTTCTAAGGAGGTTTGGTTAAGAACTTGTTGGTCCTTGAATCTCATACCTCCTTGGCCTTTATGCCGTGTTAGTTTCTCCTAACTTGACCAATGCGTGCGTCGTCGGTAACTTTCGTTGCTCCACCAAAAATCTCATGTCAAGTGAGCATCTCCTTACACACGCATGGCAAGAATTTGAACACACTCATTGCATAGGTGGGAATAGTATGCGTCACTAATTTAAAGAGAGTCATTTGGTCTTTTCCTTGTCTTCGATTGGCTGAAATTTACCACTTATCACACCTCCTTTTGGGACCGGCAGACAACATACTTCTCATCGAAACGGTGTTTAGAGAGATGTCACTTCTTAGCCCTCCTATATATGGTGAGCACTTATTTTCAAGTAGTAGTGAGAATTTTTTTTGGACTAAGCAACTGACCAGTAGTTCTATTGTAATTATTCAGTACTTGCTTCACAATATTAACTTGATCTGGGCTAGCTTTAATAACCAGTAATATATTGTCTGCAAACATGAGATGAAAATTCCTGGGCTTTGGCGACAAATTCTCAGCTCCTGTAATTCACCTGATTCAATTCTTCTCTCTACCAATCGTGAGAGTCCATCTGTAACAAAAAGAAAGAGGTATGGACAGAGGGGTCCCCTGTCTCACATCAAGCGTCGGCAAAAAAACTCTCGAGCAGGTTTCCATTGTAGCGGACAAAGTATTTGACAGACTTAACATATCTCATGATCCATTGCATGCATTTATCCGTAAAACCCAACTTTTCCATATACCCTTCTGGATACGCCCAATCGACTATGTCATAAGACTTTATAGCTATATATTTTTCCTTTTGCATCTGAACTTTTCCGGATAGTATCAATGCATTCAAAATCTATGAGGGCATCATCGTAGTTATTCTCCCTGGTATGAAAGGCATTTTGAGTCGGGGAGATTAAATCATTAAGGAGAAGTCACTTTCTATTAACTAAACACTTCCACCTAATTTTATATATTACGTTACATAAGCTGATGGGTCTTTAGTTAGGGTGTTCAGATTCTTTCTCTTCGGATTAGCACAATGATAGTTTCATTGATGCCCTACAACATTTTTTTTAGAATAATGCCCTACAACATTGAAACATTAGCAAATGGAGTAATTCTTCAATTCTTGTGATCACATCGCTCTTTACGATGCCTCAATGTCTTCGGTAAAAATCTTGTTGGGAATCCATCTGCTATAGGTGCACTCCCAGGTATGATTCTATAACTCATGGAAGAAACATGTAGCCAAAAATGACATCTCCCAACTTCAAAAGCGGTTTAGGGCATCTCCAACATTGACCCCTAAAACGAACATTGTATTTATCTGGGAGCCATCCATCTAACCGTGCCCGCGTACGTTTCAAAGCAGATTTGAACAAACTAGATGATATTCATGTAAATAAGATGGAATTCACTAAAGTTCAAACATAATTTACATAAAATGGATGATATATACTTTGTCTGTCTTAACACCTAAAACAAAAACCCTTCACTAGCTTGTAGCGGGCGGTGATCTCTTACGAGTGGGCGGCCTCACCGGCCGCACGTCTGCCATTGTTGTCGTCATCACTAGAGTGGTCCTTCTAGCGGCAGAAGGGCACGGGGCGCACAGGCGGAGGAGCCGATCTGCTTTCTCCTGCACCGTGCGGAGAGCTAGCGTGGCCAATCCCGACCCCGGCCACGGTGCCATAGCGGCAGCCTAGCCACTGCCGGCTATGGCGGAGGCTTCGTTGAGCGACCACTCCTCGTCGATCTTTGCAAGCTTCCCATCAAGGTGGCGATGGTACCCCATGGCCGTCTTCATGGTGGTGAGCGATCAGTCATGGGCACAGGCCTCCATGAGGTTGGGGTCCTTGCGGACCCAGGCTGGCACATCGTCGGACTTGAAAAACACAAAGGCATTGCGCAGCTCCCACGGTGCCGCCTTTTGGCCGCCCTCTCTCAGCCGACACGATGGCTCATGATGACGAGGAGCCAATGCCGCCGCCGAGGTAGAGGAGGCGGCGGCCATGCGCCTTCGCGATCACCAGCGGCACCTCCTTCTTGACGACCTTGCCGCGCCAGGTGTGGCGCGGTGACGATGTCGGCTAATCGACGCCGGCCTTCTCAGTCACCGTGTTGACATTAAAGTGGCGCCGTCCGCTTGTCCTGCCGCGCCGCTCTGACCAACATGAATACCATAGAATCACGTCTGCCCTAGAGCAGTGCTGGCTGACATGAATGCGTGACAACCGCTTCATGCAGAGGGGCTTTCCGGCCGAGAGGGTTTTGTGTGGGAGTATGCGGCAGGAGTTTGGATGCTAGCAGAGTTCCTTGGGCTGCCTTTGATTTGTGATAGAAAAAACCAGTTATCCAGACGCTCCATGGACCGATGGGGTACCGATAGATGGTAAAAATGTGTCGGAATCACTCGATGCAGCCGGTTGCGGGTGATTTGAGTGCGCGCGTTGAAGATACACTTATGCCCGGTTAAAAAATGGCATCTAGCTCAGTCCATACCTATTTTTCTAGGAACTGAGCACCGTCCTCTTGCTCCAGGAATGGAGTGTACACGTCGTCTAATTCGGTTGCTACCACACCCACGTTTCTTGGCTTCTTATGCATGGCCCATGCTGTTTCTACGTTGTTTCTAGGCTTCTTATGCATGGCTCATGCAGTTTCTACGTCTCCCCCGTAGAGGCATTTTCTTTCTCGCAGAATATTTCCTACCTATCGCAGAATATTTCGTACTCCTCCCTTTACCCCATATTAATTGCCGTTCAAACGGAGTATCTCACCCTAAATACATTTAGATACATTCGACTGAAATACGTCTAGATATATCCATTTTAGTAAAAATTAGTATGGAACGGAGGGAGTAGTTGACTTCCGAACGGGACGAAATAGGATGTATCACCTGGCATTCCAGAAAGATGTTCGAGCTTGGCATTATGTTTGCCACCCCTGCTTAGAGTAACTCTACCAGATCCCGTATATCCCACATTTCCCTAAAATAACATCGTTTTATGGTACCGGGATGAAAACTCGTCCCGACCAGGTCCCGTAAAACGGCCCTTCCCATAATTTTTTTGCGGTGATCTACATATTTCGACCCGCAGCCCGCAAATCTCTAGTTTCCCTCCTTAGTTGGTCCACTTCCTCTATCGCACAAAAGGGTTAGCGTGAGGGAAGTTTCAGTAACCGCTCCTGCCTCTGCGCCTCCGCCGTGGCTAGCCTCGCCGGAAGATCACCGTAGGCCGTCCGCGTCACCATGGAGCAACCGGAGCCTCCCGCCGCTGCCGCCACTCTCACTTCAGCCGCGACCATGGGCTTCAGGCCTTTCCGTGACCGTATGGCTCAGGGCATGCGCTCAGATAAATCATCGTTGACATACCCAGAGTCCTTGAGATCTGACGAGTAGAGGTGGCGCATGGCCGCGTCGATTGCACCCCAGTTGGAGGTCTCGGACGCGACGTAGACGATGGCCCTCCGCGCGGCGGTGAACAGGTAGTTGCCGTCGGATTCGACCTCCCCGCCATGGCCGAGGCAGAAGACATCGGCCGCATGGGGCTCCTCCGAGTCGGCGGTGAACACTGTTTCGCTAGAGCAAAAACTTTGTTAAATGTATCGAAGACATATACGATTGCTTCGAATGACCTTGAGGTGGCTCCCTTACTTGGCCTAGACCAGTTGGCGACGCTGAACCAAGTTAGCCCCACCACCGACAATAGTGTCTTAATTGTTTTGGAGTTGAATGATTGAACTTCTATTGACCGGGAGTTGCAAATTACAGTATATACTATCCGAAGAGACCTAACGCTAGGAAAGGATGCGTCGGTTCTGTAGAGAGATGGGAGTGGTGTCTGTAACCGCACGCCGTTTGGGAAAGAGGAGATTCTCCCCTAATTACAGACTTGTAATTAATCAGAATATTAATCACCGCCTCCATACGTGAAACTTGCTCAAGTCGAGTTGTTTATGGTGGTGCTCTCCTATATCTTGGTATGACGACTGTTCTCATCTTTTTTCGGCGTTGCCATGGTGGCGGGGAGGATGTTTGTGGACTGCGTTTCGGGGAGGCACGAGTTTCTGCAAAGGTGAAATAGTAGTTTTACTTGTGAAATTTTTTGCGCAAAGTTGCTTGACAAGCATTTGTGTCTCGTATGGCGACCATATATGTAATTTGTATAGTGTCCGGCAGGTTCGGTTTAATTTGTACACATAGGCACCATGGCACGTTGGAGATTTTTTTTTTAGTTGGGCACGTTGGAGACTTGGAGTATTCACTATTCAGGTCATGTATCTTCGATTGGTCACTATGCATTTTTTTGTGTGAGAACACTATGCATATATACTAAAGAAGCAAACAAATAAACCGGAGTAGTTCCACTAATAGTAATTAAGAAATAAGAAGATACATGTGAAATTTAATTAGTTTGTACTTCCTCCGTTCTTAAATATAAGACCTTTTAGAGATTTCACTATGGACTAAATACAGATGTATATAGATATATTTTAGAGTGTACATTCACTTATTTTGCTCCGTATAAAGTCTACAATGAAATATCTAAAAGTTCTTATATTTAGAAACGGAGGGAGTACGTACAATAGTCAGGTTATCTATATCTATATACCTGTATAAAAAGACTTGAAGGGTCATATCCAACAAATCTCAGTTATCAAATCATGTTAATCCAACAACATATATTGCTTCAATGGCGAGCGCTCAACATATTTAGTCTGCAATTAATATCATACCAAATATCAACATATATACTATCCACAAAATTAAAAGGGTAACTGATATGCTACCTAATAGCAGCATGCAATCTATTTTCTCTATAATATTGACGATGCAATGCACGTACACATTTGGTAGTGCAGGCTAAACAAACCATACTAGAAATTTTTTCTTCGAATTTATTGCAACAACCGTACTTGAACTACTACTGGTAGTAAGGACTAGTCCAATTTAGTTAGTTTGTATTACTACGATATAGTACTCAGGTCAGGTCGCCAGGTCATCGCCACGCTGACATATTTTGAGGTAAAGCCGAACTTTATAACTTAAAAGTGCTCGGGTAAAGCCGCCCCAAATAAAAACAACCACTTGAGGCGGTACAATGGTTTTTCAGCCAATACCATCATTTGGCAAACATAAAGACCAATTTACCCTAGTTCATGCGCTACCGAATTCGATGTACGCCTACAGAAAGTAACAGAGTGCTTCGAGAACCAAACTTTGAGCTGGAACTTGATGTTTTCAATGATAGCCGCATCCTCTTGTAACAGCGGTGAGTCAGTCTCAAAGACGACGCGAAGATCACCCATATCAGCTGCCATGGGAAGGGCTTCAGACATGGCAATGACCTTTGCCCTGGAAGGAACCACGACTTGCTTCTTCGTCCCAGCACGGGTAAAAGCATCTACAGACGGCTCCTCAACCCTATACGCCCGGCGGACAGCCCAGTTAAAAAAATTAAACGTGACGCAATTAGACTCCTCATACCGGCCTTCAACGCTTGAGCTGACTAGCACTATCATATCCAATCAGGGACGAATATGGGAAGGCCCAGGCATACCCGTGTCCGCCACGTCAGATCCGGCCCACGCTGCCTATCCGACCCCACATGTATTCATTCCATCCACTCCCCGGACCAAACCCTACCCACTCCACTCTGCCCTTAAGCTCCCTTATGGCAATCTTCAGCCTTCTTCGACATGGCGGGCAGCGGATCCAAGTCATCCTGACCTGATCTGCGGAATGGGAGCTCATCCCATGCGGGTCCAAGGAGGAAATGCCCATTTGCATCGCGCTTCGCCGCACCCGCAAGGATAATACCAGACAACAGGCAGAATCGATCCGGAGGGAATCCATAGCGTCCGCCCAAATGGCGCTTGGATCCGGCGCGAGGCGCGTCGAGCGCTGCCCCTTTCTTGGTGCGTTGACTCGAAGGCCCTCCATGCCCTTCCGCCGAGAATATGATGCGACATGCCTGAAGTATGAGGTAGAGGGTGCGGGAGGCCATTGCAGAGGCCGGCGAGGTGGAGTCGGACACCGTGCCATCGGTATGGGTGACCGGCAACCTGTGGTGCTGCAACTGTGTAGTGGTGAAAGTGTCAGGCTCCGACAACGATGGATCCATCGTCGACCTCACTTCAACCGACAACATGCAGGCCACGGGCTCTGACGAGGAAAAGTAGGGCATGAGAGACGGCGGCGCCTCGAGACCTGTGAGCCGGTCCGTGTCTCATGTCCTACTCAACATCACCTGACATGCACAGGGACGAACAACATGGATGATTGCCGGCAAAAAATTAGGCTAGTTTACGTTGCATGTAATCTGCATGTAATTGTACTACTCCAAGGTTTCATAATTGATGTATTGAGTTGCCAAGAAGAAAATTTATGGTGTGACCGACCATTGTACATGAACGCATCCATGAATGTACAGGGGATCGGATAGGCTCCAAATCCGATGTTCTGTGCCTTGCAACTGCACCCGATGTAGCAAATTTTTCGCCTGGCCTGTAGGCCCTGTCCAAATTTTGACGTACCATCGCTCAGCGGCGCCCATTTATTAAACATTTGTTTCTTGTATACTCCAGCGTACGAGCTCTTGTCCGTGACCGGCAGTTCCCCTTCTGTTATTTTATTCCTCTCATCCACCAGTTCGACTAGAATGTGAGGATTTGGACTCGCACCTTTTCATCTAGCCCCCACAAAAGATCCATAACTGCATGCACAGACGTGATCTCCTCCAGCTCCATACGTACTTTCTCCAAATTCCTAGCCCTCCAGACTTCTTTGATGGCCTTGCATTTCATGAAGAGATGTGAACCGTCTTCATCCACTCTCCCACAAAAGAAACATTTGGTACTTTTAAGTTTGACGCCTCTTTTTACCAAGTTGGTGCGCAAAGCCATAGACTCATGTTTAACCCGCCAAGCAAACATCTGAATTTTGCGTGGGCATGGCAATTTCCAGATATGCCGCCATGGTTGGTCCTCCCACTTATCAAGGTTACCCGATGTCATTGTGCTACTTTCAGGAGCCCCGTCATTTGTTTGCTTCTCGAGCCGTACATACAACTTATAAACACTCTTTCACCACATGGTTCCCTTTGCTATCAAAATGCCACACCATGAAGTCATCATCTCTTTCTCAAAAGGGAATCTGCAGAATGTGTCGAGCATCATACGGCTAGAAGCTATGCCTACAAGCTACTCGTCCCATGATCCGGTGACCGGACAAATGAGTTCGTTGAGACGTGTGATTAGGTTAGGTCCTCGGCGTGATAACACAACGTGACCAGGCTCTTGGGATCCATGGATCCAATCATACGTTCACTTGCGTGCCATCTCCTATCCTCTGGATATAGGTGCTTCTTTCATCAGATCAAGACCATGCAAGATATACTACGCCAGGTCTGCCAGATTCCATCTTTTGGTTATGCCTCCAATATATGACAATGAGGGAAGTAGTGGGCCTTCAAGATGCGCCCACACAGAGACTCTGGAGAAGGTCACATTGACATTGGTAGGTAGAGAAGGTGGCTCATGTTGACATTGTGTACCATTCATTTCCACTCTATTGAGAGGCAGATGGGCTTCATGCCCACCAATTTTTTTCCATGGCGCAGCAGTCATGCACGCGTGCCAACTTTTTTTGTTTTGAAAAACTTGCTGCACCTACCGACTCTCATGAGATTACTTATTTCGAGAACCGAAATAGTAGTACTATATATGTAACATTGCACTGTCACGCGACCTAGATTATTTTGCCCAGTTACATTATCAGAACGTTGACACCAAAAAGTTGAGGCTGGAGCGAAGCAAAGGACCTATGCAGAGATGGTGACCACCCGAGCAGGGATGGATAAAAGCGCCACCCGAGCAGGAATGGATAAAAGCGAACATCGATAGCGCCATGTTAATGAACGGTGAAAGAGCTGGCGGCCGTGCAGTTTTCAGAGATCATGAG
>NC_041383.1:543471-547248 GCF_002162155.2 Triticum dicoccoides | reverse complement strand
GTCCCATGTTTTACCCCCATACTTCAAACCCATAACTGGCTGAGCTTCTGGCTTGGATTAGGGCTATAAAACGGGAAGTAGAGATGGACATCCAGAGGCTGCATGTTGAGATGGACTGCAAAGGCCATGTGGCATCGCTGAATGTGGAAGAGAGGAACCTGTCTACGTTGGGTGTGGTGATTGGGGAGGTGAAAACGATGTTGCGTACAAGACTGGGGGTGCAAGGTAAGCTTGGTTAGACTCTCAGCTAACAAGGTTGCACATGCTCTTGCTAGGGATGGAGTTAGTAGTGAAATTTGTCAGATCTCGGCTTTATAGCCAACTGAGTGTATCCTTCAGTTTGTATCTGAAGGAAATATGCCCTAGAGGCAATAATGAAGTTGTTATTTATATTTCCTTATATCATGATAAATTTTTATTATTCATGCTAGAATTGTATTAACCGGAAACTTGATACATGTGTGAATACATTGACAAAACAAAGTGTCCATAGTATGCCTCTACTTGACTAGCTCGTTAATCAAAGATGGTTAAGTTTCCTAGCCATAGACATGAGTTATCATTTGATAAACGGGATCACATCATTAGAGAATGATGTGATGGACAAGACCCATCCGTTAGCTTAGCATTATAATCGTTGAGTTTTATTGCTATTGCTTTCTTCATGACTTATACATGTTCGTCCGACTATGAGAGTATCCAACTCCCGAATACCGCAGGAACACCTGTGTGCTATCAAACATCACAATATAACTGGATGATTATAAAGATGCTCTACAGGTGTCTCGGAAGGTGTTTGTTGGGTTGGCATAGATCGAGATTAGGATTCGTCACTCCGAGTATCGGAGAGGTATCTCTGGGCCCTCTCGGTAATGCACATCACTATAAGCCTTGCTAGCAATGTGACTAATGAATTAGTTACGGGATGATGCATTACGAAACGAGTAAAGAGACTTGCCGGTAACGAGATTGAACTAGGTATGAGGATACCGACGATCGAATCTCGGGCAAGTAACATACCGATGACAAAAGGAACAACATATGTTGTTATACGGTTTGACCGATAAAGATCTTTGTAGAATATGTAGGAGCTAATATGAGCATCCATGTTCCGCTATTCGATATTGACCGGAGATGTGTCTCGGTCATGTCTACATAGTTCTTGAACCCGTAGGGTCCGCACGCTTAATGTGACTGGATCATCCGCTAGCTGCTGCCGCTGCTGAGACCCCCTTTCCTGGCTAAGTGAGTCGATCTGCTGCTGCTGCCGCTGGAATTTGAGTGCCAAGTCCGCGTGCCTTGCTTCTAGGCCTTGAAAGCGTTCTGCTTCCTGCTTCCTCTGCTCCTCCTCCAGCTTCCTATTCTTCTCCTCCTCCATCTTCTTTCTTGCACGGCACCTATAGTCATCGTTCCATTCCGAAAAGCCCTCATACCAGGGAATAACGCCCTTGCCTCATGTTCTTCCCGGGTGTTCAGGATTTCCCAGGGCGCGCGTAAGCTCGTCGTTCTCTCTGTTGGGCGTGAACACCCCCTTTCGAGCATCTTCTATTGCGTCAAGTAACTTTTGTTCGGCTCCTTTTAGACTTGCCTTCTTCGAAACCAGGCCTGTCTTCGGGTCCAACACCCCCCATGCGCATAGAACCAAGTTCTGCACCTGGGGGGCAGCTCCTAGTAACTAGAGTGACCCCTGCATCCACCATCCCTTCCTCAGACTTATCCCACTTAGGCATTGCCTATGGAACTGCGTCTTTTTTGCAGCATTGGCCTTGTTTTTTCTCAACCGTTCCTTAGATAATTCTGATTCCTTGAATTTCACGAAAGCGGGCTAGTGTTATCTTTGCTTCTCCAGTGTTCCCTTGAATTCTGGAGTCTTCCTTTCTGCAGCGACGTAGTTGGCCCATACAGTTTTCCTGTGGATGTTGAATGCAACTGCCATCTTCCTAAGAGCAGCGTCCTTGACTTTCTGCACATCTGCATCAGTGAAATTATCTGGTAGGGTGAAATGTTCCATCAGAGATTCCAAAATCATTTTTCTTTGCTCTGTCGTCGACCCAAGTAACATCTGGACATGTATTTTTTGGCACTTTCCATTCTTGAATGGAGATCGGGAGTTGGTCCTTCACAAGAACTCCGCACTGATGAACGAACTTGTTCGCAATGTTCTTAGGCATGAGGGGTTCGCCATTAGTTTTGATGGAGTTAATGTTGTACTTTACACCCTCCTTCAACTTTTTTCCCGGGCCTCGCTTTGTCCCGCTGTCTGTAGAAGTAGATTTGCTCGATCGGAGGGCTGAAAGAAGAAAGATCGATTCGTTAATATATCTTCAAATAAAAAAACATGTGATGGTCACCAGATGCCTGCTTATATAAATATACCTCGCCGGTAGTCTTTGTTATTTCAAGATCAACATTGTCTGCATCATCATAATCATAATCATAATCATAGTTTATGACTTCATCAGCTCGGTCATCAAGATCGAATATCTTATCATCACTCTCCCCGGTATTGTTCAGATATTGGGAGCCGTCATCTGCTTCATTGAGATCACCTGGCCTGCGAGGGCTGCGTATGATCTCGAACAGGGCCTCTTCTCCCTCTCTGCCGGTATTGTCCGCCATAGCTTTTATTTAACTAATCCAGAAGAAATATAAAACAATTTAGTATTCAAATTACAATGCATGGATGCAATCAATAGGGAAAAACTAAATCATATAGTACATAATATGCATCGTCTCGAATAATATATAATCTCGAATACATTGTCTCTAATAATATACAATCTCAAATACATCATCTCTAATAATATATATAATCTCGAATACATCGTCTTGAATATTATATATCGAATACATCACTGGCTAGGTAGCTAATAAAGATCGAATACTACAGAAGAATCTAGGCCACTCGAGGTTCCTGGGGCGCGGGCGGTGGACACCCAAAGAGAAGGAACCATCGCAGGATCATATCTCCGGTCATATGTCCAAACAACCTGCCAGGTATTGGAGAACCTGACGTCCATAGCAGCCATGTAGCGATGGACGTGCTCGTCCTCGTCCCTGACACGGCGACGCACCACCTCCGGCGGGGCCGGCTCCCTCTGCACCAAATGTGGCCCACGCGAACGCCACCAAAGGAGATCATGGTCGACGACGGGACCCGAGGCCGAGTTCCTCACCAAGCGGCGCGCCCCTGCAGGTAGCACCTCCCAGTGCCCACTGGCGGAGCCCAGTCCCGGACATGGGTCAGCCGGACGTCGTCGCGAACGGGTCGACGGCGAGGATGCGGGCCGGGCATCGTCGAGAACAAATACTATATGCCCGCAAAAAGTAACATTTTTTAAATGATTGGATTGTGATAACTAAAATTCTATATGCAAATTCTAAATTTTTCTAACAATTTGACATTAATCTAATTCATCTAGCTAAAACTAATTCTAAAATTGCTAAGATTTCTATAAATATTTATATAACTAAAAAACAGAAAAATTTATAACATTTCTATATAACTAACATTTCTATAACATTTCTAATATTTCTATAACTAAAAAACAGAAAAATTTCTATAACTAAAATTTATAACTAAAAAACTAAAAAACAATGTGTGTGTGCACATGGCGGTCGGGGCAGGAGCTCACAGGCGAGGCAAGGCGACGAGGGGCGGCGACGGGGACGGCGACGACGGGGATGGCGACGACGGGGATGGCGACGGGGCGGCGACGATGGAGACGGGGACGGGCCGGGCAGGGACGACAGGACGACGGGGCGGGGCATGGCGAC